>NC_137978.1:15495487-16050037 GCF_963924665.1 Micromys minutus
TCAGAGCCTCCCCTGGAACCGGATCTCAATTTGAGCCTGTCACTGGGCCTACTTTAACTCATGCTCCTCTCCATTCTTGTTCCTTCCAACAGAAACAATTCTGGGTCAGAGCAACTTAAGCAGAAAGAACACACCTGGAAATATTGTATTATCTGACCTCAAATTATTCTACATAATTATACTGGCAAACATCTATGATAATGGCATAAGACCAGACACATAGACCAATGTAATAGAATAAAGAACCCAGAAATAAGCTCACACATCTAAGTACACCTAGATTTTGACACAAGTGTCAAAAACATACACTTGAAAAACGAGAGTTTATTCTGGATTATTAGTGATATAAGTATAGTATTTCACCAGATATATCATCTATTATTAATATTTATTCTTCTGCTTTTAAAGTCATGGTAATTTTTGGCTTTGTTTTTAGTTAGTTAATGGAGTGTCTAGTTTCCACCATTTTTTCATTGTTTTCTTTCTTTTGTTCTTTGAGAACTTCAATGTATCATATTCCTCCACTCCCCACTTCCTTCTAGATTCATTCTCTACCAATCTATGCAACCTGTCAACATTTTTTAATTTTATTTTCTAACAAATCAAGTCCAACTAATGCTGGTTTATATATATATATATATATATATATATATATATATATATATATATATATATATATATATATATATATATATATTTGGCTTTTCACTGAATTGTTTTCAAACTAATATGGGCTATGCTTTATTAAGAATACTGACATTACCTCTCCCAGAAATTTATCTGTCAATAGTCCCTTGGCTAGAAGTGGGACTTCATGTCTATCTCAAATTTACAAGTTGGGATTTGGTCTGAGTTGAGCTTGCAAAGGACTTGTATACACTGTAACATCCATTGTAAGTTCATATGTACAGCTGCTGTATTGTCTTCTAAATGTAGTACGTCATTGCAGTCATCCACCACCTCTGTGGTATTTGCATCCCCTTTTCCATAACGATGTTTGATCCCTGGGAGGAGTAGTAATGAATGGGTATTCTATTTAAGATTGGATATTCTAGTTTCTTATTCTCTACCCTTGACTAATTGTGAGTCTTTCTGTCAATCATCCTGACAAATATACGTGTCGGATGAAGGTTGATAAATGTGCTGATTTATGAGTATAACAATAACTCTCAGGGATTCAGCTTAAAACCATGGATATTTAGCAGAATAAAACATAGTAAGTTCTTCCTTAGCATCTATGGCCTATTTAGCTTCAGGTTCTTGTCGACATAGTGGTTCCAGGTATGAATTCTATTTGTATAGCTTTAAATTTTTATCAGTGTGTGCTTGGTTACTTTCATCATATTGTTGCCATTATTGCAACAGCCCAGATGTTATTGTAAGTTGAAGAGGTTATAGCTAGGTAAGATTATTACTTCTTTGATGGGGTACATATAACAATTCTGCTCTTTGAAGACAAGTAGGTAGTGAGGAAGCTTCCAGTTCCGTAGCTATGTAATTTCTCCATGCTTATAACTCAAGAATTTGGGACGGCTTCAACTACAAAATCTTACCACCAATATGTAGGCCATAACCAATGGCCCTGATAATTGACTGCATTGTTTAAGGGTCTGTGAAGATTAACTGGTCAAGAAGTACAAGAAAAGGTGAGTCCTTCCAGGCATCTTACTTTTATGTGTTAGCCAGTGTTTTCATACCCTGGTATAGAGTAGCACCATTTTAACCTATTTTGGTAGTGTGTGTATACCACTGTATTCTCTTTTTTATCACTTGAAATCCACCCTATGGCCCATTAATATTTCCTGGCTTCTGTAGTTATTTCAAATTAAACACAAATATCTGAAGAATCAAAGCTAAAATCCGTGTGGAATAAGAAATGTGACATTTATTTTTCTGAGTCTGGGTTACTTCACTCTGAATGATTATTTCTAGCTTCATAAATTTATATATGACTTTCATTATATTTTTTTCTTAATGGCCAAATAACATTTCACCATGTAAATGTACCACATTTTTATTATCCTTTTATCAGTTAATGGGCATTTGGCTCTTTCCATTTCCTGCCTGTTCTGAATATAGTACCAATGATCATGAATGATCAATTTCGTTATAATAGTATGCAGGATTCTCTGGGTAAATTCTCAAAAGTGGTATCATTTAGCAGATATCCTGAAATTTTTCAGGAGCTTGACACTCATGTCCACAATGGCTGAAATATTCTACATAAAGATTCTACATAAACTAGTTATAAATTAATATGTGGTAAGCAAACAAAATATGTTTTTATTTTTAATATCTTATTTGTTAAATTTTATTTCTATGCTCATGTCTTTGTAACCTATGTTGCTAACCTTGTTATTTATTTTATTAATTTTCCCCTGTCTCACTGGCTTTCCTCTCCAGGAACTGTACTAAATACATCTCCTTGTTTGTTTCCTCTTTAATCTCATTCAACACATGACAGAATAAGGAAGGCAAGTTAAGTAAATGACACAGAAGAAAAGTTAATAAGGATATTACAGTGGAAAAGAAGGAGTGAAATTCAACATCTAACAAGGTCACATGTTCTACCAGGTTCATAGTATCCTTACTCATAATAGCCAGAAGCAGGAAAGAGCCCAGATGTCCTTCAACAGATGAATGGATACAGAAATTCTTGTACACCTATACTCAGCTATTAAAAACAATGACTTCATAAGATTCCTAGGCAAATGGATGGAACTTGAAGCTATCATCCTGAGTGAGGTAACCCAGTCACAAAAGAAAACTCATGGTATGGACTCACTGGTAATTGAATACTAGCCCCAAAAGCTTGGAGTACCCAAAAACAATTTACAGAAATTATGAAACCCCAAAAGAAGGAAGGCCAAAACGTAGATGCTTCAGTACTTCTTAGAAGAGAGAACAAAACACACTTGTGAAGAAATAATGGGACAAATTGAGAAAGACTGCCTCAGCTAGAAATATACCCCTTATGCAGCCACTAAACCCAAGCATTACTGCTGCTGCCAAATAGTGCTTACTGGCAGGAATCTGATATGGATGCCTCCTCAGAGGCTCTGCCAGAGCCTTACTAATAAAGAGGAGGATGCTTGCAGCTAATCATCAGACTAAATACAGGGACCCCAAAGAAGGAGCTAGAGAAAGGACAGAAGGAGCTGAAAGGGCCTGCAACCCCATTGGAAGAACAAAATTATTACCTAACCAAACCCACCACAACTCCCAGAGCCTAAAACACCAACCAATGAGTTTGAATTGAAAGACCCATGTCTCTAGGTGCATATGCAGCAGAGAATGGCATTCTCTAGCTTCAATGAGAGGAGAAGACTTTGGTCCAGTAAAGGTTCATTTTCCCAATGTAGGGGAATGCCAAGGTGTTGAGGTGAGAGAGGGAGGTTGGAAGAGGGAGCACCTTCATGGAGGTAATGGGAGAGGAATGGGGATGGGACTGGGGAAAAGGGGATAACATCTGAAATGTAAATGCAGAGAATTTTCAATTAAAAAGTAGGAAAAAAAACAGGGTATTTTCTTAAAATGGAAATAAAGTAAAAATATTAATAAATATAAGAATGTGAAACAAATTTAAAGTACTAATACTAATGCCCAGGAAATCCCCACGGTAAATAACCAAAATGTGTGCAAAGGGCATAGTGCAGACCCATGCAGGCTCTCTAGTTGTTATTTCAGTCTCCCTATGTGAACCTTCATGAGCGCTTCTTGGTTGATTTGTGGACCCATAAAAATCTACTCATGAGACTGTTTACCTCTTATTTCATTGCTTCATTCAACCTTAATATGAGGGCTTTAGCCTATTTTATTGCATCACTTTATGCATGTTCAGTTGATTACTAGGAGGATTGTTCTTTTCTGAAGAGAAATGAGGAGCAATATATCTTGGGAGAGAGGAAGTTGGAGGTATTCTAGGAGGAGGAGAGGAAAGATAGGTTGAATTGGAATGATTATAGGTAAGAAATCCTTTTTTCCCCTTAAAGTAAGATGTTGTTTTGTTTTGTTTTGTTTTGTTTTTTCAAGTAAACCACTTTTCTCCATGGAGTCTCCAGAACAGTAACATTCATCAAGTACATAAGCTATACTACTATTTGGAACACAATGCAATTCTCTGACAAAACCTATACCATATCCATGGAGTTTTATATGCAGCTGTTTTCTGGTCCCAGCTGAAGATTATCCAGGTATAAGAACAAAGAGCTGAAAGCTTAAATGACCTTGGTTTATTCGATCCTCCATGTTAGAGGACTGTGAGCCTTGTTTTTCTTTTAGTTCAACACAGGTCATTAATAGTCTTGGTTAACAAAAACAGAATATTTCTGCTGCTGTAGGGTTTCCAAGAGTCCCATTGAAATATAAATTGTGACAACCACCTGGAAAACTGAATCAATGGGCAAGAAGATCAGACATAATTCTGTTGGAAGCAGAATGTGATCACTAAAAGGATGCAGCTGCTAGTACCCAATAAACATGAAAAAAAAGTATAAGACACAGGTGATCTGTTTGGACATCTCTTTTACTCCTTTGTGTTGTAAAATGCATGCACAAAAAAGCACAGAATTGAGGTAAGAAAGGCATTATTACCCCAGCCTTAGAACCTGCAGACTCCAGTAGAGTTGTTAGTGGAGTGAGTGTGAACCAACAGGGACAATGGAATGAAAAGGGGGAGAATCCATTGTCTCCATATGCCCAGAACAACTGAAGGAAAGTGAATGTACCCTACTACTAATCCTCTTTTCCGTTTCCTTAGGAAAAAAAAAATCTAGAAAATTCCTGAGAGAGCAATTTGCAGAATTTGTATGAAGACAATCCAAGTAGGCAACAGATGGACTGTGGTAATTACAGGTGGCAGTGTGTGTGTTGCTCAGATCTCTATTAAATGAAGAATGTGTTTACCCAGAGGCTGAGAGGACTAACAGCAACCACCTGTTTTAGCTGCCAGCTCTCCTCCTTAACGACTGAATTACTTGCAAAGCATTTCCTTGCTCATGGAGATAGGTTACCTGCTCATTTGGTAGCCTGGATCTGAAACTAATGCATGAGAAAACATAATCATTGTTCTTAGTCTAATTTTTAAGAAAAAGAGAGGAAGGGAGAAACAACAGAGGGAGGTAGGAAGAGAGAGAAGGAAAAGAAGAGAGGAAAAGAGAGAGGGGTGAGCAGGAAGGGGGAAGATGAAGTGGGAGAGAGACAGGGAGAAAAACAGGGGCGGGAAGCAAAACAAACTTCACAGATGATCAAACTCCAGAACTTTCCATTGTATTGACTGTGACTGGCATTGAGCTTGAGTCAACACTTTAGCTATTTCTCCATCACTTCTTTATTTTGCAGGTATTATTTTGAAGAATCACTGCTTAACATTTATCTTTTTTTAACGTTAAACTCTATCTTAGAATCTTGCTCCTGAAGTACTCAATCTGTGTACATGCTAATCAAAGTAATGATTTCTATAAGTTTACCAGTTATTGAGAACATTGTGTTTCTTAAATTGTAGACCTGTTCTCCAACCTTCTTGAATATTTTTCTGGATAACCATTAAGGAGCTGGATAAAGCTCTTTAATAGACCTTATAAGCAAAGTTCGAAATGTTTTCACTGTGAACTAAAAGTCAAAGTGTTTATTGTGATGTATAATATTTATTGTCATCTTGACTTTATTATAAATAGTCTAGGATATACACCTCTGAGCATGTCTGATAAGATGCAAAGGAATAGTATAAAGACAATCTTTTTAAATTTATGATAATTTTTGAATGGCAACTGAAGCCGTAAACCAGGGTGTAAATTACACAGCCTCAACCCTTCACAAAGCGATAGCAATTTTTACCTGTTTGATTTTTACTTAATTACAAATATAGCAGGATTCTAGGGGAAATTAGAAGGCTCAATGTGGCCAGCTTGCAAATGTTTCTGCACTTGCTAGTGAGTGTCCAAAACTTTTTTCTGAAGCTGACTAACCAATATAGTGACATCACCTTTTAAAGTAATTTTATCTGCATGGTGTGCTAGCTTGTCAATGGAATCTATTAAAAATTCTTATACCTGCTTTTTCTTTTTCTAGGGGTAACTTCAGCAGGCTCTAATTAGCCCTGATTTTGTTTTCTCAGCCCTTGGTTAGTCAAATAACCACAATCAAACATTTGTTGTGTAACTTTGTTGCTCGAGCTATATAGAAGGACTCCCATGTCCTTCATTATATCCCTCCCCCACAAATTAACAGGAAAATTAGAAATATAAGGCTGAAAATATCCTTAGTGACCTTCCTCATCTTCCCAATGTCAGGGATCACTGCTTTGCTCTGGACTCTTGACTTTGTAATTGGGTAACACTAACCGTTTTAGGCCAAGATACAGGTCAATGAACAGAAGTTATTACCTATACATCTGCTCTTGTATCTAGTAGCTCTACAAATATTTTTCTATTTATTTTTAAGACTAACTCAGGTCTTTCAGCTTTTATAGCTTGCACCCAGTAATCATCTGAAGAACCAAATCCTTTTGCTCCTTGAGGTCGGAGTTAACCTTCTGTCTGAGACCAGCTTGTGCAAACAACATGGGTCCCCCAGGGCCAGAATGAGGAATGAAAGAAGACAAGTAAAAGTTGCAGCATGACTTCAGCCCGACTTGAGGCCTAAGCCTCATGGTTTAATTCATCCTCTTTTTAAAATCATTTTAATTACAAACAAAAAGGTCATGTCAGTTCTGAGACAGGGATCAAGATAGATAACAACCAAAGATCCTGTAAACATCTTACTGGAAGTCAGGTGAAAAACATTAGGGACAAAAATAGATACTGCTGTGCCTATATCCTGAAATCTTCCCTGTCCTGAGCTACATTCCTAAGGATTCTGCCTAGAGCTTCAGATAAGAATGTACTTCCCTGTGCCACATTCTTAAAAGCCGTGCCCCAAACTTCATATGTACATATACCTCCTTGTGCCACATTCTTGAGAGCCCTGCCCCAAACTTCAGATGTAGATGTACTTCCTTATAGCCTTATCCCAGGGGCTCTCCTTAGACCTATAGATTCCAGGGTGCCTAATACTAGCCCTTACAGAGCGTAGCACAGAAGCCAGATTCCTGCCTTGGCTAGCTTCAAGATGTCCTGTGATAATATTAATATTACCCAGTCATCAACTGTCCAGAGGTGCCAAAAATGTTCTCCACAGAAGGGTGTTTCATCCCTAATTCATTTCTTAGTCCATTCGTCCTTTGTGTAGAGGAAGACTCTGTATTTGCTTGAGTTAATTTTTTTATCCAGTCACTTGGCTGAAGTTGTTTATCAGCTGTAGACGTTCTCTGGTAGAATTTTTTGGGTTGCTATGTATACTATCAAACCATCTAAAAATAGTGATATCTTGACTTCTTCCTTTCCAAATTGTATCCCTTTGATCTTTTGTTTAATTGCTCTAGCTATAACTTCAAATATTACATTGAATCAATAGTGAGAGTGTGGGCAACCATGTCTTGCCAGATTCTATAGTCTCAGCAGGATCAGATAGAGAAAGACCTAGCAGTCTATGGAAGTGTGTCTCCCTATCTTGTGATGAATTAATCCTATCAATCCCTTCATGTGTTCTTCATAATTGTTTTACTAAAAGGTAAGAAGAGTAAGAGACACATGCAATATAAATCAGTGGGTACATATTCTTGTGCTATAAGTTGTTCTGATTCCACCATAATGTTTTCCTTTAAATGGATCCAGAGTCAAATGGTTAAGTCCTCTCAAACTCAGCCTAAAAACCTATTTTTCTCTGAAGTTGTTCCAACAGGAATTTTTAAGTAACTTTTGTGATGTGAAAAGTATAGCACATAATTTCTCACATGATCCAGAAAAGCTACCTCAAATATATACGCAAACCCGTAGTATATAAGTTGAATTCTTTTTTTAAACTGAACAACCTTATTTTAAAAAACAAAGATAAATGTACAGATTTTAAGCATTTTTGAATCAAAGTATATGAATACATTTTTGTCAGTACTTGGTTTTTTTAAATGTTTGATAGTGTGCCTTAAGATCTTACTAGTTAATTCTATTTTTCAGTTACAGAAGTTAAATTAAATCATTGAACTCTTAAAACCTTCTTATAACCTAATGACTGAACAAGAAAGTAGTGATATCCCAGAAACCTTTTGAATTATGCTTTCAAAAAATAAATGTGACTTCGTGACCATCTTAGAATTTTTGGAAGATTATGTGATTTACAAATTCTCTATCATCTGTTTTTGTAGTCATTCCTCATCCTGACCCTTAACATGTGCTCCAGGTTTCTCATATAAGTCTAAGGTCAGGCCATTGTCTATGGACCCTAGGAAACAGGAGGAGGCTCAGCATGAGATCATTTATTACCTCTTCCCCCTACAGAGAGAAGTTACCCAGAAGGTGAAGCTACCTGAATGCAGCTCTTTGCTCATGCAGCAGCCCATGAAATGCATATTTGTATCCAAATAATTGTGTTTTCCTTGTCACTTGGGCCTCTTGGCTCTGGGAGTATTTGAATTTTTGTGTGTTCCAAATGACTCTGGACCACAAAATTACTGTGTCTCTGTATAAAACGCATCCCCTTTTCTTGTTCAATAAGTAGTCAAATATTCCAAAGTAATAATGTGTGCCTTGCCAGTAGCACAAGTTGTAGGAAATTAGCTTATGTAAAAGTTATTTTTTTTAACTATCATTACCCCTTGTGACTCCATAATCCTGAACACCAGGGCTATAACAGAATAATTAGCTGTGTGACAATGGTATAAATTTAGTCTTGTTAAAAATAGGATTATTAATATCCTCTTGGGTTATCACCCTGACCTAACTTCCCTAAACATAAAGTATATATACTAAGACACAGACCTGTGATTCTGTAGCTCATCTAAAGAGCCCAAGGAAAACACTGTAAAGATAAATGGAAAGGGGAGGGAAAGAAGAAGCAGAGCCTAAGAGCATCATAAACCAAAATGCATTAATCACACTTTAATGAGTGGAAACATCATATATTATTATAAAACCAATAGCTGCAGCAATACTATAGTGATGCCACGATAATGTTGTGTTCATAGCAGTTTGGCCATTAAAGCTTCAATTCTTGTTTATATTTTATTTCTTATTACCCTCTCTGGGTTTATGTGATAGAAATAATATCCAAGAGTACCAAATTGTGTAACTGAAATGTAGAGCCATCATCTATCCTAGCTAGTGGTAATGTTATGGATAAAGAACTATGGCTCACTCATAAGCAAGAAGCGAGATTATGAGCATGGAATTTGCAGAATCACAGAGATGCACGGAGAAGAGCATCACCTTCATTGGCAAAGTAAGTTTCCTCACTCATAACATTCTTAAGCAAGGCTCAAGTTCCTAGATCCCAGTGCCTTTCTCTGTGAAAGGGAAAGAAATGCAGGAATGTCTACAGCACTAGGATCAACTCCTCATTACAGAACTAGGAAGCTAGTCATTCATTCACAGTAAAACACTCAAATGTTACAGCAATTAACATGGGAAATTGCTTGGTTTTTTTAAGATATATTGATAATGATCATAATATATCTCACATTTATCAAGTGTTACACTATATACTAAGAACTGAATAATGCATGGCTAGTATCTTTACTGTGTATTAATTATGTAGCTTACTAGTGGTAGTTCGTAAGCAGTATTTTTATGAGTGAATGAGAAAAGAGTAAAGGCTTTGTTAAGTCAAATCGCATAATACACATAGAAAAGGAAGATCCATTTAAATCAAATATTTGGGGTCCATGTTACCATAAGACAATTATTTGACACATGATTTTACTCACGTTTAATTTTTTCATGTTTCTTTCCACTGCAGGATCAGACTATTAATACAATTAATGATGCAGAGAGGCTTAGCAGTATATCTGAGCAATTAAGCCCCTTCATTCAGGCAGTAATAAAACCTGCAATTGTCTCCTTTCTGCCTGAAAAAGCAACTTTATAGTTTATTGAGCAAGTATGATTTTGTCTCAACTGTGACTGTTCTTAGACTTCTCTGCACTCGCCTGTCGTCAGCTAACTCAGTGAAAGTAGTGTTTGTTTTTGAAGACAGGATCACAGATCAGTATTATCAGGACACATCTGGGTAAGTACTGTCGCCAAGCACAAATGTTATTCACAGTCACCTGAGTAAGCCAAACTTCCCATCAATGCCCAGAATCCTACTTTTCTCTCATTTGTCTAAATATGAGCCAAATAAGGTAGTAGCCAGGATAGTTGTGCTTGTTGACTCACTTCTACATATTTTATTTATTCCTAGTAGTGAAGTCAGATTCCTTCTCAGCAGGCTCTTAGGGTTAGCAAATATTTACTCGTATTAAACATATTGTTGGAAGCATATGTGACAGTAAGAATTCGAAGAACACCAATTGGCCCCATTTATGTTTAACTGCCACCTCTCATTTATTCAATCATTCACTTTACATCCCAATCACAAACCCCTTCTTTTTCACCTTCACATAGGCCTTCCCCCCATTCCCCTACCTTTCGCCTCTGACACTTCCCCTCCTCCTTCTCCCTGACCCACTGTACCAACCAACCATCGCATATCAAGTCCCAACCAGAGTAGGCACATCCTCTCCCACTGAGGCCAGACAAGGCAGCCCGGTTAGGGGAAGAGGATCCACAGACAGGCAACAGAATCTGGGACAGCAGACCCCCAGGAAGAGCAAGCTGCAAAGCTGGTATATATGATGCATACATGGAATGTGTACACTTCTGTATTCTTTGACATGCAGAGGATCAGAAAAATTGTGAAGAAAGTGCTGGAGCGTCATAAATGGGCTGCAATTTTATAAAGTTAATGAGATTAAAATTCTTTTTATGTCTCATCGGGCTAATAATCTTTAGTAAGAAAGTTCCACACATACACACAAATAATGAGACGTTCTTGTCTTATCTAAGCATGTCAGAAAACAAAAGTAGATTAAACATTAAAGATGTTGTGAAGGTTGTTGTATCAGGACAATGTCATAAGTTACCCTCAATTGGACTAGACACTTGTCATGTGTGTTGCACTCTGTTACTTGCTTGTGTCGCCGTTATGATGTGATTCAGTATTATGAATCAGCCTAGGGAAGGATAAGGTAGGAGGAAGGATGAAAATAAGATGAAGGGGAATAATAAGAATGAAAGGTAGAGGAGAAAAAAGAAAAATTTTCCTGAATAAAAACAAAACAAAACAAAAATGACTGTTGCTTGCTTCAACTAGAAGAAGCATGGATCTATCTCCCAATGATCCATTAACCAAATTCAAATTCCTACCAAGCTTAGACATCCGTAGCCCTTCCACTTATAACAAGTACCTATAGCCTCTGAACGAGCAAGCAGCCTACCTCTCTGTGGTACAAGACACTACACACTAACCAGGAAATAAAACCTCCTGTCATTTCTTGGGTTGAAAAGAGTTTGTGCCACAGAAAATTATGTGAACATTAAAAAACACACAAGCAGCATGTTTACATATTTATCTACTAATAACACTGGAAAGAAAATATGCCTGTAGAAAGCAGAGTGTCTGAAATTAACAATCAAAAAGTAACATCATTGAAACCTCTCTCCTCTGCTAAAGATAAACAAACAATTCAATACCAGTTTCATAATGACCACATATTTTTGTCCACAGCAGGTTGCTACCTAGTCCCTGCAGGAAAATGACAAATGAATGCTGTTTAATATTTTGCTTGAACAGTTTTTTTCTTTCAGGAAACTATTTGCAATACGATAATGAGAAGAGCGTAGCTGCAGAGAGTAGCATTTTATAAGGATGACTACCTTTCTAGGGCATATCATCTGATACACACTTTGTTTATCCAGAGTGAATTCAATGGTTAAAATGATTAATTGAACCCATTTTGTGTTACTCATACCAGCTCTTGCAGAGGAGGTGATTGCTATTTTTTTCTTAGTGACTCATACAAAGATGCCAGCAGTTCACTGGCAATAACGAAATGACATTTCTAAACTTAGCAGTTCATAAATCTCCTAAGATGCTAGCCATATTCAGTTCTCTTCTGTCATGCTCATTTCTGTGCAAGATCAAAAGTGCAAAAGATGTAAATATGTCTGGAGGACACAGAGACTTCCTGTGGCACTCCATGGCAGGTCCCTGTCTTAGTACCACTGAGAACTCTGAGAGAAGTAATGTGTATATTTCTCAAGTGATAGCCTTTATTATCCCATCAAAATGCCAAATTTGTCTGGTATAAACATTCATAAAGTCTGTGAACATCTTCAAATTCCAATTTGAAATTAACAGTCAAAAAGTAGCATCCATCCAATTCAGTGAATTATTTGTAAGGAGCAATGTGGAAATTCATGCATTTCCTCCAGCTTCCTTATGCTATCTACTGTGCAACAGGAAATATGCAGCAGCGCCTCCACAGCCTCAGGAAAAAAGAAAAGAATTGCTGCTATTATTTTCTGTGGTTCACAAAAGGCACTTAGCAAGTGTGCTATGCTCTTTATATTTCCTTTCTCCTCACCAGAACGTCAGTGCTAATTTCTGAAGTCCGCATTTGTTACTAATATATGACTTGCACAGCTAGTCTGCAGCACAGAAAAGAGAAATGGGTTGAAAGACCTAAAATCCGCATGGGTGACAGATCATTCAGCAAACTGATAAACAAATACTGGTTTGTTTGTCTTGTTGCTGTTTTTATTTTTTGGTTGTTGTTGTTTGTTAGTAAAGTATTTATTCTTTGAGGACCCCATATAACATATTTTGGTCGTATTCATTGCCTAATTCCCCCCTTGCAGATAATCTGTCATACAGCTTCATGTCTTCCCCATATAGCCCCAAAAGTAAGGCAAAATCTATGAAGTCTGACTTGGGCTGGCTGGGTATGGGTGTTAATTCTGCCTTTAGAATGTGGCTGATGTGCCAGGTGTCATTTTATTGAAGGAAATTGACTTTCTTCTATCAGCAGCAATCAGATGGCATTAGCTCCTTAGATAGGATAGTGGCTTCATGTGTGCCTCCTTTGTTCATGCTGGGATTTTGCCTGGTTTGACTTATACAGGTTTTGTATGTGATCACAGTCACTATAAGTACATATGTACTTCTACTCCTTTCTGTCTGGGAACACTGGTTCTTTGGAGTTATCCATCATCTCTGGATCTTACACCCTTTCTACCATCTTCTCTGTATAGGCCCCAATGCTTTGAAGGAAATGGATGTGATAGAGAAGTCCTATTTAAGGCTGAGCATTTCAAAGTCTCCTTGTCTCTGAACAATAATGAATAGATTTTTAAATTAATTTATTTACTTTACATCTGGATCTGTTTTTCCTCTCATCTCTCTCCCTCCCTCCCTCCCTCCCTCCCTCCCTCCCTCCCTCCCTCCCTCTCCTTCTCCCTCTTTCCCTTTCTCCTAGAGAAGGAGAGGTCCCCCATGTATAGCATCCTACCTGGGCAGATTAAGTTACAATAGCACTAGGTGCATCTTCTCCTATTGAACCTCAACAAGGCAGTTCAGTTAGGAGAAAGGGGTTCAAAGGCAGGCAACAGTCAGAAACAGTCCCTGTTCCAGTTTTTATGTGTCACTGGTGATAGCAGGAACTTGTAAAGCCTCATAGTTCTCCCATGCTATACTTCATAATCCTTTCCAAATAGTTCTACTGATTGGGGGCCAAGTTTTCAAACACATGAGCCTATAGGAGTCACGCCCCTTCAGGCTGCCATTGTAGATATTTGTGACCCTGACAGAAATAAGGGCATTTCAAAATGTTCTCAGCATTTACATTTTATTTACTTGATATTATGCCTGTATTGTTTTTAACTTGCTTACTTTTTCTTGTTGTAAATTTAGGGATGAAGCTAGTAGAATTACTCTCATTGAAAATGATTATGTTCAGTACACTGCTATACAATTTAATTCAAGTTAATTTATTGTAAAATGTTGTATTATGGTAAATGTTATATAACTCAGAGAGGGCAGGCAGAATGACCTTGTGTTTCAGTTCATTCTGGGCTACATGACAAGATTCTCCGAGATCTCCATTTTGGGCTGATGGAGATGGGGTTATACCACTTCTATGGCTCTCTTTGAAACAATTCACACCTCTATCAATCAATTGTCCTATTAAAAGCAATTGATTCTTAAAAATTATTCCTTCTGTTTCAATAGTGGTACTTATTGTTTATATTACAGTAAGTATAATTTTATATACCAGAGAGAACCTAAACTGAAGAAACTATTGAGTTAGGTTATCTTATAGAATAAATTTTAAGGTACCAGAATAAGATAAATGTTCTGTGGCTACTCATTTCTTGAGCTGTCCACCTGTGCAAAAGCAAGTTATCTGAGAATCCAGTTGTAAGATGTCTACAAAATCAGGTATACAATAAAAGCAAAGGCATCTGAGTCAGGTGTTTCTGACAGTTTAAAAATACTGTCAGCTTTCCTGTTTGATTTAAGGTGGTTATTCCTCAGCCAGACAATATCAATGTAAGATTCTAGTTCTACAAAGAATCCCATGATGGATTTTGAGACTGAAGATTTTCTGGGAGTAAATGCTGCTTCTGAGTGCTTTTGAAGATAGGGTGAAGAAGATCATTTCAAAAGATGTCCTGACTTTATGCCAATAACTGACATTATCACTGGCTCACTCTGCCTGCTGTCCTCAGTCTTAAAACTTGAAGATAAAAGCAAAATCCCCTCAATTTCTAGCTTTTCTCTCACATCTCAGAATACACAAGCATACCCTGGCTTAATGAATTTTAGATATTAATAATCATTTAAAATACAGACCCAAGAACCAGGCTGCTGGGCCATTGATTTACTCCATCTCAATCTCAAAGTAATTTACCAAATAATGGGCTAGATGCTAACACTGAGGTGACTGTGTAATTTTTTTTTCTGTTTATAGTCTTTGGCAGATCCTGCTGGGAAATAGTAATTTGGCTTTTCATTAGCCAGTCCCTTCCTGGTTTCCTGGCTTTCATTCTTACTGAGAAAAAAACATTGTTAGCTGGGTATTAGTGATATCCAGAAGTGTTAGCAGAGCAGCCATTTGGACTTTAAAGGAGGGTTACTCAAGAGATCTCTGCTAAAGGTAGTCATCTATCAGCAAGGTATGCATGAGATGTAGAGAGGAAGCATTGGCTCTAAGCTCAGGTTGTGTCACTCCAAACAATGAAGTGATGAGCTAGATTATATTGAAGAAGTTGGGCAATGTCCACAGCTAACTTCAGTCAGTTCAGGGCAGCAGAAAAACTAAGCTGTCGGCCCAGTTCTATTCCCTGTCCCCAGACATCACACTTGGCTCCAGGATTCAAGGCAAAGCAGATGCTCGCTCGGCCCCTGCTACAAAGTCACTATTTACTGGCATCAGTGCAATTTATTTCAGCTACTTCAATCCCTTTAGATTCAAAGCTTTCAAAATAACCAGAGAAATAGACATGGCTTGTCATGACCAAACTCTTCAGTAAATAGAAAGGCAAAATGCCTCCCACCTACACAGATGTTGCAAAGCCAAATGTGTATAAAAGTAGCTTGACTTTGATTTCTCTTTTAAGAAACTTTCATAGCAAATCTTTCTCTGTTTCAGATGCACTACACCAATATATGGGGGAAAGAGGCTTTGATATTTGTAGTTATAATGGACTTCTTCTTGATTAAGTTCCAATGATTTTTTTCTTTAGAATGTGAATTCTTGTATAATTAAAAAATAGCAGAACCATCTGAGTCCTAACTATTTTTTATGTACAAAAAGATCAACCTTTCACTGAATTATAAAGAACCTAGCAAGGAAAATGTAAGAAAAATGACAAAAGCTCATAATTATTACTTTAATCAACATATAATTTGCACTGTTCAAGAAATTTCCTGGAGCTTAGGGAAAACACAAATGATGCTATTTCTAATAATAAAACATATTAACTAGAAGAAGCCTTAGAAATAATATAGAGTAACATCCTATTATAAGGGAAAGCAAGGGGATTGACTCATCATCTGCCTGCGAGCATTTATTTATACACACAGGTGAGTTAGAAAGGAAAGCCTGAAAGAAAACCAGCTCTTGTCTTAGATTCAACTCTCTATGAGAATCAACTATTCCTTGAGTAGTTACTAATCTCAAACATAAATATCTAACTCTAAAACAACTATAGTTAAAATTTGATGAACTAATGGATAAAATATGCAGTACAGTGGGCCATAGAAATTGTTTCAAAGGCAAACAACCTACTTTCTTTGAAGCAAAATTTTAAAAAAAGATCAAAACTGTAAAAAGGAAATTGAGTCCGTCTTCAAAAAAAGTGTATCATGATTACTAGTTACACATAAATATTAAGAGATATGAAAAAAGCATTGCCCGGGACTAATCATGTACCTTCCATTCTAGGTCAGGGTGTATGAACTACTGATTTCTTTCACACACATGTGAGCACACCACACACACAAACACACACACTCACACACACACACACACACACACATACACACACAGACACACACACACACACATACACAAACACACACACTCACACACACACACACTCACACACACAGACACATACACATACTCACAGAGGAAGGGAGAAAGAGGGAGGAAGGGAGGTAGAGGGAGAGAATCTAAATAAATTCGAATCCAATTTACCTTTAGTATTAAGAACTCCTATTTTTCTTAGTACCAAGACAATTTTGCTCCAATTTTAGGTGGCATTGTGATGGTTTGGAAAAAATACTCATTTAATAAATTTCTACATTGCTTTCATAAGAACATTCTTAGTGTGAGTTGGCATCTCCCTGAATGTGATCAAAATAGGAACACAGTGAAGCTTTTTTTTTTTTTTAGAGCCGCCTGTGTAAGAGACAAACCTATGACCGAATGCATGACAGTCAAGGACAAGCTTTGTCTTCATCACCAGTCAGCACCTCCCAAATGACTCCATGCAGTACCTTTGTGTACCACACAGCTATCTGTAATTCCTCTTAACAAGCACTTTACAAAATTGTTTCTGGGATGGTTTAGAAAATATTGAAAGCTCTGAGTGCATGGTCTTAACGGAGAAGAAATCTCAATTGACTTTCAATGTCTTAACACCTTTAATCTGATCTGTTTTTCAACTAATGATAGAGAGAAACCTAGATAAGAATAAGAAAAAATTCTCAAAGAGGACACAATCATTTTCATTTTAGGACAGAGAGCAAAGTCCTGGGGAAAGGGGAAAAATCTACATGGAACAAAAGGAAGAAAACAAAGGAATAAAAAAAAGATAATATGATCAAAGACCAGAAGCAGAAAAAGTGCACAGACCAAACAGCAAGTTTCAGTCAGGGTTAGTTGGGAGGTATCCTGTTTAAATAGCAAGTCATACAGGGTTAGAAGTAGCAAAGAAAGACAGTGAGCTGAACCCTGGAAAGAATGAAAGCTGCAGATAAGGTGGCTAGATAAGTAGTTGAATAAGTCCTGAATTGAAGACAAGCAATGGTTATAGAGAACCCCCAGTGAGATTTAATTAATGTTCCTCTTAATAGAGTTTTGTTTCTTTGCTTTTGTTCTCAAGGGTGAGATGAAAACATGTTAAACTTAGGCCTATCATTCTGTACGTCATAGTCTGTTTTTTGTTTTCTCTTTAAAAACGTTTTTGAGATTATAATTATATTTCTCCCTTCCCTTTCATCCCTCCAAGCCCTCCCATATACCCCTCCTTTGCCTCTTCCAAATTCATGGTCTCCCTTATTTCATTAAATGAATTTACCACATGCATATACACATATATTTCTAAATATAACCTGCTCATTAAAAATAATAGTGCTTGTATGTATGTGTGTTTTCAGAGCTGATTATTTGATATTGAATAATGAATTAGTTTGTTCTTTCTTCAGTAATGCTACTTCTCTTCAACTCAGAATTGTTTGGTTGTCTATAGTTCCCATGTAGATTGAGGGGTTTTGAGATTTTTCTTTATCCATTTTGGTATGTCTATTGACATTTCAATATGTCTATTGATGTAATCCTTGGTCTTTGATCAACTTATGTTTGAAAAGGCATGTAGTGAGACTAATGAGAAGAGGTGTCCCCAAAAACAGTCTGAACATCTGTCTTTATGCCCATATGTAAGTGTAGTCCTCATCCCTCATGGAGGAAACTTCTCATTGTAACAGACAGAGACCACTGGAGAAAACAATAATCAAATCACAAAGTTGTAGAGCCCTGTTTCAATGAATACATCCACAAAAATATTCCCTTATACAAGGCTCAGGAAACATTGTGGAAGAGGAGGCATAAAGATTGTAAGAAAAAAAAGTTCAGGGAGTTTGCTGTGAGACTGGGTCTCCTCACAATATCACGGTATAGTTTTGTTTCATTCTTTGCTAGTGTTAGAAACAGAACAAAAACACTTTCAACGTAGAAGTATAAAAAGAATGTAGAACAAAGTTCTGCAGAAAGTACATTGTCTTTGAGGACAATTAGCGAAATCAACACACATTTGGATTTATAAGAATACAGTGTCTGAACTATACAAAGTAATTTACTTCTTTGAAAACAAAAAGAGGAAATCAACAAGGCAGCAAAGAAGAGAGTTTATTCACAAGGCACTGGGTTCAGACAGATTGGTCAAATATCTTCATCATTTTGAGCTTTCCAAAGTTAGTTTTCAAAGGAGATTATTTTACCACATTCCACATCTTTACCATAGTTTTATCTCCCTTCACACCTCTCAGCCACCCTCCCATCTCCCCTCTTCCTCACTTTTCTCTTTCTCTCTTCATTTGCTCTTCAAATGAGAACAGGCCTCCAAGAGACAAGAGTCAAACAGGACAAAATAACATATTAAGTGTATTGGTCAGGGTTCTCTAGAGTCACGGAACTTACGGGTAATCTCTATATAGTGTATTTGTTGGTTTGGTGACTTACGTTCTGTTGTCTAACTACCCAAAAATGGTCAGTAGCAGCTGTGAGTGGAAGTCCAAGCATCTAGCAGATGCTCAGTCTCACAAGGAAAGCAGGTAAAGGGTAAGAGCCTTCCTTCTTCCAAGGTCCTTATGTAGGTCTCCAACAGGTGTGTCCCAGATTAAAGGTGTGTACCACCACTCCTGGATCTGGGACTTGCTTTGTTCTAGGTGACCTTGAGCTCAGAAATCTTCTTGCCTTAGTGTCCTAAGATCCATGGCCTCTATGCCTCAAGATCAGGATCAAAGGTGAGCCTCCCAATTCTGGATTGTGGTTCATTCCAGATATAATCAAGTTGACAATCAGGAATAGCCACTAAATTAAGGCAAAGCAAAAGCTCTCATATCAAGACTGGAAAAGGCAGCCAGAGGAGTAAAGAAGTCCCAAGATCAGCCAAAACAATCAGATATATCAAATATACACCTGTTCCTACTTTTAGGAGTCCCACAGAAACACCAAGCTAACATCCATAGCATATATGAAGAGAACCACTGGAGGCCTGTGGCTTTTACTCTCAGTTTCTGTGAGTCTATGTGAGCCCCACATAGTTGATTTGGTGGGCCATAGTAACTTCTAATCCCTCTGACTCCTACAGTGGTTCAACCCCCTTTTCCACCCACTGGGTTCTCAGTTCTCAGAGTGGAGGGACCTAAGAGAGATTTGCAGTTTAGACTCTCTCTCTACATCAGGTCTGTCCCCATATGCTGTGGGAGGAAGCCTCTCTGATGACTGAACAATACACTGATTTCTACATATAGCAAAACATCATTAGGAATCATTCCATTGATTATTTTCTTTTGCTAGTCGTATGTGTTTCTATTACAGTGGGGGCCCCATTGCTGAAGACAACATCCACAGAGCTCATTAAATGTAGAGGGATAAAGCTGGTGTAATCATGAAGCCCTCACCCTATGTTCTAGTATCTCAGGCCCAAAAAGGTACTACCATAAAGAGAAACCTACACACAACCCACACACAAGATGACCTGAAGCAACGGTGAAGCAGAACTTGTGGGAGTAGCCAACCAACCAATATCTGGTTTAACTTGAGGCCCTTTCCACAATAGGGAACCCATGTTCTACACTGCTTGGATGGGCATGAACCTGAGAGTAGAAAGTTCAAATATGCTAAAGATGTGACCTCCAAGGCCATAAGACAAAGAAGCTTACTTCAATCTTCTTGACACCTGAAGAAATTTAAGATTTGCTACTGAATGTGATAATCTAAAAATCTTCCACAACCAAAAATATGTTCCACACCTTTATCCTTGAAATATATATGACCAAAGGTACTTTGGTGGTAGGATTAAGCTTAGGGATTTGAAATGGTAGAAACTTCATATATTATACAAGATAGCACATTAAAATCACATAATTACATAAGGTTAAAGAACTACTTCTTGTATCAAGAAATATAATTACAACTAAAGCCAGGACAAATGGACAAGCATGTATAAAGAACTCAAGGCATTGGCTGTGTTAGAAGATGAGATACGTGAGCACACCTGTTAGATGCTGCCTGGTTGGTGGCTCAGTGAAAGACTTGAGGCCCCAAGGAGTAGGGCATCCTCTTGAAGAATGGAGAGCTGGAATGGAATGAGAAACTGTCCTGTCAGAGGGTGGACCAGAAAGGGGATAACAAAAACTATAAAAACAAATCTAATGACAGTAATAATAATAATAATAATAATAATAATAATAATAATAATAATAATAATAATAAAATTCAAGAAAATCTAATTTTGCCTACAGCGTCTGACAAAACTTACATAATCACTAATCACTGTAATAATACTACATTATATGACAGACAATACATTTACTTCTTTCACTGTACTTTCATGTTTTAAATACAACTCACTGTATATATTTAGAATTTTACCTACCTTCCTTTACATTTAAAATTATTAATGTAGGTAAAATTTTGCATCAATTTTGGTATTTTGCATAAATAGATTCTTTTATTTTTATATGTAAGGTTCCTCTGCATGTTAACTCATTTGTGTATGCTTCTGAATTAAATGACTTATGAACTGGATGAGCCTGAAAAATTACCTTAATATCTCTAAACTTCCATTTATTAATTTACAAGTAATAAAACTGGCAGCATTGAATACACGGGTACTAACTGAGGCATTAGCCATGAAACCATCAGCAACAGAGAAATAGTATTTAAAGTGTACCATTTATAACCCAGAGACATTACCACTCCATTTTCCTGTATACCATTGGCAGGTCCTTAGAAGAACACTTATTATTTTTAATTAGAATAAAATAAATAAAATATGTCTATGTTTGGACCTTTGAAATGCATAACACAACAGAAATGTTGAGGGTAAATTATCTTTTCCCACAGCTCATATTTCTAATCATTAAAATGTTGATCAAATAAAAGTTTTCTGAAAAGATTTTGGCAACAAAATTAGTTTTTTGAAGAAATCTTAAAGAATAAAGTGCCCCTACTGTAATGGAAAGAAGCTGGAACAAGATGAAAATAATCTAAGGCAGATAACTATGAAGATCAGTGCAGAAGAGGTGACAATTTCCCGACTGTTGAGGCTGGCACTGCCTTTCATTCTGACAGAACTTGACATCTAACCATTGTTTAATAGATAATACTGTCTTTCACTTCTGTCTGTTCTGTCTCATGATGGTGGATTCCGAACAGATAGATTTCAGGTGCAATACTAGGCATAAATGGGTGTTTCATTCATATTACATTTAGTGACAATTATATTAATTACTTGCTGAGGTAGTCCATTGATAGGGAGACAGTGGAATTTCCCCTCTTGCTTTCTCTTACATACTCAGAACCACTTATTTCAAAATAATTAATCTTTTATTCTTTTACTCCATATTGTAAATGAGGCATATTTTATAGATACTGATGTTTTTATGCTATTGTTATCTGCTGACTGTAAAAATAAAAATATATGCCAATGGAGTAAACTTTTCACTCTGCTCATAAAACTTAATGACTTTTAGAACCCATTGTGTGTGAATCAGATAATATTGTAGCTAACATTAAGTTGACTTTTCAGGCAGTTGAATTAAAATATAAGCTACTCAATATGACAATGCAAGTTCAAGTAGAAAGCAAAATCAATAATTACCATTCATCAATAACTATCTATGAGGAAACTGAAATTACAGAATAGGCCTTATCTTTCTCCATCTGATTGTATATGTTATAAAATTTAGAAAATATTATTGGTCCACAGTGTTACTTGCTTTCATATGTTTTCCTATGTATGTAGAAATACAGATGTAGCTATCTTCAAACATTACAAACATTACAAAGGGCAAAAGTACTTCTAATTCCCAAGTACTATAGTTTAGCATTTATAAGTAATATTGTTAAAAACTATAGTTTTCGATTTTAAACAAATGAATCTTGATTTTTCTTTTTGTTTTGCCCATGATGATAATAATAATTATCTTAACCCTTAACAGGGACTTTAAAAAATTATTTATCTCAATTGACGTTTAGAAATAGAACATAAAAAAATTAATTGTCCATTATAAACTTGGTATTTACTGGTTTGTAACCAAAGTATTCAGAAAAAGTAGATGATACCCAAATATTCAAATTTATGGAAGATATAATCTAACTAAATAAGTACTATTTTAAAGAAACAGATGAAGATATAGTATAGTGATTCTGACTGAGGACTGAACAATGTATTTACACAAAGTTTCATAAAGATTAGAAGCAAAGAAGGGATGTCATAAATTTAGTACATGCCTTATGCTTGCTAAGTTCTGTCTCTAGTGTCTGACATACTAATAAGAAGTGGGCTACATGCAAGTTATCCTTTTCTTTTCTCTCTACTCATCTATATTTTCCTGCTCTTTTCTTCCTTATTTTTCAAGCATATGATTTATTTTGAAAAATTCTCTTTTTTCATAAGATGCTGAATATAAGAGGTTTTAGATTATTAAATGGGTTAATGCTTACTATTTAAACTGTTAAAGTAAAATTTTATGACAACATGAATTTCTTAGAGAGTTTTATTTGTTTTATTTTCTTATTTGAATTACTGTTTGTGATTTTAAGAAATCTTCGAATGAATGCTCTAGATATCTACTTACTTACATATTTTCTTATAGTTCATCTATTTAAAAACACAACCTCAATATAATTTAAAAGGATTAGGTTCTATGAGAATTTGCTACTGAAATAGATGGGCAAGATAAATAAAATTAGTTATCAGTAATGAAGGCAACTAGAAACATGTGTAAAAGTTCCCACAGAAGTTATAAATGAAATCCAAGGAAGAGGCCTATGTAGAAAGCAGAATGGGATTGGGTCTGATACAATATCTTACAGTTAAATGAATTTTCAAGAATTCAGCCACAGACAGCAGAGCTATATTAAAGTCCATAAATGAAATATGAAAAGAGAGAAGAATGTGGGCAGAGAACATAGTAAGTAGGAGGTAAACAATGGCTAAACCACTATGGACTACTGAGTTGGTCTAGTAAATAAACTCATATAATACAAGTAGAAAATTCTGAGATTGGCCTAAGCAGACCTTGAGCATTGGTACCATACCCAATCCTACCACACCCAGAGGAAGCCTGTCACCCATGTGCTCTAACACACCCAGGATCACAGGAACATAGGATCACAGGAACACAGGTTTAATAACAGACCCAGATTCACAGGATCATAGAGGAAGCTTGACACCTAAGAGCAGTGAAGCTCTGACACAGTCAAGGTTATCAGGAACTTGGTCATACTAGGACTTCAGTATCTCAGAGGCAGCTTGAATCCCAGGAGCTCTGACACACTCAGGATCCCAGGATCACAGGATCTCAGAATCATAGAATCATAGATATACCTGGAATCTAAGAAGTTCTGACACAAACAGATCTCAAGAAGCACAGGCTCCAGTTGGAGACAGGTAGGGCAGGTAGGACTAGAGATAATCAGATGACAAGAAGCAGCACAAGAACATAAGCAGCAAAAACCAAGGCTACTTGACATCATCAAAACCCAGTTCCCCACTACAGCTAGTCCTGGATATCCAATCCTGAAAAAATAAGACTCACATTTAATGTAATATCTCATGATCGTAATAGAGAACTTGAGGAAGGACATGAAAAGTTCCCTTAAAGAAATACAGAAAAACATTACTAAATGAGAGAAGTAATTAAACAAAACCATCTAGGATCTGAACATGGAAATAGAAACAATAAAAAAAAAACACAAAGGGAGACAGCCCTAGATATAGGAAACCTAGGAAAAAATGGGAATCATAGATGTAAGCATTACCAAAAAGAATACAAGAGATAGAAGAGAAAATCTCAGGGGCAGAAGATACTATAGAAAACATTAATATAACAGTCAAAGAAAATGCAAAATGCAAAAGCTCCTAGCCCAAAATATGCAGGAAATCCAGGACACATTGAGAAGACCAAACCTAAGAATAATAGGCATAGAAGAGAAAAAAGTTTCCCAAAGTAAAGGACCAGTAAATATCTTCAATAAAATTTTGAAAGAAAACTGTCCTAACATATAAAAAGAGATGACTATGAACGTATAAGAAACCTACAGAACTCTTAGAAATATAGACAGGACCAGAAAAGAAATTCTTTCTGTCACATAATAGCCAAAATATCAAATACACAAAGCAAAGAAAAAAATTAAAAGCAGCAAGGGCAAAAGGTCAAGTAACATATGAAGGCAGACCTATTAGAATTACACCGGACTTTTCAACAGAGAATATGAAAGCTAAAAGATCATGGGAAAATATCATTCTGACTGGAAGAGAACACAAATGACAGCTCAGGCTACTATATCCAGCAAAACTCTCGATTGCCATAGATGGAGAAATCAAGATATTCCATGACAAAAAAATGAATTTAGACAGTATTTCTCCACATCTAGCCCTACAAAGGATAATAGATGGAAATATCCAACACAAGGAGGAAAACTACACACTAGGAAAAGCAAGAAAGTATTCTTCTTGCAACAAAATAAAAGAAGATAGTCACACGAACATAATTCCACCAATAACAACAAAAATAACTATTAAACAGCAATCACTATTCCTTAATATCTTTTAACATCAATGGACTCAATTCCCCAATAAAATGACATAGACTAACAGACAAGATATGAAAATAGGACTAAGCTATTGCTGCCTACAGGAAACCCACCTCAGTGACAGACTGACACTATTTCAGAGTGAAAGGTTAGAAAACAATTTTCAAAGCAAATGGTTCCAAGAAACAAGCTGGAGTAGCAATACTAATATCAAATAAAATTGACTTTCAACCAAAAGTTATCAAAAAAGATAAGAAATGACACTAGATAACCATACTAGGAAAAAAATCTACCAAGATGAACTTCCAATTCTGAACATCCATGCTCTAAATACAAGGACATCCAAATTCATAAAAGGTATTTTACTAAAGTTCAAACCATACATTGCACCAACTTAATAATAGTGGGAAACTTCATCACCACAGTCTCTTCAATGGACAGATAATAAAAGCAGAACTTGAACAGAGAAACAGTAAAACTAACAGAAGTTGTGAACCAAATGGATTTGTCAGATATCTATAGGACATTTCATCCTAAAACCAAAGAATATACCTTCTTCTCAGCACCTCATGGTACCTTCTCCAAAACTGACCATATAATCAATCACAAAACAGGCCTCAACAGATACAAGGATATTGAAATAATCTGATGCATCTTATCAGATCACCACGAACTAAGGCTGGTCTTCAATAACAAAAAAACAACAGGAAGACCACATACAAATGGAAGCTGAACAACATTCTACTCAATGATAAGTTGGTCAAGGAAGAAATAAAGAAAGAATTTAAAATCTATTTAGAATTCAATGAAATTGAGAGCACAACATACTCAAACTTATGGGACACCATGAAAGAAGTGCTAAGAGGAAAAGTCATAGCTCTGAGTGCCTCCAAAAAGAAACTGGAGAGAGAATCCACAAGGAGCTTGATAATACAGGTGAAATCTCTGTAACAAAATGAATCAAATACACCAAAGAGGAGTACAAGGCAAGAAATAATCAAACTCAGGGCCAAAATCAACCAAGTATAAACAAAAAGAATTATATAAAGAACCAACAAAACCAGGAGGTGGTTCTTTAAAAAAATCAATAATATAGATAAATCCCTAGTCAGAATAACCCAAGGGTACAAAGACAGCATTCAAATGAACAAAATCAGAAATGATAGGGGAGACAAAACAACAGAAACAGAAAAAATTTTAAAAATTATCAGATCCTTTACAAAAGACTTTATTCAATAAAACTGGAAAACCTGGAGGAAATGGACAATTTTCTAGACAGATACCAGGTACTAAAGTTAAATCAGGATCAGATAAACCATCTAAACACTCCCATGACATCTAAAGAAATAGAAGCAGTCATCAAAAATCTCCCATCCAAAACTGCCCAGGATCAGATACATTTAGTGCAAAATTCTGTCAGACCTTCAAAGAACAGCAAAAAGAAATATTCTTCAAACTATTTAACAAAATAGAAACAGAAGGAACACTATCTAATTCATTCTACAAAGCCACAATAACATTTATACCTAAACCACACAAAGACCCTACAAAGAAAGAGAACTTCCTACCAATCTCTTTCATAAACATCAATGCAAAAATACTTAATAAAATTCTAGCAAACTGAAAGAAACCAAGAACACATCAAAATGATCATTCATAATGATCAAGTACTTTTAATCCCAGGGATACAGGGATGTTCATTATATGGAAATACATGAAAGTAATCTACAATATAAACAAACTCAAAGAAAAATATCAAATGATCATCTATTAGATGCTGAGAAAGCATTTGAAAAAGAAAAAAAATCTCAACACACCTTCATGTTAAAGTCTTGGAAAGATCAGGAATTCAAGTCTCATACATAAACATAGTAAAAGCAATATATAGCAAACCAGTACCAACATCAAACTAAATGAAGAAAAATTTGAAGCACCCCACTAAAATCAGGAACTAAACAAGGCTGCACAATTTTACTATCTATTCAATATAGTATTTGAAGTTCTAGCCAGAGTCATTACAGAAGAAAAAGAGATCACAGGGATACAAATTGGAAATGAAGAATTCAAAATATCACTATTTGCAGATGATAGGATAGTATACTTAAGTGACCCCCAAAAATTCAGAGCAATTTTGATAACTGTATTGTAATGGCAAAAAGACAGACAGGTAGATCAATGAAATATAATTGAAAACCCAGACTTGAATCCACACACTTATGGTCACTGGATCTTTAACATAGGAGTAAAAATACCCAGTGGGGAAAAAAGACAGCATTTTCAACAAATGGTGCTGGTTCAGTGGAGGTCAGCATATAGAAGAATGCAAATCAATCCATCTTATCATCTTGTACAAAGCTCAAGTCCAAGTGGATCAATGACCTCCACATAAAGCCCGGAACAGTGAAACTAATAGAAGAGAAAGGGGAGAAGAGCCTCAAATACATAGGCACAATGGGAAATTTTTCTGTTCAGAACACCAATGGCTTATGCTCCAAGATCAAGAATCAGCAAATGTGACCTCATAAAATTGCAAAGCTTATGTAAGTCAAAGGACATTGTCAATAGGACAAAATAGCAACCAACAGATTGGGAAAAGATTTTTACCAATCCTACATCTGATAGAAGGCTAATATCTAATATATACTAAGAATTCAAGAAGTTAGACTCCAGAGAATCAAATGACCCTATTAAAACTGAAGGACAGACCTAGACAAATAATTCTCAACTAAAGAATATCAAATGTCTGAGAAGCACCTAAAAATGTTCAACATCTTTAGAAATCATGGAAATGCAAATCAAAACAAACCTGAGATTCTACCTCTCAGCAGTCAGAATGGCTAAAATTAAAAACTTAGGTGACAGCAGATACTAGAAGGGATATGAACAAAGAGGAACACTTCTCCATTGTTGGTGAGATTACAAGCTAGTACAACCACTCTGGAAATCAGACTGGCAGTTCTTCAGAAAATTGGACATAATACTACCTGAGGACCCAACTATACTCCTGGGCATTTACCCAAAAGATGCTCCAACATATAGCAGGAACACATGTTCAACTATGTTCCTAGAAGCCTTGTTTTTAATATCCAGAAGCTGGAAAAAAACAGATATTTTTCAACAGAGGAATAGATACAGAGACTATGGTACATTTACAGAATGGAGTACTATTCAGATATTAAAAACAATGACTTTATGAAATTCATAGGCAAATGGATGGAACTAGAAAATATCCTGAGTGAATTATCCCAATGAAGGAAAGGAAGGAAGGAAGGAAGGAAGGAAAGAAGAAAGGAAAGAAGAAAGAAGGAAGGAAAACACATATGGTATATACTCACTGATAACTCGATATTAGCCCGAAAGTTCAGATTACCCCAGATACAATTCATAGACCACAAGAAGTTCAAGAAGTTGGAAGACCAAAAAGTGAATACTTCAGTCCTTCTTAAAAGGAGGAGACAAATTATTAACATGAAAAAATATAAAGACAAAGTTTGGAGCATATACTGAGGGGAAAGAAAGGCCATCCAGAGACTCCCTGACCCACGGATACATCCCATATATAATCACCAAACTCAAACAACATTGTGGATGCCAAGAAGTGCATGCTGCCAGATGCCTGATATAGCTGTCTCCTGAGCTGTTCTGCCAGATCCTGAGAACTATGAAGTTGCATGCTCTCAACCAACCATTGAACCAAGAATAGAGTCCCCAATGGAAGAGATGCAAGAGTTAGAAAAAGGACTGAAGGAGCTGAAGGTGTTTTTCCACCCCACAGGAAGAACAATATCAACCAAACAGAACTCCCAGGGCCCCCAGAGACTAAACCACCAATCAAAGTGCACATGGAGGGACCCATGGCTCCAACAGCATATGTTGCAAAGGATGGCCTCATCAGGCAGCAATGAGAGGAGAGGTATTTGGTCCTGTGATGGCTCAATACCGAAATATAGGTATGCCAGGGTAGGAATATGAGAGGAAGTAGGTGGTCAAATAAACACTCTTATAGAGGCAGGGGAGGGGGATGGGATAGAGGGATTTCAAAGGGAAAACCTGTAAAGCAGATAACATTTGAAATGTAAGTAAAGTAAATATACAATAAGAAAAAATCAATGAAATTAGTGACAGGTCTCCCTCCCCCCAGAAAAGGAGATCTTGAGTTTCAACCTTAAGTAACCTTAAGTAACATATAAACACCTAGTTAGACTCTCATGAATTTATATTTTTAAACTGCTTAAACCCATTCAGTATAGATGTATCACAGAATTCCAGGTTATGATATTATTTTTAAAGCAAAGACAAGATATGTACATAGCAATATAGTAAAACACTAGTCATCTACCTCTGGCCTCTATAATTCCCCCCAACATACACCAATTTGAGTTGCTATATAAACAATCTAGCTTATTTAAATACAGGCTTTGTGTATCCCAGAGTAAAATATTTATTTTTCTTTCTCTTATATACTTTGTCTAAGTGTTAGATAGTAAACAGAAATTTTCGCTTGTACATTCTGACTGGAGGTCAGCACTCCCAAACAGAGATACCTTTCTTCAGATTTGGTAATTATATTAGGCAATCTTCATTGAGAAGAGCTTAACCTGTATTGTGTGAGAAATTATAGAAATAGTTCACCAGGTAGCAAATGTGCAGTACATAAGGGTCTTAAGTAGCCACACAACATTAGCAGTCTAAAAGGCAAGATGTTTAGGCAGTTGTTATAGAATCACGTTAAAAAAAAGGACCAGTACTATACATTTAGTTTGTATATCAGACGGGGAAATATGTACACATAGTCCATATGTGTAAAAACATATGCAATTAAAAACTAAAAATAAATACATTTGAGTTCAACTATTAATGTTAATTCTTGTCATAAGAGGACAATTAAATTATGTTTGTTATTGCACTGCTTAAATCGTATTTCATTATCACAATTTTGAAGTATTTATAAACCTACTTAAATGTTCATGTGATTCTAATTGTATTACAGTCACCCCTTCCATCTCATAGATTTACATGTATATCTCAGTTTCCCTGATGTTATTTTAATCATACCTATACTATTACATGAACAAACATCTTTTGGGTGGGTGTATTAGCCTCTGTTATTCTTAGCTTTTTAATAAAAATATCTAGGCAACATCAGGCTGTATTGTCCAAAAGTATTCTCAGCAAATATCAGCCAAGTATTTCCCAGAAATAATTTTGTTCTTACCTTTGTAAACCTGTTTTTTTCTTTGAAATAATAGAGATGGATTTGTAGTTCATTCTGTTCTTTGGCAAATAAAGACTATCTGATTGAGTCCAATTCTCTAGAATGACGAATAATGATTCACTACTGCAGAGTCATCATTAACTCGCCATTACTTATTGTTTTGTGATGTGAGCCACCCTATGCTTATGGGGAGAAGTCAGTCTACAGAATTGTTCAGAGCCTAAGTGCCAGAAACAGAAAGCCCAGTTGATTGTGGGTGTTCCACTCACAATCTATGCCACACTAAGTAGGATAACAATTTAAAGTTTTCTCTGAGTATCACATTGATTTTAGCAAAAAGTTTTATATATGCTAAGTCCTCAATAAAGTATAGTGAGGGGTTTGTTACTGTTTGTGATAGACAAATTAATTATATAAATGATATAAAGTTAGCAACTTAAAAACAAAAGAAGTATCAATGTTATATAAGACCTATCCTTCGCCATTCTTTGAGACTTCCAGAGAAGTGAGAGGAGGTGAATCTTCACACTCTACTAAGATCAGCTGTTCGTAGAAAAGTGAGAAAGTGAGAAGACATACCACAAAATAGGAGTGATATATGCTCAGCGGGAAAAAACCCACATCTCATAGTTACAGAGCTTTAGAGTTAGCATAAACCAATGGTTCTCAGTCTGTGGATCACAACCTCTTCGTAGGTCAAATGACCCTTTAAAGGAGGTCACCTATCAGATATCCTGCATATCATATATTTACATTAGGATTCATAACAGGAACAAAATTAGTTAAGTAGCAACAAATTAATTGTATTGCTGTGGTTACCACAATCTGAGAAACTATATTAAGTGGTCAGAGCATTAGCAAGCTTGACAAACACTGACATAAACCTCCTGTTTAGAATAGTTCACATATATCAGTGAGCAGAGCTTTTATTTCTGCAAGAAATAGGTCTAAACAATGAGAGAAGCCGAGATATGCAAATTCTGACAATGGTGAACCATTTTATGTATATTTTACCATTCTATACCTACTCATTATGTACCCATTAATTCTTTCTTACTTTTTACTGAATTACACAGTCAAAGCTAAGATGATTAAAAATTCTGAGCAGTAGCTATTAATATGATAGTGTAGAAAATACAATAATTTTAAAAATGGATTGCTTTTTTGGTATTATGTAATTTTAAGTAGAATATTTTATCAAATATCACATGAAGATATGTAAAAATAGAAACATGCATGCAAAAATGCACACCAAAAATAGTGAATATACAAATAGTTTATATGAATGTACATGAATATATGTGTTTTAAATGTTAAAAATTTGGCTTTACTATGGTATATTAAGACTCTTATGAGACTAGATAAAATTGAGAAAAGATGGGGAAGAAGATGACATTATTTGGATTACTTTTATTTCACTTCAAATTTATTCCACTGTCTGAGAGTATATAGAATTTGTAAGTACATTTGAAGTAAGTCCTCTGTCCTAACCTCTCTATAGTACTCAAAAAATTATCAAGTTATAAGAAAGTGAAATCTCTGGTTACATACTAGTGTTTCAAATATGAAATTTACTTTCATTGTTATCTGGTTTTCTTAAACATTTTACATAGTTTATAAATGTTTTATAAAATGTTATCATATTAATTATTTCTATCTTAAAAGTGACAGAAACTGCATAAAGGAATAATGGTTTATTTTGGCTCGTAGTTTCTAATGTTTAAGTGTATTGTGATAATGGAAGCATGGTGGCTCAGTTCACAGTAGCAAGAGAATGGGACAGTCAACTAGGAATCAGAAATTGAAGCCTGAGTCCACTAGGTGTGTTCTTCTAAAGTCTACCTATATTGAACTCATCTGTCAACCATACCCTAGCTCTTAAAAGATTCATAACCTCCCACTTCCACCACAAACACAAAAGACAACATAACTAGCTGAGGAACAGCATTCAGTATTCTGCCCTAGAGTATTTGCATTACACTCAAACCATAATGTTACGATCTAGAATCTATGCTAACGCTCAGAAACAAAGAGGTACTGAGAAATGTGTAAAAAGAAAAACTTTCATCCAATAAGTCTCCTCAAATGTCCAGGTGCAAAGAAGGCTTCATTAAGTATCATGATGATTACCTGTAAATACTGAAGAGAGGAACAATGTCTTTTTCCCCATTCCAGGCATCATGGGAAGGTCACAGATTGAGTGAAAGAATTAGTGGGAGTCAATGATGGGAGGATAATGAGAAGAACATTTGAGAAGATCAAGAAGATTGGTAGCTGGAGTAGTTCTGGGCATATGAGAAATGGCAACGAACACCAAACAATAGCAAGAAAACATATTTAAGAGGACATTGAGGATAAAGACTGTAGAAATAAGTTACCTCCTCTTGTATATTTAAGAAACAAAAATCTTGAGACAGAATTAGAGCACAGTTCTGCCTATGCTAAGATTCTGTGAAATGCAGCATAGTTCACTAATCATAAATGCGGGCTCCAGTATCAAACTGCAATGACTATGTTTTTGTTTCAGTACTAGCTAGCCAAGTACTCTTGAACAAATGCTTTTTCCCAGCCCAGCCTTCTTCCCTGGGTATTTTATTAAGTATATGCAAATATTCCAAAATTAAAACATGAGCTCTGAAGTCCATCTAATTCCAAAAGTTTGGGATGAGAAGTATTCCTTACACAATACACATACCATATATATGTATATGTGTATGTGTATGCTGCGATTATCAGTTTTTCTGTATAAGTACTATACTTACATCATTTCCTCCATCTCCTTCTTCCAACTCCACCTGTACTGGCAAATACATAGCCTTTAATTTAACTATTGTTTTATGCATACACCTGCAAACATACAAAAGACACAAATGATAGATGATAGATAGATAGATAGATAGATAGATAGATAGAGAGATAGATAGATAGATAGATAGATAGATAGATAGATAGATAGAGAGATGATTTAGTCTGCATGTTTAAAGCTGATCATATAGTATTACATAACTTTTCAGGGGACACATCTCTGGAGAAGATAGATACCTTCTTTTGCAACATCTATTTATTAAATATAGCTCTTCATCCACTGGTGTGATTTTGTGAAAATTTCTCCAGTTATATTGGTGTGCCAATTGGTATTGTTATTTTTCAGGTCTTAGTTGGGCAATTATGTTATTGTGATTTCACAGATGCAGCTTCATCGTCATGTATAGGGGATACTATCGTATTTCCTGTGTTCTCTGGCTTTTAGAATTTTTCTCCCCTCTCTTCTGGGATGTTCTCTGAACCATAGATATAAAGGTAAGATTGTAGATGCACCATGTGAGATTGGGCACCCTAGAGAGAGTTGAAGTTTTTCTTTTAACTTACTGTGTCTCAAATAACCACTTATGAAATTAGGGTAAAATGGTGCCTTCCTAGTTTATGAAGAATTTTTTAAGTCAGTACATATGAAACGTTTAAAAGAATGTGCGATATAATGAACTATTTTGCTACATATGTTCTATAAAAATGACAAAAGAGAACAAGGATTTTTAATAAAAGCCAAGCCCCTTCTACCATGTCATGAAAGCCAATAGGCAAGGCATATTTCTTGTCCTAAATTCTTGGGAGTAGATGTGTTTCACATCCCAAGTTCAGATTTCATAATGTTTGAATATACTTAATAAAATAACTTGGGAAGCAGAGTGGAGAGAGAAAAGCAGTTGTTCAAGACTACTTGGATAATTATCAGTGAGTTCAAGTTGTTGCTGAGGTCGTTTGATTCTGGAGCCTAGATTAATGATCAGTGAACTACACTGTTTCACATATAATCTTAGCAGGTACAGAACTGTGTTCTAGTTCTGTCAAAGGATCCTTAAGAATGAGGCCTTCTTGATAAGGTAGTAAGATGATTGAGAAGAGCTCTGACCCAAGAGGAGAGGACAAGGCCCATTAATTATTAAAATGGCCATTATTTGAAAAGTAAATAATACTCAAAAAAGGAAGAAAAATACAATATTTGAGGCAAAGTGTAGAAGATGACAGAATCCATGCCATCTTATTCAAAAGTCTATTCCAATGGTGCTGCTTGTGAATGCAGTCTTTAGCCTGTATGTATATCATCTTATAATATAGAACTTTCGGAAAATCTTAGAAATTCAGGTCAGTATCCTAAGGATATTCTAAATTGAAGCTATGGATTGACTATTCTGAGAGTGTCAACATCATAGTAACTAATGATAAGGACTTAAATTTCTATTTCAAAATTTTTAATTAAAAATGTCTATTTCAATACTTAGATTGAAAAAGCAATGATCCAGTATATCTATTCTCATGGACAACTGCATATACTCTTTGTTAACTATATAGTCCTCAAAAAGACTGTTCTCACTTTAGACACTAATTTTAATTTTGGATGTATTCAAACAACCCAAATTTAGGCTTACATACTATATAGTTGTAGGTATCCATGATTCCCTCAGTTTGAGGATGCACTAGAATGACCCACTGAACTCAGAAAAACTCTATACTTGTAAATATAAACTATTTTTAATGATACAGCAGAGACAGATGTTTAAAAACATGTCTGGAGTATTCTTAAAGGTCTTCTCTCCATAGGGAAATATGCAACCATCCCAGAAAAAAAAAAGAAAAAAAGTTCAACAATCACAAGACTAACTCTAGCCTCAGCATACTCAGTTTCTATTGAAATAGCATCATGCACTGATGATTGGATAGTGCACTACATGAATGAATTCAATCTCCTGCTTGTTTCTTCTCACCAGAAGTCAGACTAATACTTGAGTTAAAGCCTCAGCACTATCATCATATGGATAGTTTTTGTCCAAATCCCAAGTCGTCTTACTTGCATGAGCTATCAAAGAGACCACCAGAAATAACCCCTGGCACATAAACACCACTGGACTAACATAAATTATAAAGATGTGCTTATCACTGGGAAAATATCAAGTTTCAGAGTTCTGTGATAATAATCTGAGATAAAGATTAAAGCTTCTTATTTATAATCATACACATACATAAAAGATCAATGACAAACAATTTCAAGTACATAAATAAAATCATGATACATATTTTGTAATAAACACTAGTAAACTATTTTCAAACTTACAGAATACAGACTTTGAGTCTACTGGTAAAAGGATTACAAAAAAGTAGCACTTTAAGAAACCAGGAAATAAACCACGTACACAACATAAATAGTACAGGCAACACAGAAGTTACCCATTCATACAAACACACACATTACATACATACATATACATACACACACATACAAACACACATACACACACACACATATTTGTTATATATAGCTATTTATCTTTGGCTGGCACAGTATACTATCTGTAGCACAGGTTGACCTCAAACTCCTCTAGATCTTTTCTCTCAGTCTCCTGAATGCTTTGCTGACATGTCTGTAATACCACACTCAGATGCTAATATAAATATTTTCACCAACACTAAGCCTGGTGGTAGCTTAATTTCCATAATTTCTCTATCATAAATTTAGACACAAAAACAGAATAAGATCAGAATCCCATTTTCCAATTATGTTTATCCCTTTAACTTAGTTTATCTTTATGAGACCAGGAAAATTATAGCCCATTGAAACATTAAATTTTTGATTCACTTGGAAGCTTTTATTAAGCTATAATTAATAGTTAGAAAGAACTTTACTAGACATTTGGCATGAATTGAACCATTGCCTAATTATCATAATAAGAAAGTATTTTTAATGAAGACTGGGTATTCAAATCATGCAGAAAATGTAAAATTCTATTCTAAATGAATTGTTAGGATGTTTGTTCATTAACTCTGTCCAAAAGATGTATAAACTTTAAATCTTAAGCATAAAATAAATATATATTTCTAAAAACTTTAGCACATAGATTTCTTTTCTAATTGTTCAATTTTAAATAAAATAAAAATTTAAACTAGTCTATATTTTTCATGCACTCATTTTCGAAGTGGTTGTCTATGCAAACTCACAGTGGAGAGATTCTTGAACTGGAGTAATGGATTTCAGAAGCTTAAAAGCATAATTCATATGGTATTCTAGTGTGCTTTCTGTTACTCTCATAAAACACTAACTAAAGGCAACTTAGAGGAGGAAAGGATTTCTTTCAACTTAAAGGTTACAGCTCATCATTTTGGAGAGGTCATGGCAGAGACCCAGTGTAGAGCACAACAAGCCTTCTCACTATTTCTTGCAATATATAACCTCTAACTTGGTAATGCACAGCTGAAGATGTAGAAGTCGTGGAAGAATGCTTCTTGATGGCTTGCTCACTGATTCAAGTTTATCTCTTGTATACATCCCAGGCCTATCCATAATGTAGATGCCATGCTGATTGAAATGGGCCCTCTACATCACTTACCAATTAAAAATGATCCCCACAGGCATGACCACAGGTCATTCTAATATGGGCAATAATTTAATTTAGAATTACTTGGCCAGTGACTCTAGACTGTGTTGAGCTGACAGCAAAGCTAACTTGAAAATACATCATTATTTCTGTTTGTGATATTGGAGAGTTTGACGCACAAAACCCAGAGACCAACCAAGTCATATGACTACTAACCTATTTAATGACCCCCTTTTTTAAAAAGGCTGTGATGACATTGGCACCACAGTTCCATGATGCACTCAGATCTTCATTATAGTGTGAAGGTTTCTTTTCTGGTCCAGATGTCTATGAAACGCACACATGCAGTATAAGTATAGAGTATGACATATTTGTATAGATCTGGCACTGTTAGTGGACATTTGCATTCAACTTCAAAAATCTACTATACATCAATCATGTGTAAATACAACACAATTAGGAAGAAAAGTATTCTGAGAATCTTCATAATTTCCCGTCACTGAAAGTGACCTTTGTAAACTACAAAGCTTCTTCAATTTGGAAAATATATCATGGTTCTTTGCTTGGAATAATGTTCAAGTTAGTGTCTTTCTAATTATAACAACTACCCAGTCAACTGTTAATTATCCTTTAATAAGTATTTACTTCACTTAATGTTGGTCTTCATCTGTGTTTAAACCAGTGGAGCTGCAGTATCTTGTGAGATACAATCATTTGTTTTAAACATTCTTGAGGGATTTAAAAAGGAGATTTCAAGGTAAACAGATATGTGGCATAATCCTGAAACTATAATGCAAGAAAATTACCACCACAAAAATAACCGCATGAAAACTATAGAATGGTTTAAATTTTTGTTGTACGTACAACTGAAAAATTAGCATGTCTGAGTCTTAGGGTTCTGTGTAGATATCCATAGCTCATATTACCACTAAAGGCCATGTGGATGTCCCTTGCCTGGATTTCCAACTGGAACCACATTTATATCCAAGGTATGTAAGGAATGTGTAGGGCTGACCTCTTTCCTCATTGACTTCAGTACTCTGGAGAGTTGGCCTCATCTCTCACCCGCTGAAGCACTCAGGAAAGCATGCCCTGCACTTCACCTGAGCAGCACAGTAAAGCTGTCTGGTGGTGGGAGGTTGAGTGAGGTGGTCCCAAAGGGTGTGAGTACTGGAGAGCTGGTCCTACAACCTCTCTGCTTTGGGGAGGCAGAAAGGTACAAGGAGATTCCATTACCCTTCTCACTCCTTGCCATCTACAGCAGTCAGGAGAGCTGTCCTTAGGCTCAAGAGACTGGAAGAAGTGGCACTGCCCCTTACCTGCTGCGGGATTTGAGACAATGATGATCCAGAATTGATGGTGTAGCATAATCAAGTGGCCAATGACTCCTGACAATGAGCATTTACACGTAAATACAGGTAGACAAAGGCTATAATATGGAACAAATTGACACACATCAGCTTCTGTGACAAGACTTTTGTTTTGTTTATTATGAATATTTTGAGTTTTATTTATTTTGGGGGGAAGTTTGCAAAGACAGAGGGTGGACACAAAAGGACAGGGAGATAAGTGGGATTGGGGTGCATGGTGTGAAATTCACCAAGAATCAGTAAAAAGGATTTTATAAATCATAAAAAGACACATAGATCAGTGAGTATGTAGAACAATTTACTGATGGTGAGTTTGTAAATAATGACGTTATTTGGGATGAGAACTTTTCCAATTCTTAAAGAATAATATATTATTCACCATCAACTCAGCTTCTATACATTTATGCCACTCCCCAAAACATGACTGCACAAAAATTTGTAAAGCATTATTTAAATTTCTTAAAAATTGAATCAACACAATATTTATCTAATTCTAAATAAATAAGTGGAATAGCAATATAATAATTCAATTAAAAAGAACCAAAGGTAGTGCTGTGCTGGTATAAGTTACAAAAATGAAGGCATCATGATAATTTTCAAATAAGCAACTATAGACTACTGTGTAATTTTATCTAAAAAAAATTGTCCAAATTTGGAAAATATATAGAAAATTCAGTAGCTTTTACCAGGAACTGAGCAAAGGCCTAGTTAGGAATCATGGATACCAAGTATCACATAAAAGTATTGATTTTAAAAATAGTTCTAATATCTTTGCATGACTTTATAAAACAGAAGTGACTCTATCCATACTTTAAAAGGATGACTATTACTATTATCAATTACATGTCAACAAAGTTGTAATTAGAGATATGCCTTGGGAAATATATCAAAATTATTTAAGAGTTCCTTGATTTAAAAGGGGAAAATAATTACTTAGTTGAACAAATAAGAACACTAAATGTGCCCATGGTGATAAAATGAGTCCTTAAAAGAAATGTATATCACTAAATACTTTATCGAGGGACAAAAAAGTTTAAAATGAAAGTGATAAATATTGGAAAACCTATTAAAATGTATAAGAAAAGAATCACAAAGAAAGAGAGCAGTTGGCTTGAATAAAATCATGGAATGAAATGGTCCTATACATATCTTGATGGTACCCAACACACCCCTCTAGTTTATTGACCTTTACCCACCTCAATAACACATTTAATGATTGTATTCTCATCAAAAGTGAATAAGAATTCCACTACCCCAGCATTCTTGCCAGCACTTGTCATTTTTTTTCATTTTACTTATATTGAATATATATATATATATATATATATATATATATATATATATATATATATATATATATTACATTTCAAATGTTACCCCTTTCTAGATTTCCCCTCCAAACAATCTATTCAATCCCCAATTCCCCTGCTTCTATAAGCATGACCCCCTTCCTCCCATCCCCTACTGTCTCGCCATCCTGACATTCTCCTACACTGAGACATTGAGCCTTAACAGGAACAAGGGGTTCTTACCCCACCGATGAGCAACCAGGTCATCCTCTGATACATATGCAACTGGAGCCATGCATCCATCCATTTCTACTCAGTGGACAATGGTTTAGTCTCTAGAAGCTCTGGTTGGTTGATATTATTGTTCTTTCTATGGGATTGCAAAACCCATTCAGCTCCTTCAATCTTTTCTCTCATTCCTCCACTGGGGACCCCATTATCAATTCAATGGTTGACTGTGAGCATCTGCCTCTGTATTTGTCATGATATGGCTAACATCCAATATATACAAAGAACTCATGAAGCTAGACTCCAGAGAATCAAATAACCCTATTTAAAAATGGGAGGCAGAGCGAAACTAATAATTCTCAACTGAGGAATATTGAATGACTGCGAAGCACCTAAAGGAAATTTTCAACATCCCTAGTCATAAGTAAAATGCAAATCAAAACAACCCTGTGATTCTACCTTACACCAGTCAGAATGGCTAAGATCAGAAACTCTGGTGACAGCAGATGCTGGCAAGGATGTGGAGAAAGAGGAATACTTCTTCATTGTTGTTGGGATTTCAAGCTGGTACAACCACTCTAAAAATTAGTCTGGAGATTTCTCAGAAAATTGGACATGATACTAAATGAGGACCCAGCTATACTACTCCTGAGTATATACCCAAAAGATGCTCCAACATACAACAAGAACACATGTTCCACTATGTTCATAGCAGCCTTATTTATAATAACCAAAAATTGAAACGAGCCCAGATGTCCTTGAACAGAGGAATTGATAAAGAAAATGTGGTACATTTGGTATCTCTGGGGAAGTCTCTGGAATATTTGAATTGAGAGTTTGAGTTAAGCTGGCCTCTTACCAAGATAGGTGGGCACACCCAATCCCTTGAAGCCAAACAAAATAAAAGATTGAGATGGGGGCTAACATCCAATATATACAAAGAACTCAAAAAGTTATACTCCAGGGAATCAAATAATCCTATTTAAAAATTGGGGACAGAGCTAAACTAATAATTCTCAACAAAGAAAAATTGAATGACTGAGAAGCACCTAAAGAAATGGTTCAACATCCTTAGTCATCAGGGAAATGTAAATCAAAACAACTTTGAGATTCTTCTTACTCAAGTCAGAATGCTTAAGATCAAAAACTCAAGTGACAGCAGATGCTGGCAGGGATGTGGAGAAAGAAAAACATTCCTCCATTGTTGGTGGGATTTCAAGCTGGTATAACCATTCTGGAAATTAGTCGGGCAGTTCCTCAAAAAATTGGATATAATACTACCTGAGGACCCAGCTATACCACTCCTGGGCATATAACCAAAAGACACTCCAGCATATAACAGGGACACATGCTCCACCATGTTCATAACAGCTTTATTTATAATAGCTAGAGCTGGGAAGAACCCAGATGTCCTTCTACAGAGGAATGGATACAGAGAATGTGGTCTATTTACACAATGGAGTACTACTCTTATACTAAAAACAATGACTTTATGAAATTGTTAGGCAAGTGAAAGGAACTAGAAAATATCATCCTGAGGGAAGTAACCCAATCACAAAATCAAAACAAACAAAATAAGAAAACCACAGTATGGTATGCACTCACTGATATGTGGATAATAGTCTTTTCTTTTCTTTCTTTCTTTTTTCTTTTTCTTTTCTTTCCTTTTTTTCTTTCTTTCTTTCTTTTTTTTTTTTTTTTTTTTTTTTTTTTTGATGATAGCCATTTTGGTTAGAGTGAGATGGGATCCAAAACTTTTTCCAATTTTGTATTTTTAATTACAATATTGAATATTTTCAAGAATATTTATTAGTAATTTTGAGGGCTATGTGTTCAGCTATGTTCTATTTTTTTTCCACATACCCTTTATTATTATCTGTATCCATTAGCATCTCTTTGTATATTTCTTTCTTTTATAATTTTTAGTTTTTAACTTCACATCCCAAGCACAGTACCCCTCCCTCCTCTTTTCCCAGTTCTACCTTTTCTCATTATCCCCACTGCTTCTCCTCAGAGGAGGTGAACACCCCTTGTGTAGCACCCCTCCTTGAGGTATCCAGTCCTAACAGGTCTAGGCAAATCCTTTCCCACTGAGGTCCAACTAGGCAGTCCAAGTATGGGGAAGGTAATGTAATAATAGGGAACAAAACCAAGACAGGCCCTGCTCATCTTAGTAGGAGGCCCATATGAACAGTAAGCTGCATATGTGCTACAAATGTGTAGGGAATCTAGGGCCAGCTCCTGTATGTTCTTTGGTTAGTGTTCCAGTCTCTGAGCCCCGGGGCCCCAGGTTAATGGGGTCTTCAAGTGTCCTTGACTACTCTAACTTATTCATTCCTATCATCCACTCTTGAATTGTGCAGAAAAGTGGATGAAACTTGAGAATATCATCCTTAGTATGGCAACCCAAAGTCAGAAAGACACATATAGTATGTATTCCCTTTTATGTGAACATAAGTCAGAAAGTGTAGGGTAAGTACAATTCAAAGACCCAAAGAAACTGGGTAATGAAAAGTTTCCAAAGGGATGATGCATAAATCTCACTAGGAAGCAGAAACTAAATGCTCATGCATTGAGGGAACTGGGTGGGGTGGTGAAAAGGGAAATTAGATGGTGATCAGGTGTGGGGAGAGTTGGGGTAAGAGAGGCCTAGGAGCAAAAGTGAAAATCAATGAGAGGGGCACATTTGTGGTGACTAGCTGGAGGCCTCAGATGAGAGAGGTTATGGGAAGATCTATGGGAGTGGCCCTAGCGTAGATAACTTCAGGGTGATAAAGAGACTGAAATGGCCACCACTTAAAGGCAAGCAGGGATTTCTCAGAAAGGAAGGAGGGGAATGTCAATCCACTCCCAAAACCTTCAGCCCAAACTTTGTCTTGCCTACAAGATGTGCAGGAGTAAAGATTGAGCAGAGATTGAGGGAACAGTCAAGCAATGACTGCACAACTTGAGACCCATCCCATGTGACAGCGCTTAGAACTATTAATGATACTGTGCTGTCCTTGCAGACAGGAACCTAACATAAGTTAGAGGCTTCCTCCAGCAGTGGATGGAGGCAGATACAGGGACCCAAAGCTAAACATCAGGCAGAGCCTGACTAGTCTTGTCCAATGTCCTATTTACTAATTAGGAGTTTTAATTTCGGGAGTTAATTTGTATATTCCTTCATATAGTTGAGAAACATACATGGCAAAACTTTTCTTTCTTTCTGTAGATGGTTCACTCTGTTGATACTTCTTTTGCTGTGGGGAAGCTTTTACAATTCAGTGTCCAGTAGTTAATAGCATTTAATACAGATAAGTATTTCTTTTTGTTTAACCTCTTTTCTATGATTCAAACTAAAAATATTGTGGTATTGTACATTGGTAAATTTGTGTCCAATTCTTAGGTACAAAGATAAACATACTTTTCAACCCTCTATTGCCTGACATACAAAATAAAATGCATAACTAAGGGAGGGAGAGAGGGAGGAAGGGAGGGAAGGAGGGAGTGAGGGAGAGCGAGGGAGGGAGGAAGACATGAGCTATAAATTCAGGCATGAGAAAAGATACTGCAATAGTAAATTTGGGATTAAGTTCACATTGCAATGTCATACTTTCTATTGTCAATCAATAACTACCTACTTTAAAGTAGGTAGTATTTTCATATGTGCTAAAACTCTGCATTTGGTTAACAAATTATTTCTATGAAATCAGTTTATGTGATTGGTGCACTTAGGAACAACACACACTCTATTATTGAACATTTACTTTGTATAAATCAATAGTGGTTTTGGCTAAGGTTTTAGAGAAACGCGCATTCAATATGGTGATGATGGCAGAGAAGCTGGAATCTTTCTAGCTTTTCTTGTAAGGAACTTTTAGTTTTGTTTTAAAACAGAAATAACTGATGGAAACAGATGCAGAGACCCACAGTTGAATGTTAGGAGGAGCTTGGGGAATTTTTCAAAAGTGGCTACAGAAGAATTATAGCAACCAGTAGGATAGAGAATGACAAGAGAATATGTCCCAATGAATCAACCAACCTGGGCAGGAATCAACGACCTAGGCTCATAAGGACTCAAAGAGACTGAACCACTGGACCAGGAGCCTGTATGGGACTGATGTATGTCCTCTACATATATGTTACAGTTATGTAACTTTGTCTTCATATGAGACTTTTTTTTTACACTACAGATTTTATTCCTCTTCCAGCCCACTCTTCTACTGTTCCACATCTTATACCTCCACCCCAGCCCTGCTGTCTTCACTTGGATATCCCCACCCTACCCACCCCACCAGACCTCTAAACTCCCTGGGGCCTTCTGCCTCTTGAAAGTTAGGTGCATCTTCTCTGACTGTATATGTGTATCTGGGGAGGTCATATCAGCAGGTGTATGCTGTCTGTATGGTGATTCAGAGTCTGAGAGATCTTGAGGGTCCAGGATAATTGAGACTGCTGGTCCTCCTACAGGGTTGCCCTCCTCCCGCTTAACAGTGGGATCAAGGGTTATCTTTGACTCTGCTACCTACTTTTGAGACCCTTTCATTGTACTGTGATTCATATAACACTCTAAGTTTGGGGTGCATTCTTTCCTTGTGCCTTTAGAACTATGAACAACATTAGCAATGTCTCTGACAAGGCATTTTTACATTTAGTGTCAGAGCTGAGTCATCGATTGCTCCCTAACAGAAATACCAATGGAGCACACCAGGAAGCCTACTCTGTAGAAGTTCATCACACCAAATGATTTCACTCCTTGAGTTTACAGATATGACTACCTCCATAGATTTGTTTTTTACTTTTGTTTAAGCATGCAAATTTTATTTCCTTCTTAAAATGACTGACATTACTACTGGATTTTCTTCTAATCTATTTCATATTTACCTTGGCTTTTTTTTTAGAAAACAGCTGTTGATTCACTAACCTCAACTATATATTCTACTATAATGATTGAAATTATGAGGTTCATATGCTCATTCCTGTCTTGGGTGTTCTGTTTTGGGTTTTGGGTTTAGTCTTTTTTTCTACTACCAAACAAAATGGAAATGCTTCCAGCATAAAATATCCCCTCTAGTGATACATATAAACCCTAAGGAGACCCTCTCATCTAGAGGTGGATTTACTTTGAAGTTAGCTTTTCAAAATAGACAATTCTCCAGGCTCTCTCTCTCAGACTAATCTGCCAAAGCAGCCACTTTGTTAGAATTAGGAAGGATTGCTGAATTTGAGTGCTACAGATGGTAAAGATTCTTGTTAAGAAAAAAATCAGGTCTCTATAAAGATTCCTAAGCGGTGTATCCTATGAACATCTTCACTTGTCTTTTGAAAGTAGGCACAACCAGCAACTTGAATGATTCACTACAGAAAATCTGTTTCTATCTATACCAGACTGTTCCAAATACAGAAAGGAAAACTCATTCTAAGTAGGTCGCAGATTTGAATATCATTAATGAGTTCAGCATAAGGTACTTTTTCTATTAATAATTTATTTATGTTGCCACTGAAATTTCTGCAGTCTTTTTACAACTGCATTAATTTCCATTTTACTACTATATTCACAGTTTTTGTGAGAGAATCATGCTCTTTGGTTTTGTTTGTAAGTTGTGGTGCTCTGATTTCTCTGGCTACTTTAAAGCAGAAAAGTGAGGATGACCTTATACCCCAGATATTAATCCTCCTCACAAAAAATGAGAAGAATTTTCTTTCCATTAGGCTTGGGTTGATGGTTTCTTTCATTAGAAATTTTACATCTCAAAATTCCAAAGAAATCATCTGATATTTCCAATTTTCTATTGTTCTAAAGACAGGCATAAGATTTGTTTTCATGTCTTGCAAAAGAGCTATGAAGATAAACATAGCCTGGTTTCTTGAGATTGTTTTAGTTTTTTTCTCAGAAAAATGTTGCATTTGAGAATACCCATGAAATAGACCCATAATTGTTTAGAAATTTGGATGGATTAAAAGTGTTCTGGCATTTTATTTTCTTCTCGAACAGAATTAAATCTCTATTAAAGATAGAGAGAAATCTACTGTGCAGAAAATTGTATTTTGTCACCAAGCTTATGCTTGCTGTCACCTACACACAATTATTGCAAACGTGTCGCATTTGGGAGAAGCAGAAGCAAAGGTGTCAGTCCTTAAGCTGTGAACTACTCAAAGAACTGTTCATTTGAAAACAATTGCACCCAAACACAGAATCCCACAAACCCACAGGGAAGAAAAACATCTAGACCACTTAGCTTGCCTTTACAGCAGTTAGATAACTGTGTACTTTTTAAATTTCTTAAAACAAATGAGCATTTTAGAATCTGTAAGTAAAACGTATCTGGTTAAGAAGCTCTGGAAATAATTATATATAATTCCACATTCACAAATGGCCTCTGAATTAAATATCATAATTACTACCATTTTTATTTGTAGGTAAAGTACAAATGGGACAAGCAAATGAGGGAAAGACACAGTACTTACTGGGTATTGTTGCTGAAAATTGTTTTCACATTGTACTTGGATTCTATTGTTGTTTCAACTGGATTATGAGATGTGTAGAATTAGTGAATCTCATTTCTGAGTACATTTCTGGAAATGTTTTCAGAAAAGATTGAAATGTGGTATACAGCGAATGCAGTCTGGGCAAGAGATCCACACTACATATGAGTACCATCCAATGGGCTAAGTTTTAGGATAGGAGAAAGAGAAAAAGAAAGCCAACTTCATGAATGCATATTCTATTACCTTCTTAGTGAGCCAATATAGCAGTGAATGTATCCTCTGCAATCTTCAAATTCCATCTTCTTGAATATCAATATGGACTCAACACTATTGACCCTCTAGGGAGCACCCTAACCTTCCAGTATATAGGCATATACACATTTGTTTATTCTTGTTATGTCTCCTATAAGCTAGACTAACAGAAAAACACAAATAGATTTTTGTTCATTTTAATTTTCTTTATTTTCATCTCAACATTAAGTTTATACTCAGTTACAATGTCCATAGTTCCCATTGCTTCCCTAACTCAATCCAGATTGTGTGTGTGTGTGTGCGTGTGTGTGTTTGTGTGTGTGTGTGTGTGTGTGTGTGTGTGTGTGTGTCCTTCAATCTTTATGAACACATGGGTGTCCTTCCTTTAGTCCATTTTGGTACTTTTCTTCTTGAAGCTAATCCTGATATCTTGCTCCTTCCTAGTGATAGGTATACAAACACAATTTGCTCCCACTGTTTGTACCCTGCCCAGTCCACCCTCCAACAGTTTCTCATCCCATTCCTCCTCCCCCATCTGCAAGAGGATGTCCCTACAACCCCCTCTCAACCAGACTTCTCCATTCCTTGGGATCCAAATCTCTCAAGAGTTAGGTGCATCTTTTCTCACTGAGGCCAGGCCAGGCAGTTCTCTCCTGTATTTGTGCTGGGAACCTCATATCAGCTGGTGTATTCTGCCTCGTTGGTAGCTCACTATCTGAAAGATCTCAGGGGTCCAGGTTAGTTGAGACTGCTTGTCTTCCTATAGGGTCACCCTCCTGAGCTTCTTCTAGGATTTTCCTAATTCAACCACAGGACTCATCTGCTTCTGTCTGCATCTGACTCTTTCAGCTGCTTGTTGGGCCTTTCAGAGGGCAGTCATTCAAGGCTCCCATTTGTATGCACACTGTAGCATCAGTAATAATGCCAAGCCTTGGGGCCTCCTCTTGAGCTTGATTCTAATTTGGGCCTGTCACTGGACCTACTTTTCCTCAGTTTCTTCTTTTGTCCCTGGAGTTTTTTAGACAAGAATGATTCTAGGTCAGAGATTTTGACTGTGGGATGGCAACTCCATTCCTCTACTTGATGCCCTGTCTTTCTAACAAAGGTAGACTCTACAAGTGCCCTCTCCCCACTGTAGGACATTTCATCTAAGGTCCCTCCCTTTGAGACCTGTTATTATGTCACTTCCCAGGTCTCTGGTACTTTCTAGAGGGTCATTTCACCACCGACCCCCTGAGGTTGGCTGTTTAGATTCTTTCTGCTGCCCCCTTCCCAATACCTGATCATGTTCTGTCTCCTTTTCCCACCCAGGTCCCGCCCTTTTTCCCTTCTGTGATTGCTTTCTTCTTCCTCAAAGTGGGATTGAGGCATACTTACTTGGGATCTTTGGTTTGTTAACCTTCTTAAATTCTGTGGATTGTATCCTGTATATTCTATAATCTTTTGGCTAATATCCCCTTATTAGTGAGTACATAATTTGCATGCCATTTTGTGTCTGTATTACCTCAAGTTGGATAATATTTTCTAGTTTCATCTATTTGCCTGCCAAACTCATGATGTCATCATTCTTAATAGCTGTGTAGTTCTCCATTATGTAAATGAACCACATTTTCTGTATCTATTCTTTTGTTGTGGGACATCTGGGTTGTTTTCAGCTTCTGGCTTTCATAAATAAGTAATGCATGCCCCTGAGGCATGGTGGAGCAACTTTTGGGTATATGCCTAAGAGTGCTATTGCTAGATCTTCAGGTAGATCTTACTCCAATTTTCTGAAGAACATCCAGATTGATTTCCAGAGTGGTTATAGCACTTTGCCATCCCATAGGCAATGGAGGAGTGTTCCTCTTTCTGCACATTCTAGACAACATGTGCTATCAGCTAAGGTTTTATTCTTATCCATTCTGATTGGTTTAAAGTGGAATCTTATGGTTATTTTGATTCACATTTTCCTAATCACAAAAGACTCTGAACCTTCCTTTAAGTGCTTCTCAGCCATTTGAGATTCCTGTGTTGTGAATTCTATTTAGTTCTATACCCCATGTTTTGGTTGGTTGTTTATTTTTTGGTGGTTAACTTCTTGAGGTTTTTATATATTTTGAATATTAGCCCTCTATCAGATGTGGGGTTGGTGAAGTTTCTTTCCCAATCTGTAGGCTGCCTATTTGTCTTATTAGCTATGTCCTCTACCTAACAGAAGCTTTCTAGTTTCATGAGGTCCCATTTATCAATTCTTGATCTATGAGCCTGAGCCACTGAAGTTCTGTTAAGGGAATTTCCTCCTACACCAATGAGTTTGAAGATCTTTCCAAGTTTCTCTTCTATTAGATTCAATTTATCTGGTTTTATATTGAGATCCTTTATCCACTTGGACTTTAGCTTTGTGGAAAGTAACAAATATGTATCTATTTTCATTTTTCTACATACAGACTACCAGTTAGACTAGCACCATTAGTTGGAGATGCTTTTTTTAATTCCATTGTATAATTTTGGCTGCTTTGTCAAAGATCAAGTGTCCATAACTGTGTGGTTTTATTTCTGGATCTTCAATTCTATTCCAAATATAACACTCCTTCATGATAAAAGTATTCAAAACATCAGAAATTCAAGGCCCACATCTAAACATCGTAAAAGCAACTTACAGCAAACTAACAACCAATATCAAATTAAATGAAGTTACTTGAAGAAATTCCACCAAAATCATGGGACAAGACAATGATGCCTACTCTTCCCATATCTATTCGATATAGTACTTGAAATTCTATCTAAAGTAATAAGACAACATAGGAAATCAAGGGATACAAATTGTCATAGAAGAAGTAAAGGTATCACTATTTGCACATTATATGATAGTATACGTAAGCGACGTCAAAAATTCTACCAGAGATTTTTGGTTTCTTGATGTCTAGGTTTTTTACTTCTTTATATATTTTAGATATTAGCTCTTTATCATATAAATAATTGGTAAATATTATTTTTTAATCTGTATTTAGGTTTCTGCTTTGTCCAATGATTAGTATACATTGTCATATAGAAATGTTTCAGCTTTATGGTTTCTCATTTATTAGTGTTTCTTCTTAGTGTTTTTGTTAATGATATTTTGTTCAGAAAAATATTTCCTGTGCCTATAAGTTCAATGTTATTTTCTACTTTTCCTTCTATCAGATCAAAGTATTTTGAGACACTGATCCACTTGGAGCTATGTTTTGTGCACGGTGATAGGTGTCTATTCTCAGTCTTCAACAGGCAGTTTGACAAATACTGTTGGTTATAGATGTTATGTTTTCTCCAGTGTGCACTTTGGGCCTCTTTGGCAATTTTCTCAGTTGTGCCACTTTATGTCTGGTTCTTCAATTCTACTACATTGATCAATGTGTTTACTCTTGTGTCAAGACCAAATGATAGTATGTCTTAAAATATGGGATTCGTTATTAAGAATTGTTTTAACTGCTTAGTTTTCATTTTGTTTTGTGAGTGTATGTCTTTCCCTATGAGCTTGATTTTTTTTTTAATTTTTCTATAAATTTTTTAATTGAAGTTTTGATAAATACTGCATTGTATTGGTAGATTTCTTTTGGTAGGGTAACCATTTTATAATATCAACTCTCTATGTTCATGGGAGATCTTTCCACCTTCAGTTAAGAAAAATATTCTGTTTTCTATGGTATGTGTTTATTACCTCCTAAACCTCTATTAAGTATCTACAAACCAAATAATCAGGGATTAGGTACCTAGTAATAGTCCAGAAAGAGGAGAGATTCACCAGAGAAAGAGAAAATAGCATAGGGTGCGGTAAAAAATGAATAAAAGAAACAGAATAGAAAAATTAAATAATAGGAAGGATTGGAGAGAAGAGTAAAGAGAAAGAGCCAACTAACACTAAGGGCCATTTGAGAGACCATATAGAAACTCATTTTAGAAAAGTCTTAAGGTATGCAATATATGGAAGGGATCTATATGGAGAGAATAAATAATAGGAGAGACAAAGTTTCAAGTATATATCTTAAGCAACCAATTCAAAAAAAATACATCTCAGAAATGGGCTTCATTTGTTCAGTAATTTGTCTATGGAAACCCCCTAAACATCACAGGCTATTGCTACAGTGATTGCTTGTCCTCCACAACCATATGTTAAGGCTTTATTGCTAAAGAAAACATTTGCTTATGTCATCAAAATGAAAAAGTTGAGTTTGTACCTAAGCTTCACCACTACAGTTCATCATTCATGATACTGGAAGGAACTCTATATATTACCAGAGGAGAAAAATTTTTGCTTTTATTACTGAGTTACAATCCATGTTACATACAACAGCATTCGTCCTGCCAGATATATTGCCACAGCAGTGACATATTATAAGAATAACCAACCAGCCACTATTTGATTGCATTTAAGGCCAATTCTATGATATGGGATGTACACTTGAGATTCCTAAAGTGTCAAAGAGCCTAAGACTAAAAACTGTAGCATAAGCCTCATGGGAAACTTACTTCTATTCAGCAGCTATTACAAATTGGGAAAGGCCTGAGAGTCTGAAAAGAAAGACACAACTTGGTCATCCATGTTACCAAAATGTTCTTTTACTCTCTGAATCCAGCTCTCAAGATATCAGCTGTAAAGGCAGTATGCAAATTCCCTAGCTACCTGGTGGAAGACACTCCTCCTTGGTCAAAACTCTAATCTCCATCAGTGTAAACAGAAACACAGGTATGATTCATCAGTTAGTGGCTAGGCTGATCTGAACTTCAAAGGAGGGTGTGTTGTTTTCCCAATGTCTAGGAAAAGGAGCAGGCAGCTTGGCCAACCCCTGGGCTGGGAGAGGGAGGCATCACTCAAATAATGATTCCTAATTCCATGCTAATATATCCATAGTTCAGTGCCTCACTCAACCCATACCAGAGAAGCTTTTTTTTTTACCTTAGACTATAATAAACTCATTCCCCATAACTGAACAATGTGTATAACATGAGAGACTTCAGAGCACTCTGTCCTAAATGAGATGTTTTCATCAAATCACCCCTCTCAGTTTTCAAGTATCTAGGAAGAAGTGGATGCAGAATGATTTTTAGACCCAGAGATCATAGAGGTATGCTGCTAAGGAAAGTGTCTTCCAGATAAAGACTAATAGGCATATGTGCTCACAAAAACTATGGCAGTTTGCACAAGATTGACACAGGTTCTAACCAGATGAGGTCCCAGCCCTAAGAGAGGAGAATGGACACAGAGTACCATCCTTAACCAAGAAGTTATTTGCAATTGATACCTCCTAGCAAAGAGAAAAGGTTTTCTTCTCTTGAGTATACGTACCAACCACACTCCATAGCAGATCCCATGTCCAGAATTAGTTGGCCAACACAAGAAACAATTTTTTTTATCTTTTTTATTTTGTTTTGCCTTGTATTGACAGTTTCTTTGTGTTCTTATAGTTTGTTTGCTTATTTGTGGAATTTTTGTTTCTTAGTTGTTTTTTTTTTTTAAGAGAGAAAATGACATAGGTAGGTAGGTGGAGAGGATATGGAAGAAGTTGAGGAAGAACATAAGCAAAATATGCTGTATAAAATCAAACTTTTAAATATAAAAATAAACAAAACCAAAAATATTTAAGAGACAAAAAATGTTTTCCCATTCCTCATGCTGTGACTTTACAACAAGTTGTCTATGCCTACACAGCAGGATACCAAACTCTCAGAGACTTAGAAAAACATTTATATATTACAGTGTAAGTTGTGTGGATCAGGACTCCTGGCATGATTTTACAAGGTCCTCCACCTGGGTTCTCACAAAGCTATAATCAATACATCAGCCAGTTAAATTCTCTTCTGGAAGTCTGACAGGCTAAAAAATTCACTTCCAAGTTGACTCCATTTTTGGCACACACTGTTTCCCCACACAATACAAAGCAATTTAATTCTTCTTCAAAAGATGGCTTATTCAATCACCACGTTCTTCACTTTTTCTTGTTTTCTAAATTTTAACCTGAGGAATGGGAAACTAGAAAAGCAGGTTTTCTCAGCCCTGCCTCTTTTCAAGATATGCACAACGAATTCATGTTATAAGATTTAATTGATAGAGGATTAACAAAGAGAAACATTCTAGGATCTCTGTTCCTAGGGATCAGGCAAACTTTTTAAATTCACATGGATACATTTGATAAAGTAGATCTATAGAGTACAATTTTTCAAGTCAAATAACTATGCTGTATGAGAAAAAGACAAGAAAGACAGCTAGTCATACTATGTTAGCAAGTATTTCAGGAGACTACTAAGGAAACCCCATGAACATTGGCATGTGTATATCAATAATTTACAAAAGACATAATACTTAAAATACCTTGAGAAAGACATTGGCACTATAAGAATAAGGAATTACATAAAAAAACAAACCAGTAGAAAGTACAGTAAAAATTAATTTTTTTAAAAAAATAAACTGATATTAAAACTAAAGAATGAATACTTAAATTAGAAGAGCATAGTAGTTGCTTTAATAAAGGTCAGAACAGTTAGAAGGAAAGCATACAGTGTGAGCTTAAATGTCTGAGAAGTAGACAAAATGTCAGGAGTCAAACATCAGCTGCTTACATATAAAAAGTCTTCATTCAACACATGCTTTCTAGATCTCAAGACAAATGAGTGATGTTGCTAAGATTTTGTCATCCCCAAATAAGGATAACAGTGAATAAACGTGTTAGATTGTTAGCTTGTTAGCTTCAATGATGAAAGCAATCTACCATACAGATCCTGGGAATCAAAACTCAGGTCATCAGGCTTGGTGGAAAGCATTTTACCTGGAGATCCACTCACTAGTCCTATTTCTGGTTTTATATCATCTGTTAATTACACATTCCTTATAGTTTTCAAAAAATACTTATTAGAAAAGTAAGTGTAATTATAGCATTGTTTTGAATTCCATACTTTCATCTAAAAGTTTTGTAATATCCAGAATCCTAACATACAAATGCATTATTCTATGTCAATTATCTTTCTCCTGCCTCTTTCAATCCTGCTGCTCTTGAACTTGATCCCTGGCAACCTGGTTTGCAGCTTCCCGGTTTACCTTCAGACAGTTTCCCTGCCATTGGCTTGCCAGCTACATGACTGCCCTGCAGTTGACCTTAGGTCTGTTCCATTCTCTGATCATTTCTTCTGATATTTGGTTCTCTTACAATGCCTGGTGATGACAAACTAGAACACGGGACAGACTCAGCCGTAAGTTGTCATCCTACTCTGGTGTACCCAATAGTGTCACTAATCTTTAGAAAAGTATGGATTTGCAGAATAAGTGAGGGGGAAAAGGAAAAAAGAAGAGAAGAGGGAATATGACAAGGCACAGTGGCACAGAGTACTGGAAGAACTACACTTTCAGAGAGTTTAACGAAGAAGAAGCTCCCCCCCCCCCCCGACTTATTCATGAAACAGAACATATACATAGATTTGGAAAACATTCAAGAAAAAAAAAATCCAAAGACTGGTCAAGTCTGATTTTCGAATATTCAGTGTTCTTTATGCTATAGATTAAGGACATAGATGTGGAATTATCTCTGTAGTTAACTTTGTGTTTGAAGTTCCCACACTGCAACCATCTCTCTGAGCCAATTAACCATACCTTTATCATGCCTCCTGGTGGGGTTATTCAGGATGTGCTAAATGGTTTAATTAAAATCTGTCCTCTCCCTAATGCCCATTTGGAGAAATACCTTTCTCAAAATAGCAATTAAATATATAACAATTCATTACTCAGTGAGAGAAAAACGAATCACCAATTATTCCCTTAAGATAAACAACTCGACTTTCAATGATCTCATTTAAATATGACTTTATAAACACAAATGAAAGTTTTTTTTTGTTTTTAAACTCTGCTGATCAACTTAATCAAATAAAATGGAGAATTTTAATATTTATAGTGAAAATTGTCTGGTGAGCATTATGGGGCCAGAAGGAAAATTATGCAATGACAAAAGCAGTGAATGTTACAGATGGAAAAAACTGGGCAAGCTAGCGGAAGGAAGAGCACTACAGCTGAGCCACATTAAGACAGTCAGGAGCAGGCACTCTCCCAACCTCTCCATGAGTAGTGTTACATATCTTGTGGAGTTTAATGCTATTCCCCATTTATAAAAATATAACTGGAGAACTGTTAAGTAGTTAAAAGCATTTGCTGTCCTCACAGCGGACTCAGGCTTGAATCCTAACACTCACAAGAAAGCTCACATAACTCTGGCTCCATGGAATCTGATGCCCCATCTGTGGGGACTATGCATCCAAAAGGTGCACAGACATACAGTCAAAGAACTCATTCATACAATTAACATAAAATATTGTTATTAAAATTAGAATAATAAGGCTTTGATAAGTTGGAACAGAGGATGGACAGGGGTTGGAAATAAAATCTGGAGTGTAAAAAAATAATTTTAAAAATGTATTTTCAGTTACTTAGATATTGAGAGGTAGCACAGTATTTAAGATAATGTTTATAGGACTCATGTTTTACCACATGAGGGGCTCCACCCGTATTTCCAATAGGCACTGGTAGAGGGTGTTTACTGTCAATATTAAGTTTATAATCTGTCGCTATGTAAGACATTGAAATCTTTATCTTAACTTTATCTCTTCCTAATATAAGAATGAAAGTTTCTGTTCTACTCAAACCAGGGACTGTGGGTAAGGTGAGACTTTCCTGTTTTTCGACTGTAATCTAGCTTCTCTAGGGAATTGCCCAAAGGTCATATGTAGAAATCAAAAGTGAAGAACCCATCAGCAGAGGAATGTGCAGTCACTTAGGTCAATAAGTAAATAAATTAATAGCAAACTTCTAAGAGAAGGACAAAAGAGATGAGATATGATATGCAAAAGGCACCGAAATTAAAGGAAACAGAACCAGCATCTTATGGGCATTATCTTAGTTTTTCATACTTTCTATTACATTGGTTAATTAGTTAATTCAAGACTAAAATGCTGAAAAGGCAGGGGCTAGGCTATCGTGGCTGAAATAAATGCAGAGATCATGAATCCATATATATTGGGCTTTTAGTTAAATTCTTAGTTCCCCTTCATTAAATAAGACCTTAATACAAGCTTTTGTGATAGCTTTGAAAGTTCAGTATATGCAGCTTTCATTTGGCTCAGTATAGATTGTCAGAGAGCACCTAAATAGCTAATTATTTCTGCAAGGTCCACTGTTGAGGGGGCTGAACACATGATCTTCCAACATTTCTGCCAATACTAAGTTCACAGGAAATGAAAACATTAAATTTTAACTTAAAATATCTTTAAATGGTTAAGATAATCACCAGAATTTCATTATCTCTATATTTCCTAAGTCTGTTCAATGGTAGAAATGATATTCTAAATTCAATTATTTATTTATAATTGTTCTGGGTATCTCTGGTTTTCTCTCTTTGTTTTTCTTTTTTCCTGTGCTAATTAAGTAGTTCTTCCATCTAGGAGACTAAAATACTCTCTACATGGGAAAAACGGCTCTCAGATTTGACTTTTCAAGTTATTCTGACTATCTGAAAATGTATTTTTACCACATACAATTTATCAAGGGCCTTGCTGTTAATGCAACAGCTGACTGGCTTGCATAAATGGCAGCCTTTAAATCAGCACTGAAGGATGTGTTGAAATCTAGACAGAGTGAACATGCATGCTGTCATACATGTATCCTGTAGACAGAGTGAACATGCGTTCTGCCTTACATGTATCTTCTAGACAGGGTGAACATGCATACTGTCATTCATGTATCTTCTTGGAAAATTAGATTTGCTTCAACAAGGTGGACCTTGTGAGTATACATGTATAGTTACTGAGGAGAGACAGAATTTACAAATACTGGAAGATGAGGAAGGAAAGGAAATACAGCTGGGCATGCTCCTGCAAAGTTTTTCTGAACAAGTTCATCTTGCAGTAGGAAAAAAATGGATCTGTTATTTGAAGTGGTAAATACTATTTTAACAAAACCATAGAGAATCCTTCCAGGCACAAAAAAAAATGAAAACAATATTTCTAATCATCAAAACAAAAACAAATGAGAAAAAAGAAGCTGCCTCCTCTGGTTTATGAAAGCAACAAAGTATCTCATGCCAAACTCCCATTTGCTTTTACATCTTTCATTTACCTTTTCTTTTTCAGTAGCAGACAATGGCTCCAGCTTTGCATTTTAGCCAGCTTTCAATTCACAAAACTGCAATGGATCATGCAATGCCTAGAAGTAAAAGCCCTTTGTAAAGCACTCACCAGTTTCGACCAAAATTACTGTAAAAAATCTCTCCCTTACCCTTAACCACCAGGACTCTTTAAAAATATTTTTTTTTTGCACAGCTGTATTGTAAGGAACAATTAGAAATCATATAATCGTCCTCAGAAAGTATTGCTTTCATTTCATATTTTAACACTCCTCCCATTATAAATAGTTAATTATGAATTTCAAGCGTTAAGAGAAGAGATTCACAGCCTGTATCAAAAACATTTCTTCCAGGAATGTGCCTCATCTGTTCCCATAAAAACCTGCGATGATGATGCCAGTCCAGCTGCTCAGTAAGGATCACTTACCCTTTATGGACTCCCAGAAGCTCCCTGCAACATAACGGAATTCATAGTTTTATTGCTTTGTATTCTCTCAGCATGAAGAAGAATTTACATTTCTTAATTGGGTTTCTTTCTCTCAGCTCCAGACATTACAACTATCCCACTAATCTCCATTGCTTAGCAGCCCCCAAGAAGCAGTTGCAGACATTATTTATAATGCAGGGTATAAGGCAAACATTTTCAGTAAAATCCAGAGAAGACTTACATAGGATTGCCTAAGATACACTGAAATCCAGAACTCATGACTGCACCTCAGCTACAGAATAACAATTTCCAAAGCAAGACTAAAGAATCTGCATTTCAAATAGCTTGTTATCAGTAAAATAGAACTGTGGATACCAGGTTTCATCTGATACAATTTAATTTCTCAGTTTTTTTTATTTTAAATTTGATTTTTATCATTTTCCAGTGGTAACATGTTTCTGGGCTCTTCAGGGTCTCAGAATAAAATTATAAAAACTACATAGAACTAGAATTTATGTCATTAGAATTTTCTACTTTTTAATAACAGATTGCCAATAGATATATTAGTCATAACTCTCCAGGGAAACATAAATAATACACATAATCACAAGAGTAACTGCAATAGTAGATGGTTTGTAGAACTATGGTCTGGATAGTGCCAAAACATTCGACTGGAAACTGTGGACCTGAAAAAATAGTCGCTGCTCATTTCACAGTGCTGGTTGCCTCAGAATAATATAACTAGTATTGCCTCTAGTTAGAGGGTGAAGATCAGGAAAATGGGTCACATTTAAAGACTGAAGAACTAGGATCCTTCTGTCTTTGGGTAATGACAAAGAGGATAGAAGTACACCATCCTCAGAGAGACCACTATGCATACTCAGAAAGCCCTTCCTATGAGAAGAATCTACTGTTGATGCTGACAAGCATTTCTGCTTTTATTCCATCTGTGCCCTGGTCTACCAGATGGTGATACCCACATTCCGGGTAAGTATCTTCTCACCTCTTTTACTATTTCCACATGCCAATAAATCTGGAAACAACCTCCGAGACACACCCCCCAAAGCTTTACTAATTTTATAGGAACCATTCATTTCAGTTATCAAACCTAAGAAGTGCACCTTTATATATTACAGGGTCATCTCATAACTTTTCCATCAGTTGACCTCTGAAATATCTAGTAGAGTATATTCTAAAAGGAAATCCTACTGTAGTGGTTATTTCCGGTTCTCAACTTGATAATATCTGGAATGAACCACAATCGAGAATTGGGAGGCCCACCTTTGATCCTGATCTTGAGGCATGGAGGCTATGAATCTTAGAAAACTAAGGCAAGGAAATCACTGAGTTCAAGGTCATCTGGGACAAGCAAGTTCCAGATTCAGGTGTGGTGATACACACCTTTAATCTTGTACACCCCTTCAGTTGCAGACCTACATAAGGGCATTGAAATAAGGAAGGCTCTCTCTCTCTCCATCTGCTTACCTTGTGGGACTGAGCATCTGCTAGATCCTATGACTTCACAGCTGCTGTCAGCCATTGTTAAGGAATTGGACTACAGACTGCAAGGCACCAACATATACTTTGCTATATAGAGAATATCCATAAACTAGATGACTTTAGAGAACCCTAACTAATACACAAACCTACTTCAAATTTCCTGTGAAAGCAGACCTTGTGTTCAGTAGTCATTTCTCTTGGTTCTGCAATGCAGTGCTGACTTGGCTCTCAGAGATAATTCAGTGTTACCTCTTTTGATAAAAGTAGATCTGTAAGAGTTGCAGAAAAGTGGATAGACAACTGAAGTATAACTCTTTCTCTAAACATTAACTTATACCCAGACTAACATCAAATAGTTGCATAGCTCTTGAAGCATTTACTGGCTAAGCTGCACAGTCCCAACTCTTTACTTATGACATCCTTCTCATCTAACAAAAGAAACAAAGATGACTGAGAAAAAAGGAAAAGAGGAAAAGATGTGTCAAGTGTCTTGTCTACATGACTTTATGCTAAATAGTCTACATACATATTCTCAGTTAATTCTAACTTTGATAATATATTGCCTCTTCTTTCACATTAAAAGCAGAGATATTGATAAATGAAATAAATTTTACTTTGCTAAACTTGACTATGACAAAATCAGAGCTAACTTCTTAAAGTTAAATTTCTCTAGACATAGTAGGAAATCATATCAGAAAAGATGATGAAGGAAAGAGTAGAATATAGAAAGGGGTGAAATTGGAAAAAAAATTTCTATGGCAGACTTTATTGAAAATGGAGGTTTTAAGAAATAATTGTACTGGGGCCAAAATAGACAAAAGTGATTATAGTGTTTGTTCTATAGGTAATCTCATTTATTTATTAAATATACTTTCACGTTGTAAACTGTTATGTACTATTTCCTAAGGAAGAGTACTACTCTGGTGTCCTATTATGGCATTGACTCCACACAGCAACAGTGGCTTGTCAGCATTCCTTTATCAATTAGTGAAACAGAAAGAATAAAAATATCTGCTAGTCACCATTTTTTGCAAACAAAGCTGTAAATATTTTGCAACAAGTTTCTTTCCTTATGCAGATGTCAACTAAAGATGTTTTAGTTTCTATCACAACATTGTCACTAAATGTTTTCAGTTTCTCTTCACTATAAATAAGTGACAGTGCCTAAAATCTAGGATTTTCTTCAAAATGTTCTCTTCCAATATATTTAAATCATTTATGCATGGAAATTTCCATTATGAAATGTAAAAGATTCTAAAGCTAACTATCAGAGGCAATGAACTCTTCTGATATATTTAAGAATAGACAGAAGTGTTTGCACATGTTTCTTACTTCATTGAAATTGTATAGCACCATAAAACTGACTTTTAGGGTGGGTTGTAGAACACAGAATTTGAAATTAAATAATAATTTTATCCAAATGGAAAAAATACTGTGTGAATTTGATTTAGTAGCAGCTGCTTATGTTGTGGTGGCAGCGAATCCACCCCTGTGAGATTTGAGTTTTGCATGTTATGCCAAAGGAACGTTTCTAAAGATTAGCTCTTTCCTCATCAGAACCTACATGGTGTCTATGAGAAATTTTTCTATATTGACTCTTCTTAAAATATAAATAAAATGTGGTTTGTCAGTAGTATCTTTGATAGTTTGAATGAGAATGGGCCCCATAGACTCACATATTTAAACATTTAGTCCCCAGCATATTGAACTGTTTGAGAAGGATTAAAAGGTGTGGCCAACTTGCAGGAGGTGTAACACTTGGAGTGATCTTTGAGGTTCTAAATTTCAGACCCAAAGAGCTCACTTTATTGCCCTCCTCTGTGAGTGACTGTGAGTGTTCATATGTGTCTGTGTACATATGTGAATGTGAGTGTGCATGTGCCTGTGCATGTGTGTGTGTTCATCTCTGTGTACCTGCGCATATGGGTCAGAATATAAGCACTCAGCTATTCTTCCAGAAGATATCATGGCTACCTGCCTGCTGCCATGCTCCCTGTCATGGTGATCTTGGACTTACCTTCTGAAACTGTAAGTTTTCAACAAACTCATTATTCTATACATTGTCTTTCTTATGGTGCTTCATCACAGCAATACATGAGTATGATTTTAAAATGTTTGGGGCGTTGTATATCTTACAAACATTTTTCCAAACTGTTTTCAAGAAAAGCTAACTAAAATAGTTTCTACATAGAATTAGCTGCTACAAAATTAATAAATTCTAATCTAATCTTTCATGAGATGAATAAATAATATCTAGACCTAGGGACATAATGTACATAACAGTCACATGTGGGGGCAGAATAGTAATGTTACGAGCTGTTCATGAGCTGAGTTAACAGCAAACATATTCTGCACTGCAACTTGTTGATCCCGAGTTCTCTGCTCTCATAAGATAGTCCATGATTGACTTATTATGTGAAGGAAGTAGTAAGAAAAAATAATGAGAGCATAGGGGTTAAAGGCATGAATTTACTGTCTCATAGTGCAAATTTATTATTGTCTAAATATACCAACTGTATAATAGGCTTTAGTATGACATCATCATTTTGTTGATGTTGCTCTTTTGTTTTATTTTGTTCTCTTTGTTTTTGTTGGTGGTAGTGATGGTGGTTTGTTTGTTTGTTTGATTGATGTGGGGTTTTTGTTATTTCTTTGTTTGCTTTGATTTTTTGCTGGCTTGTTTGTTTATAAAGAATGTCTCTCACTCTGCAGACCTAGATAGCCTGAAACTCAGTATATAGACCAGATTAACTTCAATCTCATAGAAATCTGCCTACCTCTGTCTCTGACTTCTGGGAATAACAGTGTATGTGATGTCTATTTCCTGCCATCTTTTACATAGTGCTTTCACTGCATAGAAATTGACACATATTATAAGATGTCACAATTTTTAGTCTATGATTCTCATTTATTAAAACAATTCCAAAGTTCTAGCTACCAAATAGAAAATTCTGCTCTTTCTATCTTTTTCAATCATATATAGAAAAGTAAAATTCTCTTCCCTAAAATTCGAATTATTTTCTCTTTTTCCCACACAATTCACACACACACACACACACACACACACACACACACACACACACTGTTTTACTGTGAAAGAATTCAGTCTCAAAGTTACATGCTAGAATTAACCAGAATTACCATTAGTCTCTTTTCCTCTTAGAACACAATTTATCCTCAAATGAAAATTGTCTATTCAAATATTTTTTAAACAAAGCCTAGAAGAAAAATATGAATGTTGAATAAGAAACAATTCATGTAACAAACAAATATAGTTGAGAATGTCTGACTAAATATTTCTATTTGTGATGAGTCTAAGCAAGACCAAAAAGCTCAATGAGATATTCTTCTATCCTGTAGACAAAAATACACCTTTCTATCAAGAAATAGCGAGCTTCAAACAGGAGGCTTAACCGTCATTGTCATGTTGATAATGCAAGCAATGGAGAGAATTGTTCTTCTGGTTCTCAGAAACTAGGGCCTGAAAACTCATTTGTCAGGTAAAACCCTGCTGTTTGGAAGGTAGCTTTACCCAAAGTGAACACTGGATAAAAACTAATGTGAGCCTGCCTAATTCACTCTTTCCAAATATAATAATCAGAATAAGTTGTTCAATCCCCTAAACCACTACACTACCATCCTATCCTCCAGTTAGATTGTTAAGAAAGGACCACAGAGCAGAGTTAGGTAAGGAAACAATGTTCTCTTGAAAAGAGATGTCAGCACTGGAGGAAGAAGCAGTTTCCAAATCCTTACACTGAAAAGTTTCACCTCCTAGTCTAGCATGGTCTCTGAAAGATAAAATAGTAAAGATTCATTCCTTTGAATAGAGTTTCTTTCTTTCTCATTATAGACAGTCCTAGGAGGCAAAAATACCATTAGCTCGCATAACCCTTACTGTGTCAGCAGAGGTTAACACAGCTTTAGGAAAAAGGGGGATGGCTAGATACAAAAGGAGCCAGATTGCTTGTCTGGATAGATACAGTGTTACAAATTACTGTGCTCAGCTGCAGTTTTGAAGGTTTCATGGACTTTTTAGGAATAGAGTTATCTCAGCTGTAAGAATAGGAGAGAACTCATTAAGAACACAGGCCATACACTTGTGGAGTAACTACAAGTAAACACAAAGATGAGACCACAGTAGACAATAATGGAAAGGCTCCAGCTGAATAGGGATGAGGGAAAGAAGAGCCAAGCACAGGCTACTTTCTGTCTACCTGGGAAGTCCTAGCTTGTTAAGGTCACATAATGATTCTTTTCTACTTTTCTCTACCTGTTACTATGGAATAACTATGAAAGATGAATGCTGTTCATTCATTTGTCTTAGCACACAGACACTTTCTACACCCTCTCTGAAACTAAAACAGAGGACAGAAAGGAAAACGCAGGTACATTTTTTTTACAGAGAGACAAAGCATCTATTTTTACAGATATCCATATCCCACTCAAGCCAGGGTCAAAGTAGAATTCTCTTTGCTCTATTTTCACTTAGAAGAACAGAAAACAAAGGACCAAGGGAGCATACTGTGATGGAAGACTCATTATCAGGCGAGATCTGAATCACCGTAATTACACACAGTTCATAAGTGCAAATGGTCCCCATCTCCTGGCAGATTAAAAAGCCCAGTGATGAGTAATATTGCTGAGCTAAACACGCCTGGTTAATAAGCCACTCAAATCAACACCCCTCTTATCCCTTGACACATAGGCAAAAATTGTATCTGTCAGCCTAATAAAATCTCATTTGTTTTACCTGAAGGTCCGATGAACCACCTGGTGCCTCTCTTTGCACGTCTGATTCCCTGTTAACTTTTGCTTGGTAGAAATTAGGGTTTTAATATGATCATTCTTTCCATGAGCTTTCAATAATTAGGCCAATACGTGCATTTGGAAGAAGCAGACCAATATGATTCTATTAGAAGGTATGAAAACACCAAATGATATTAACAATTCTAGACTATAAAATTTAGACTGTAATTGAGCCTCTGAGTTCTTATAATGACAATTTGTGGAAAATATTATGCAGTGTTAGGTTCTATTCCTAACATGCTTATTCCCAGAAGTCTCAGCTTAGCTTATGAAGGTGATGTTTTCTGGTAGGTAAATCTATTAACTTCTCTGAACTCTAATGTTACTTCGTGTTGATAAACAAATCTCTACATCGATTTGAGTGCAATGAGTGCTTGGGAAACTACATGCCAGGTAGAAAAACTATTAGTATCTTTATATTTAGAATATTTCTGCTTAAAAGTAAGATAGGTATATCAATCACAAAATGGACTGCGGAAATTCCTTGAGCTACAAATAGTAAAATCATTACTGTTTACAGAGGTATACAATATTGGCAGTAACAGCAATAAATAATGTGTATCTTAGTTGGGTCTCTTTTTTTATAAACCTGTTTCCTTCTTTCTTAAGAAAATCAGCTATGCTAAGGAAAAAACTCAAAGGACAGTGTTTTGTAAGTTAAACAAAGAAGGGATGAACATATCTCAGGTTCAAACAATGATTTCACTGAAGTGTACATAAGGGGACTGGGATACGGTGAGAAGTTTCTGGGTTCTATTGACATATGAATATAGAAAAGGAAGTAGTCTTTTATCAAATATAACATGAGCCCACTAAAATTTGCTTTTATATTCACTATTCTTTTTAATATTTTTAATGCTGTGCTACTTTTAATCATCTAGATGTTTCACAGCCTGAGCATTACATAAGACTGGAGTAGTAAATGGACCTTAGACCATGATGTTTTGACCACAGACGTTTATTATTTTACTCCCGGGAAGACTATAATTGGCTATCTAATAACAGCCTTGTGTCTGGTCTCTGATAAAGGTTTCGTTCCTACCTTACAGATAGCTACTTTCTCCCCCTGTGTATTTCTGCATGTGAAAAAACACAAAGCAAACAAACTACCTATTATCTATCACTATCAGGGCATTAATCTCAATCGTAAATTGTCCGCCATTCTGAACTAGCTATTTTCCAGAACTCCCAGCTCACCTTCTACATAACATCATATTGGGACTACAACTTGAACATTCAGCTTTTAAATTTATTTACTTATTCATTTATTTATTTACTTATTTATTTATTCATTTATTCATTTACTTACTTACTTTTACACTCAGGATTTTATTAACTTACTGGTACATCCCCCTACTGTTCTACATCCTATACTTCCTCCCTGCCATGGCTGTCTCCATGAGGATGTCCTAAGCCCACCTACCTAGCCAGACCTCTAATCTCCCTGGGGCCTCCAGTCTCTCTCTCTCTCTCTCTCTCTCTCTCTCTCTCTCTCTCTCTCTCTCTCTCTCTCTCTCTCTCTCTCTTCTGTCATATATACAGATGATAAGTTTTTTTTAAACGACTTTATTTTGCAAAACAAAGATAAATGTAAAGATTTTAAACATTTTTTGCTTAAAATTATACATTTTTGTCAGTACTGTTTTTTCAGACATTAAAATAAATTTTACATAAAACCATGTGAATATGTTTTTTAGTCAGTACTTGATTTTTTTCAAGGGCTTGACAGTATGCATTGAAAACCTACTAGTTGCAATAAGCGTAAAGTACATGCAAAACAAAACGCAACATGGAAATAGTCAAAGTCTTCTTGTTTTGTGAATATATGTATATTTTTTGTTTTCTTTATTTCTTGGACTTCATACAGTCTGTGAGTTGTTTCTGGGGGAGTGCAAGCCTCTGGGGTTAGCATCCCACTATCAGTGACTGCATATTATGTCTGTTCTTTTGTGACTGGGTTATCTCAATCAGGATGATCTTCTCTAGATGCAGCCATTTTTTTAAGAATTTGGTTAAGTCATTGTTTCTGGTGGCTGAGTAGTATTCCATTGTGTATATGTACCACAATTTTTGTATCCATTCGTCTTCTGAAGGACATCTGGGTTCCTTCCAGCTTCTGGCTATTATAAATAGAGCCGCTATGAACATTGTGGTGCATATATCTTTGTTGTGTATTAAAGTGTCTCTGGGGTATATGCCCAGAAGTGGAATAGCTGGGTCTTCAGGTAGTACTATATCCAATTTTCTGAATATCGCCAGATAGATTTCCAGAGTGGTTGTATTAGTTTGCAACCCCACCAACAGTGGAGAAGTGTTCCTCTTTCTCCGCAGCCTCGCCAGCATCTGCTGTCATCTGAGTTTTGGATCTTGGCCAATCTGACTGGTGTGAGGTGGAATCTTAGGGTTGTTTTGATTTGCATTTCCCTGATGGCTAAGGATGTCGAGCACTTCCTCAGATGTTTCTCGGCCATTCAGTGTTCCTCAACTGAAAATGATTTGTTTAGCTCTGTACCCCATTTTTTAATAGGGTTATTTGATTCTCTGGTGTCTAGCTTTTTGAGTTCCTTGTACACCTTGGATATTAGGCCTCTATCTGATGTGGTGTTGGTAAAGATCTTTTCCCATTCTGTTGGTTGCCGTTTTGTTTTCTTGATGATGTCCTTAGCCTTACAGAAACTTTGCAATCTCATTAAGTCCCATTTGTTAATCTTTGACCTTAGAGCTTGAGCCATTGGTGTTTTGTTCAGGAAATCTTCTCCTGTGTCTATGTGTTCTAAGGTTTTCCCTACTTTCTCATCTAATAGTTTCAGTGTATCTGGTTTAATGTGGAGATCTTTAATCCACTTACACTTGAGCTTTGTACAAGGAGATAAGAACGGGTCTATTTTCATTCTTTTGCATGTTGAGTGCCAGTTGGACCAGCACCATTTGTTGAATAGGCTGTCCTTTTTCCATTGAATGTTTACTGCTCCTTTGTCAAAAATCAGGTGACCATATACATGAGGGCTCATTTCTGGATCTTCTATTCTATTCCATTGATCCACTTGCCTATTTCTGTACCAGTACCATGCAGTTTTCAGCACAATTGCCTTGTAATATAGCTTGAGGTCAGGGATAATGATTCCCGCAGATGTTTTTTTGTTGTTGAGGATGGATTTCACTATTCTAGGTGTTTTGTTATTCCATATAAAATTGCACATTGATCTTTCTAATTCCATGAAGAACTGGGTTGGAATTTTGATGGGGATTGCATTGAATCTGTGGATTGCTTTTGGTAGGATGGCCATTTTTAAGATGTTGATCTTTCCAATCCATGAGCATGGGAGATCTTTCCATTTTCTGAGATCCTCCTCAATTTTTTTCTTTAGAGGAAGTTTTTTTAATTAAACAACTTTATTTTTAAAGCAGAGATAAATGTACAGATTTTAAAAGCCCTTTTGCACAAAACTATTTGAACATATTTTTTTCAGTACTTGATTTTTTTTAAAGGTTTGATAGTATGTATTAAAATGTTACTAGTTACAATGAGCATACAGTACATGTAAAACAAAACATAACATGGAAATAGTCAAAGTTTTCTTGGTGTGTAAAGATTAAACATAGTGATTTTTAAATACCAAGAATTGCCACAATAGGAAAAAAAATAAGTGTATAGCACCCCTTCAGAGTGTAATACACCTAGACCTTAAATCATTAATAATTCAAGAGCCTCCAGTCTCTTAAGGGTTAGATGCATCTTCTCTGACTGAACCTAGACCTCTGCTGTATATATGTTGCTGGTTGGTGATCTAGTGTCTGAGAGATCTCAGGCGTCCAGGTTAATTGAGACTGCTGGTCTTCTTATAGGGTTGCCCCTCTCCTCAGTTTCCTCCAGTGTTTTGCCTAATTCAGCCACAGAGTTCAGCAGCTTCTGTTGCTTATTTGGGTGCAAATATCTGCATCTGACTCTTTCAGCTGCTGTTTGGGTCTTTCGGGGGGCAGTCATGACAGGTCCCTTTTTGTGAGCGCTCAGTGGCCTCAGTAATGGTGTCAGGCTTTTGGGCTTTTCCTTGAGTTGATTCCCATTTGGTCCTTTCCCTGAACCTTCTTTTCTCAGGCTCCTCTCTATTTCTATTTGGTATTGAGTGGGGGAAAAGAACTGAAGCCTTGGGGGCCAGCAGAAAGAATGAAAACAGGTGGCCTCAGGAGTTAGGAGGTTCAGAGGACCCTCCAGAATTCACCAGACACCTGAGAGGTGAGAGACCTTCAGGACACAAAGAAGGGATCCTAGATGAAATACCCTAAAGTGTGGAGAGGCAACTTGTAGAGCCCATCTCCAGCAGAAAGACAGGGCATCAAGTGAAGGATTAGGTTGCCATCCCATAGTCAAAACTCTAACCCATATGGTCCCTGTGTGAAAGAACATTCAGCTTTTTAAAGGGAAGAGTGACAACAGTCAACTCTCTTTTTTTTTATCCAGCACTGCCTTCATAATTAGGAAATTGGAACTCATAGACCTGTTTGGAATTTCTCTTCCCAGCAAATCAGTGACCACACCATCTCCTATAACTTTCTTGTCTTCTTTCATAATAGAATAAAGCTTATTCTTTAAATTTCTAAGACAATTTATTTATTATTTAGTACCAGTTATATTTCTTCTTAAAATTTTGTCCTTTATGTGGAAACCTAAATCTGTGTCTCCTTTTTTCCCATGGGTTTTGGTTCCAACTCTTGTTTGTATATACACAAAGGATTAAAATAACAAAATAATTTTGCATTGGAATATTCAATGTTAACTTTATGGATGAAAGTTGGAAGCTTGCTCCCACACTTTCTATTTCTGTGGGATATTATAGATCTGAAATATTTCTGGAAATGATATTTAGAAATTCTCAGATAAGTTCTGATGGATCAATAACTACATATTTATTGTCGTCTATTTTATTCCAGATATGTGGCATAAATCACCTTATTCAATGAGCTCAGTAGGCACAGGATACAGCTAAAATTTCCCCATTAAGAACAGAAATAAAATGTATTTTTAAAAGTCATTCACCAAATTCCTGGAACAAAATGAATAAGGTTTAAAATCTGATCTGACTCTTTAACATAGCTTCACTACAAATTTGGAACTGCTTTCAGAGAGAAGGAAAGCTTGTGGTATTTTATGACCAAAAACATTATTCCCAGCAGTTCAAAGTGATAGTAGTACATCGTGACAATGAATGGTTCAATGTTAGTAAAACCAGTTGAGTATTTCAAAGTTTTACCATATAAAATATCAAGAATACTGGTCATGGGTACGTTATAGAGCTCTGGATTTAGAAGATTTTTGTAGGGATCTATAGAATAGTAGGCTTTTTTCCCCTATGATTCAGGATCTACATAACCTCTAACATGGCCTTATTAAGGATAGAAACAATATTGTGTCTGATATTCAAACCTTGCTCTTCTGCATCTGCAAACCACCCTAACCTTTTAACAGAGTGTGCTATGCCTTCTGTTTCCTTGCAGAAAATGTTCTTAGACATTTGTACTTCTGGCCCTCTGGTACTCTGCTTTGTATGATGGGCAGTAATTTAAATGTCTCCTGGTAGATGCAGAAATGGCTCAAAACACAGACAGATAGTTATATTAGAAAGCAAGGATATAGAGAATGTTAGGGCTTCATTTCTTTCTCTATTTTCATTGTGTCTTTGAAGCCTGACTATACTACCATTAAGTACCATTTCTGATTCTCTTTCTCTTAAAATCTCTGTAATTACTAAAATTAAAACCATGTGCACTATTCAGATCTCTGCTGCTGAATGATCTGAGAAGGCTGAATGTCTGGAAGTTAAGAATTTAATTCTCATGGCATATATCCAAGCTGCAGTTTTTTTTGTTTTTTTTTTTTGTTTTTTTTTTTTTTCTGGTATTTCTGGAGATCTAGGAAACTCTGTAATATACCTTTTATGTTAACAGATTATCATAACAAACTTTATCATGTTCTCATTTCTTATATTGACCTTTAAGAGATTATGCTTTTATCTCTTAAAATGCATTCTTCATGGTCCAGGGATATGTAACAGCAACCAAAAGTACTTGTTACAATGACTAGTAGCTTGAACTTGATTCCCATGATCTGCATTGTGGAAACAGAAAACTGATGATTTTTGCATGTTGCCCTCTGACATCCATACATGTGCTGTGGCACACTGACACGCACACTTTATCAACTAATAAACAAGAAGAGAAACACATTTTCCTCAAAGTGAGAAGAAGATTCAGTGGATAAGTGACAGATGGGAAGAAAATAGAGGTGCATCTGTGGTCTCAGTGTTTTTAAGAAGTGGGGGCTTTGTCTACTTTTCTTTCTGTTACTGTGATAAAACACTGAAAAAACAGCAACTTGGAGAAGAAAGTTTATTTCACCTTAATCTTCTGTGTCCTAGTCCATTACTAAGTGAAGACATGGTAGGAAGTCACACAAGAACTTGAAGAAACAGAAGCAGGGATTGTAGAGGAACACTGGAGACACTGAAGTAGAGGCCACTGGGAACATTGTTTACTCTCGTTTCCTCTGACTTCCTCAGCTGTCTGACTTCTATACCACAAGCTAACCATTTCAGGAATGGGCCTTCCGCAGTATCTTTCCCCTTCTACCTCACTCAAAACTCATTAAATGCTCCCACAGACAGGCAGACAAACATAATGGAGGCAACTTCTCAGTTGAGTTTTACTCTTCCTAATTTCCAGTCAGGTTGACAAAAACTAACCAGAACCGTGGAAAAATATGAAAATCCTTAAGTTCAGAGGACATCTACCTTAGTACACTCAGGTCCGAACAAAAAGAATTGCTTCAATCAAAACAGAAAATGAGGACTGAGAATTAACACTTGAGTTTGCCCTCTGACCCTACCCTGCACACACACACACACACACACACACACACACACACACACATATATACATATACACACATTATATATACACACATATAAAATATCTCACTCCATTGTACTTTAATTTCTAGGATCCACTTTTGCATATGAGTAGAAAAGGTTTTCTGTGACTGGACAACTAGACACTGCCTATAGACATTAGGCATAGCAAGTGCAAACTCAACCTATTAAACAACTATGACACCTACCTTAAAAAATCCCATTCACAGATAAATAGCAAAGACTGAAACCAAGTAATTTTTAAGTGTATAATGTAATGGAGCATAAAAAATCTTTCATTTGAAAAAAATTATATAACAACCTAGTTTTAAGCCAAAAAGAGAGTGTTTTACATAATATATATAATCTAAGTTGTGTGAATTTAATTCTTTTAAGCTCTATTTTGTAAGCTAGCATCTCAAATATTTTCATAAAAAAATACTACCCTAGAACGAAAATTAAAACATGTTTCGAAACTGTAGAAAGAACAACTTGTGAATTACATGCCTTACCTGTCAATTAAAACGTGTATGGCTTGTAGATTAGGCAGGAAATAGAAGGTGGAACATCAGGAGAAGAGAGAATTCTTGGACAGAAGAAGTTGAGTTTCACTGGGAAGATGTGACAAGCCGGACCCATGGTACCTGAGCACAGGTAACCAGACATGTGACACAGTATAGGTTAGAGAAGTATTTTAAGTTATATCTAGTCAGAGATGGGCCTATTTGATAAAGGTATTTGTAAATTTATTTTGACTCTGAGTCTTATTTCTGAGATCATGAGGCTGAAAGCAACATCCAGGGCCTAACTTCTATAACACTTTGTGTGGAGTCTAATATCTTTACCCCATTTTCTTTATCTTGCCTACAGTTCTCACTTTACATTAGTTTATTTCTCTTTACCTTCCTGGAGTGTTTAGTCTTCTGTGGTTTATGCCACCCCATTTGTTTATAGATCTGGTCAAACATAATTGGTTGGTTGTCCCAATCTAACAGGCTAATAGCCGGTATCAAACGTTCCCTAATGAAGACATTTTGGTCCAGAAAAAGAAACTGGGTAAACTTAAAGTTGTTTGTGATCTAGCCAATAATAGAGGACTATTAATGGTATATCTGCGTCCTTTTCAGATACTCGTTTGTCTTGTGGAATTTCAGCATTCTCATAGAAAATGGGGTGGGGCAAAGCCTGTGATATTTCTCCCTTACCTCAACTGCTGATAGAATTCAGTAGTCCCTGCTAACTCCATGCACGCAGAATGTTAGCTACATTGCTTGGTATGTGAGATCTGCTAGATACGAGGACAAGCAGGTGCATTGGGCCAAGCACATAAATAACTGTCTGATCACTGGCCCATGATGTGAACATGATGTTCCTTTTTCTCATCTAAAATTCCTTGAAATTATGCATTACTCTTTTGCCCACAGCTTCATCACAGTGTGAAATAACCTAACTGGAAAAGAGAGTCTGGTAATAATCACACACTCAGAGGTCAGTGGCTCTGCAGTGAAGGTGGTGTGAAATACGTTGATAGTAAGGGTGAGCTCCTGAGCTGTGAAGTTAATTTTTAATAATATTTCTAGTTAAATGGCCACAGAGTTCTTGTCCCTCCAGGCTTTGTTTTATCTGCAAACAACAGTGAAGCCTTTTGTCTAATCCAATAAATATTTAAGTTCCACTTACTGTGTATGAGTTGGTGTCAATGCTATAAGCACAGTTAATGTGAATTTCAGAGGGTGTGTTCCAGCTGCCAGACTATGAACTACATATGCACCATCACATGTGAGGGAACTTCATTCCATCAAGGAAACATAACTCATACAAGTAACAATATGGACAGGCAGGGGGACCAGAATTTGAACATAGAATTGCTTCTTTAAAGGCCCTAACTTCATGACTAGCACATTTCTGGAACAACCATTACAACAAAAGCAGTATAACTAGGCTTACATAAGTCAGACATAGAGACAATTAAAAATATCAATAAATCTCATAAAGCTTAAATGATCATTTTTTCCTGTTTCACATAAAATCTCTTCCAGTGACCTCTCTGCCTCTTTTCTCTGTTTTTCTACAGGAATAGATATTTAGTTTGTCATCTGATGACCGGAAATACACTCTAATTTCTGTGTGACTTAATTATGGCTGAGAGACTATAAATAGCATGTGTACAGAAAATGTTCTAAGATCGGAGGAAATAGTATATATTTGGAATATTCCAGAAATGACAGATCAGCTTAACGAATGAAGGCAGTGTGTCAAAGATACTTTGAATTCCCCTTCAGTTTTGCTTTTTTGCTGGTGTGATTTTTCATGTTTCTGTTATTGCATTTACTGTTTAAATGAAATGGATGCTTAAATGAAGTATAGGATTCCTGGGTAAAGGAAAGCTATGATGCTCCTTATGTATATGGGAGGATTACGTGAGCTTTGATCAGCCATGAGTTTGTGGATCTGCTGGTGATAATTTCAATGTTGATCAAAGTACTTGCAGAGCCTGTGGAGATGATTCTATGAACAAGTGTTCTTGTTGAGGAAGAATGAGGACTCGAGTTTGGGTCTGCAATAAGAAGACAAGAAAATAGCAAGGATCTCACTGAGCAGCCAGTTTCTAAAAACAATGAGCTTCAAGTTCAGAAAGAAACCTTGTTGCAAAAGAAAAATAAATAAAGAAGATGGACAGTGATGTAGGATGACAGCTGATATCAAGTTCTGGCCTTCACACAAGGCACACTCACACCTGAGCACACCTAAGCCCTGCACATCTATGCCCTGCACACCTGTGCCCTGCACACCTAGGCCCTGCACACCTAGGCCCTGCACACCTAAGCCCTGCACATCTAGGCCCTGCACACCTACTCCCTGTGGGCAAGCACACTCACACATGGACACACCTATGTCATGCACACCTATGCCATGCAGGCAAGCACACTCACATGAGCACATCTACCCACCTGTCTGTCCTCAAGACTCTCTGCCCACAGCATACCTTCTACTCACACATTACACAAAAAGGAACACAATGAAATCAATATTAACAAGTCATCAACAGATAGAAAGGTCCTACTTAAGCATAGATATGTATAAAGCAAGACGATTTATTAATTATTAGATTAATACCTTGTAAGCAGAGACTTGGGGAAATCTACTGAACTATTTGAGTATTCTCTAACTCAGTTTTCATAGGTACATTGCCTAAGAAAAAATAACAGGTATAATGCGATGAAATGGCACAATAGTGGCATATTATAACATGACAAACAAAATACAAAGCTATAAATTCATGAGATAGAATCAGTTGAAAGTTTGAAGGAAAGTCCACATTCTTTCTCCCCATCTCAGCTGTCATTAGTTAAAAGCACAGGCTGTTCTTTATGGCACAATAAAAATATGCTATCATGTCTGTAATTATCCTACAAAATCGAGTGCTGGGAATGTAAGTTGCTCTAGAAAGCCTGAACATTACAATAGCATCAGAAAAATTCATGATTCGGGCCCTATTTGAATCATTTTGTTGTCGAAACAAACACATTTGGACTTAGCAATCCCGGAGTGTGGCCGGAGGAGGGTGGAGGCATGTTACTACTACCGACTGTGTGCCTGCACCACAGTTACACTGAGCTCTTTGTGTGTAGGAAATTAACATATCTGGAGAATTCAGTTACCAACCGTCTCTCAAATTCCTCAGAAAATAAATGGGTATATACACTACGAAATGTGTTTTAAATATTAGAGGTTTTCAAAAATAAATTATATCTCAATAGAACATACGTGCTTTCATCTCTAAAACATCCATTATATATTCTATACTGTTCATATGTAAATTTTAAGAAAATTAAGTTGTTATATGCCTATTGGTTTAGGCTCTAAATAGGTAGATGCCGTGATTTCTACAAAAAAAGGAATAAAATATACTGGAGTTATCCACATGTCTTCAATGGTAGGTCAAGAGTTTTGCATCATGATGAATACTATATGAATCTGTAAAGTTGGTATAACTATGTTAATTGTCATTATGAAAATTGTGTAATATACCTAGTAATATGGGGTATTGACTAATGGTCCATGACCCCTCAATTTCTATAGGTCATTTCTATAGTGCTATTATTTTCTCCATTATCTTTCTTGTTTCTTACTGTTTTTCTATAATGTACTTCTGTGGTTCATCTCAAAGGAAGTTCCATATAGACACTCCTACATATATCAGTGCTTAATGACATAAGAGGCTGTCTTAGCTAGGGTCTAACTGCTATAAACAGACACCATGGCAAGTGTTAAAAAAAAACAAAATTTGTTTGGGGCTGGCTTATAGGTTCAGAGGTTCAGTCCATTATCATCAAGGTGAAGGCATGATAGCATCTAAGTTCAGGAGGAGCTGAAAGTACTATATCTTCATCTGAAGGCTGTTAGCACAATACTGGATTACAGGTGTGTGTCTTAAAGCTCACATTCACAGGGACATACCTATTCCAACGGGGCTGCACCTACTCCAACAAGGTCATACCCTTCTAATAGTTCCACTCCCTATGGTGAGCATAAACAAATTATGTCAGAGGCATTCAGTCAAAGACACAAAACACTTGATAGCAAAGCCTAAACCTTGGGGTTTTTTTTTTTGTTTGTTTGTTTGTTTTGTTTCATATCTTTTTCTAAAAGTTTGTAGCTATGAATAACAAATTCACAATTCTTTTGATCAAATTCTCAATGAATATAAGTGCTATGTAGGCTCTAACTGCTTTTTTCTAAGGCATGTGGGTTTTGATGCCCGGGAGCACTTGCAAAAACAGAAACAAACAAACAAACAAACAAACAAAATACGATTCACAGAAATATAGAAACACCCACATCACCTAGGTTACTGTTAGTGTTGCATCTTGAAATGAGAATCCTGTGCTAATCTATTTGAGAAGGATCCCTAAATATTTGTTCAGCCACATTCCCCAAAGAATTCTGTTTAGGAACCAGGAAATATAAATGGCATTTGAATTAAATGTAATCATAACATCTCTGCCAGTTGGGCATTAAAATTTAAACCTGAAAAATGCCATTGACTGATGCTGAAAGTGACAAATATCTCAGGTCTTTTTAGGCCTTTACATTTCTCTGTCTAGTAGATTTATCTCTATTTATTCAGCTTTTGTGATGGAAAAGCAGTTCCCAAGTTTTGTATTTCTTTGTCTTGCATAGTGATTACTCTTCCTTGTCTCTGAGTATATTTCCTTCTTGCTAAATCCACTATATGCCACAGCATTTTATTTACTTTAAATTTTATAAAACAGAAAATGTAAGATCATCTATTTAATACTAAAAAATTTAAAAGACCCATTTACCATGGGCCACATGCTTGCTATACTTTGTGTCTGTAGGTTGCAAGAGTCAAGCTTTGTGTACTCAGTCTGAAATACAACCAAAAGTCTTTTTTGGAATGTCTGTCCAACTCACAAAGATCTCTTGTAGCGAAGGTCATCATGCTGTGTATGATAACGTAGCATACACTGATTTGGGAGGCAACTTGTACCCTAAATAAGCCATCCTTGTCACACTGCTAGAGATTTCAAATGGCAATTGAGAAAAATAACATTTTTTTGTATTTGGACTAGTCACCAGGAGAAACATGTCATACTTGACTTAGGTTGAGCATGAAAACATTAAAACCTGAAAAATATGAAGTTGATACGCAGTAGGAAGCAAAGACAAAGTCTGGGACAGCAGAAGTTCTTAGATTCCAATCTGTTGGCCTTAAAGCCTGTGAGGGTCCCAAGCCCAAGACCTCAGCTTTCTCCTCACTACAGCTGAAGCCACGTTAAACTATTTTTCTTTCATTTTAAAGATGTGGATATTAGAATATTAAATTGTTAAGAACACTCGAATCTCTGATCAAAAGGTGCTGTCAGAGAAATGAGAACAATCTGAAAATAGAGACTCAGTTGTACCCAAGTCTCTAAAACTATGAAGTTTCATGAACTTCTCATAAAGTCTATTATAATGTTAAGGAACAGGTGGTAGGGAAGATAGAACTAATGAAGCAAATTATGTGCACAGTAGACACCACAAGTCTAATTATTACATATGAGAAGAATAAGATTTTCCTATAAGAATTATGTAGATAATTCACACATATAAAGAGGATAACATGTTATATGTCTATGCGTATGTATACTTTGTATACCATATATTTATATTACATATATGATATGTATATTATTATTAAATATGTGTACTCCTGTCCTTTCTGTAGTAATATTTACAAATACCATGTATGCATCTTCCTGACACAATTTTAAAGACTGGTCCATGAACTCAGTATCAATTTTAGGTGATAAGAGTTTTTGTTTCTCAAGTCTATATTAAGTTATAAAAATATACTATAGAACTAAACTCCTCTACTGCAAATTTAAAGCACAAATCATTCCACCTGTGTACTATGAATTTTTTGACCTCTAAATTCTAAAGACTAAAATGTGTTGAATTTCGTCCAACCTCGTTAGGAAACCATTTGCTTTGTATTATTGTATCTTATTTTGCCATGCTTCAGTGTTTCTTAGAGGACTACTCTTTTCTGAAGAATAACAGAAGGGAGGGAAATCTTTGGGAGGGAATGGTGGGGATGAAATCTAGAAAGGAGTAGAGAGAAGGGGAAACTGTGGTAAGGATAGAGAAAAATCTATTTTCAAATAAAAAAAAAAGATAAACTATTTTCAATCAAAATATGAAACTATATAATTGATATAAAAGTATATAATGAAAGATATCCAAATATGGTCCCCCAAAGACTTTAAAGGTATCATGAACTACATATAATGATGCCTTTCTGATAGGCTACAGAAATTTTGTGTCTCATGTTAATAGCCATAACCCAGGCAGATTTCTTAAGAGATGAGTCAGAAAAGGAACATTTTATCAGGAAAGGAGCCATAACATCACAAAATATGAGAATTTGAAAATTTTCATCCTCAAAATTTTTTTCAAAAAGATTTCAAAATAAAACAATTATCAAGTATACTTAAAGAGAATTAAAATATTTTTTTCTGAGAAAAAGATTTCACAAAAATAGGCAATGCCTCCTTTAACAGTGCACTGTAACGAAATATTTTCAATTTCAACAATAAAAAAAATGAATTGCAGCAAGAACACAATGGCATATAAGACATGAGAGCCGAAAAGAAGAAATGGAGCAGTGTGAATTGCTTACCAGGTTTAAAATCTAAGAAAATAAACAATTGTCCGTGGCATGGGCCAGAAAATGACTTTACAAAGGTATTCTTCAACTTGTGAAGCAAAAAAAGAAAAAAAAAAAAAGGTTTATAAAAGGAAAAAAGGAAACTACCAAGGGACATAAACTTATTCAGGGCCTTGCTCAATATCAAATTATAAAGCAGCAGCTGTATTAATAAAACATTCTGGAGAAGTCATTTCTGCTTACACAATTTAGAGGCATTAGCGAGCTGCAGACAATGCAAATGCACTGTTCTCAAGTTCTTAGCTTTCTTACTTCATGATAGATTAGAAACCCGGCGTATTTGTGGGATTTGGGTCCATCCAGGACCAGATGAGATGACAGATTGACAAGTTGATCTAAGACTGAGGTCTTGTGAGTCTCCCCAACTTCCACATTAACGTGTCTATTAGTGTCGACTTTGTTCAACTCATATTCAGGCAGCCATGTTGTTGAGACTTTATGGATATAAGTTCTGACATTTCTGGGATACAGACTCTCACAGAACACTTCTGATCTCTGGCTCTTATAATCTTCCCACCCTCTCTTCCTTAAGCCTTGGGTGCAGGACATGTGCTGTAGATGTACCAGTTGGGACTGGACTTCTCAATTCTTGTCTGATTGGTTGTGATTTTCTATACTATTTATTACATGATTTTAATAAAGGATGACAACTCACTATCTGCCACTTTTACAGGATCATGTATACTGTTATATATCACAATAAACCATAACAATTTATTTTAAGACCGTTATTTAGTGTACATATAATTTTACCATTTTGTAAGATTCAGAAATATATGTTACTAAGGATAAGGACATGCATGACTGTGTTTTCATGTAAAAATTAAACTTTGGCTGCATATTTTGACATGTCAAGATAAAACATTCTAAGTGTTGTTCAGATTTGTCTATAGTTTGATTTCATAATCAGCAATGTTGAAAATGTTACTTCCCTTTAGTGTCTAGCACAAATTGGCAGAATTATCAATATCTATATTCCAGTTCCAAGCCAAAATTAATTCAGCAAACATTTATAAAACATACTCTAGCAACTCAGGAAAGCAATATTTTAAAACTAAAACATTTTAAAATAATACAAACACATGCTAATTTGATACATATAAGAAGGAAGATATTAAAAGTCTTCAATTTTATTTAGTAGGCCACTTTGGGCAATGAATTTTGTGTACAGTGGAACGATTTTAATTCCTAACCTTATCATGTTTCAGATATGAGCCAAGTTCTTTCAGGCAAGTTGGTTAATATGCATGGTAACCCTGTGCACACAGCAAGGTTCACAGGCCTTGTGCTCAGAGCCTGCGATACTTTTGCAGTCACACAATAATATATAACTGAGCTCTGCCAAAAACACCTTATATTCTTTACATGTCTGATTCAAATTTGTTAGCAGTCTGGCACCTTCAGTAATACTGCACTATTGCCAAATTTTTAATGACTCCTACATTCAGTTATGAGATGCCACATGGGGTCACAACTCAGAGTTCAAATGTTGTGATATAGGTCATGTGCTCCAACAGTGATTCTAGATACCCATGGGAAAAAGAGGACAACAGAGAAAGGGAAAACAGTTGGTATAGGTTAGGCCACCAGCATTCTATTAATATACCACAAACATTTTGGCATCTTTACTTCACAGGCATAACATAGACTATACTGCATGAATTTCTGTAATGTTTTGAAAAGCTTGCTGTAACCTGGAAGAATAAAATGTATATCCTAAATTATCATAAAATAGTCTCTCAGAAAAAAAAATATGTGGAAGATTTTTGTGGGTGATTATTTGATATTATTCTAACCATGTCATTATAAAATAAATCCAAGAAAGATATTATTAGTTCACCTCCAAATTTACAGATAAAATATTTTAGCTACATATATGGCTAATTAAAAGCCACAGAGAAATTAACACAGCATGAGATATCAGCTCAAAGTTTTCAGTGTCTTGACTATACACTTTAGAATTCCATTTGTTTTGTGTAAATGATAAATATAAATCATAATTTCTGTTACTTCAACCCCACAGTGTTTGAATATGTTTCTAAGTGATCAAAGGTTGGCTACTCTTAATTAGAGTGCATGATGGTAATTTATTTGTAAAGGTTAAATTTGGAATTATTAAATTATAAAATCTTTGTTACATGATTCTCTTAATCATTTCCTATAAATTATCGTGAACATACAGCTATGCACTGCTCATCCCCTGAAATCCTGTCTTATCAAATAATAATTAAATACTTTACTCCATCTTTCTTCTCTTATGTGATCCCTACACACACACACACACACACACACACACACACATACACACATACATACACACACACACACACACACACACACACACACACACACACACCACAGTTTTTCCATTGCATTTCCACCTACTCAAAGAAATAAACAGGAAAACTCTCTAACATTCACAATTCTATTTTGTAATAAATTCTACCATCATATCAAATAAGCAATACAATGCTGTAAGATTCTAAATATATCCAAACTATCCTTAGTACACTATTATACTTAGTGACAGATTTTTATACTGGTTTCATCACTCTTTATACTTAGCCCAACCCTTGGATAAATTAATACTAAATACGTGCTGTTGTTCGTACCTTGAGAATAACCCTCTTTCCCCCACTTCTTCCAAGTCGACCTCCATTGAACTCCTACCCAGCCTATCTAACTTTGTGTTCCCCCCATGAAACTCAATTGGTGCTGCCAACACATCCTTTGGAATGAGAAAGGACTGTGGTCAACACTCTCAAGGAAAACTGACTGTCCTCTTCCAGAAGTTGTCAACTGTCAGTAACTAATAGGTTAGTAGTGAGTCTTCATTTTCCCCTCCCCTCTCCATGTTGTGCCTTGGGCTGGACTGAGATTATCTGGAGCTTATGCATAGTGTTACAACTACTGTGACAGCTGCCCTGTTCTACCCCGAACACTGCTTCTTTGTAGTTATACTCCAACACTGAGTCTTATTCTCCTTCCAACCTCTCTTCCATGAGCCCAGGGAAAAGAGGGGTTAGAATATGGATGACGCATTTATAGAAAAGTAGACTCTGAAATTTATTCTTCTCTGCCTGTTGAGCAGCTGGGGGTCTCCTCTTTAATCTTCATCTACTCTAAAAAGAAGCTTCTCTGATAACCATTAAGAAATCCTCTAATCTGACCCATGGCTCCAGCCATAGGTACATAACAGAGAATAGCCTTGCCAAACACCCACGGGAGGGGAGACCCCTGATCCTGTGAAGGTTCCCTGCTTCAGTGCAGGGGAATGCTAGAGCAGGGAGGCCGGAGGGGGTGAGTGGGTAGGGGAACACCCTCATAGAAGCAGAGGGATGGGGGGCAGGATAAGGGGTTTCCAGTGGGGAAACTCAGGAAAGAATTAACATTTGAAATGTAAACAATTAAAATATCCAGTAAAAAAAATGAAATGCTCTAATCAGCTGGGTATATAGCTCAGTGGTACTTGTCTACAACATACAAGGCCCTGTGTTCAATCCTAGCAATACCCAGGAGAAAAAGAGTTGCAATAATCAACAGTACATTCACTCCTAACAATTTTTCAATAATTGCTGCTTTAACTATTATAAGTACACATGTGATATTTAAATTACATCTGATTATGCTTTAAAGTCCAAAGTGATACTCTCAAGCCCGGACTTATCTGTTGAAAAGTCCTGTTGCCTCTTTCACTTGTGGATTGTTTGTTCATCCCTCATCCTCCCAAGCAATTTTTTCTATTATACCCAGCAGGAATTTCAGGGTATCCCTGTTTTACAGTTTCAGAGTGGGAGGTGTCCAATCAGGTCTTTACATAGAGCTGTATGAAATAGAATCGATAAATTTCAACTGTATTTAAGAAAAAATTTGGTGTTTAGAACAGTCTGAAGAATAATATTCTTAGTCTATAATCCACATTTTAAGAGTGAATTTCTACTGGCTTTTAGAGTGGCTTTATTAGTCCTCTGTTTCGTTTGAATGGGAAAAACAGCTGAAAATTGTGCAAGATGAAATGTTTTGCAAGAGGCCAAAGACTGTAACCTTAAGGAAGATTAAAGAGCTGCTTTTCTGGAGAATCAGCCTAGATAGATCATGAAGTGTTTTCCTGGTATTCTGACCTCAGACAGAGCTTCCTACTGGGCCAGTGGTTCCCACCCCTAACTGGGGGGCAGAATTAATTGGTGTCTCTGAAGCTTTTCCTCCCTACTGTCCAAAGGACATAGATAATAGTGACCCCTCAAGCATAATCATCCTGTCAACCTTTCCCACCCAGTGGTGCATTTCAAGAGCTGATGTTTCAGCAGGCGTAGTCCTGTGGTAAATTTAGCACAGCAACAGGAAAAGTGCTATTTCTCTCCAGGGAGAAGGGATTTAATATTTTTCTTTTGCAGATTAGTAGCCCTGGATTTATTCTTTCTTTCCTGCCACTGAGAATAGCTTTGTATTTTGGCATGTACCCTGCAAGGAACAGTTTCCCTCAGCATGTGAAACACCAGCAGCCTCAGAACAATTTCCAGGCAAGGGCACCCAAATGGATGCCTAATGGGACAGAGGATCATAGCTGCAAAGGGACTGAAGACTACAGCTTGCTCACCATCCATCATGTTGCTGTCTGTGACTCAGAGTGGGCAGTTTGTCGCCTCTGCTGCTCCTGGGAGTGAGAGCCCATCAATCTAAGTATTTCAAAGATGTCTGCTGGGCTGTTCACTCTCCACTAGCTTGCAGATCTGCAGGCTTTCTGCAGATGATCCCTGCCCTTCCATCTGCTTTGGCATCTGTACTAGGAGCAGGAGTCGAGCTTCACAGCTGTGATTTCCTTGGCCCAGACTCCAAGACCAGCTCTGCAGATGCTCTAAGTGCAATATAATTGAGGTAGTCTTTCAACTGCTGCTCTGAGGTTCTTTTTGAGTTATGCAGAGAATAAAATAAAATCCATCCATCAGAAGTAACCTAGTAAAAGGGAGATTTTTCTTTCCTCTCTGTATTCAGAGAGCCATAGCAAATTACCTAGGTAAAGAATTAATCAAGGTTACTGCTAAACATGAGTCAAGTTGTTGATGGTCTGTGATGAGACAGGTGTGGCACTAAAAATTAATAGGAATCAGAGCATTTGGTTTATAAATTGATACTTTCATAATACGTTTGTTTATCCAATTTTGTAAGGCTTTATAAAAGAACAGCAGAGTTGGGATAATCTTAGAATATCAAAAATTTCTTTTTCACACATGTGGAAGATGGGAATCAAAGATTAAGGAGCCAGGGTCTGGTGAGTATCAGTGTGCTGAGTGAAACACATAGACATGATCACAGTATAATTTCATTCTTAAGGACTTGTCATCTTGTTTCTCCTATCACTGTTACAGGGATCAAATGATCAGTCACAGCTAAAGTTCCTGAACACGGTGCTGGTGTCATCTCAGCTTTAGTGAACATTTCATTAAGGATGAAGTCATGATGTATATGAGAAAATGCAATTTCACAGTAAGACAATCAGACTTACATTTTGTCTAAAAGGAGAGACCAAACTGTAATTGTCTGTGGGAATTATTCAAAGTACTAATCTGCCCCCATTTAGGATCTACCTTTAAAGGTCTCACCACCTCTTAACATAACTATAAGACTCCTTTGTTCTATCACATGAATACTTAATTAGCCATATTCAGTTCAACAATAACAGAGAATCAATAGCGCCAAGTGCATGCAGCACCCAAGAGGTCAGAGATACATGAGAGAAACTCAAGTCCCATTCCATTGGCTCCCCACTCTTAGTGGCATCTGTAGTTTTCTAGAAAATGCATGGTGATCTTTTACTGTCATGGAAGCTGATAAGCCTATGAACTCAGAATTCAACCAACAGAAACGCACATTTATTTTTCCTTTGTCAAGAAAGGTGATAATATATTGTTCCATAACATTTATGTGCGTCAACATTTCCTCTCCAAAGATAAGACCACTCACCTCTTACTTAACTCTTCCTTAGAAGTGAATATGGTAAGTGTTCCATCGGGCTCTCATAGCTGTGCATGTTCTCTGCCGTGCTCCCCAGCATTCTGTCTCCAAATTCCAAAACACTTCAGTATTACCATCATCTGTAGTGCATTCTCTCATTAAATGATACTTGGAAATGAGTTTTAAAAGCTGGTTTCATCTTCTCCTGAACAACAAACTCTCCATATCAGAAAAGTTGTGATATATTAAATTGAAAATAGAACCTGATACACACACCAGCATACTAATAGTGTTGGATAACAGTGTGGTTACGGCTTTGCTATAACTATTGAGCCGCCTTGGTTGGTGTGATATAAGTAACTGAATAAAAATCACTCTTAATATTGAAGTACATGCAGTGATTACTATGTATGAAACTGGTAAAATGTTAAAGCTGACAACAATATTGTTTTATTTTCTTCTGTTTGGAATTGAAGAATTAGTATTGATGCAGTATACAAGGCTCTGGCAATCTGGTATTTTAGGCTCAGAAAAGAATCAAAGCTAAAAATGCATTATTTTGTCATTGCATTCAACTCTCTATATTGTTTATGTTAATAAGCATTTATTATATGCATGGTCAAATGAAGCTTAAAAGAATTCTAAAAGCTATTACTTTACTAAACCATTTTTTCTATCATAAGAATTTTATAGAATATTTTCATTTAAGAGTTTGAATTAAAGACAGATAAATAGAATAAAGTCTTGAAGAATCTTTTTTAAAAGCAGCTGTAATTATTAAAATATTTATCTTTATAGGATGATAGAAGATCAAGGGAGGTGTGGGCCTACCACGTGGCAGCCTCTCAATTCTCTAACTTTTCTCGTGAAATTCTCTGCCTTGTCAAAGAGACAGCATGATTCTGTTTTTAGGATGTGGTCGTTTCTATACATTGTAAATGTTGCTCTCCTGTGTTTAGGTCAAGTCTCACTCATGCCTAACAAGATTATGTTTGTTGGGAATTATCTAGTTGCCTGGGAAAGACTCACAGTCATGGTAAATTCAAAGAGGCAGGGTTAAAGGCCGGTTGGTTACTGAAAAATCATAAGAAATATCAACAAAGAACATGAACAATACCTCGGTTTGATCACTCATTTCCACTTTGTTTTTCTATAAATATTTTTGATTTATTTTCTGCTCTTCTTCCATTTAGACCATCTCTGCTGGCCCTGTTTGGACTTGATACAGATTAAGTGCACTAAGAATGAGCTCAGTAAAGTCAGATCAAATTCCTAGGAGACAGAATCTAATTGGCTGCTTGAAAGCCAAAGGGTAAACTCCTATGGTCAGGAACTCTGTTGCTGAGGGATAATGTTTCTTTCTAGTGTTATGGAGGTCATTTAAAGCCAATGACTACTTTCCACATAACCCGCACTTTCCACTACAGCTTTCATTAATACAGCTACAAGATGATCTCAACCACCTTCTTCTGTGCACAGTGGTTAAAATGCAAATCCTTCTTTGTTGCCCTTCTGTAGCTGCTTGTATTCTCATGCTAATCATGTTTCCCCAAAAACAACCATTTGCAGGGACTTTGCCCACAGTTAGTTCCGATTGGTAAATAAAGACACAGACAGCCAATGGCTGAGAAGTGCAGACTGAGAAAGGACTTTTTGGGTTCCTGGGCAAGGGACCAAAGCAGAAAGAGGAAGAGAGAGCCTCCATGCTGCAGAACATGAAGAGACACCATTCTGGAGGGAAGGAAGGAGAGAGGGAGGAAGGGAGGGAGGGAGGGAGGAAGGGAGGGAGGGAGGAAGGGAGTGAGGGAAGGAGGAGGAGAGGGTAAGAGGAGCTGGAGACTACATTAGAGCCAAAGATGGAATATAGATTTTAGTAAGTAATAACTTGGGAATATTGGAGGAAAGTATATTAGCCACTTGACGGTTAGGAAGTGGCCGAAGCCATTGAGATGTTTTAGGCATATCAAAATATAAAGGCTTGAATATATGTCTCTCCTTGGGGAATGTAGAGCACTGGAGCCAGTAGCAGGACTGTGCCTTCACAGCCAAGATAGAATTGAGTAATATTGATTGGGTACAGCTATACAAAGAGTAAAAGTTACTTAAAATTAGTGAGAGAAGTATTTACTAAGAAAGTTAATACTATGTACCACATTACATTCAAAATATATTTTCCGAACACGAGAAACTCAGATGAGAATGTTCTTTATATTCAACACATTAAAAACACTTCCAAACTTGGCCAAAACCATGCTACTTGCAAACATTAAGGTCGGTAGAATATTATTAATAATTAGCAACCAGAAGCAAAGAACACAAAGAAAGGTGATAAAACTCTTTGGTAGTGTTCTTCAGCTTCTGAGTTGTAAATTTTACCCCTTCCAAATTCAGTCTACCAATAATCTTGGTGTCGGAATAAAGAAATTTTTTTAAAAAGCAGATACTATAAATATTCTCTCATAGGCTCACTTCAGGCCATTTGGCATCTTTTCATTGTCTCCAAACATGGCAGTTAGCTGGGGGTGGGGGGTGGGGGAGATGAACAGGAAAAAAGCCCAGAGGACTAGGAGGATGAATAGAAATATACAGTGGTGGGGGACAGGGTGAACCTCTAGAAAGTTCCACAGATATGGGATGTGAGAGGCTCTCAGAATTTAGTGGGGATAACATTAGCCTAATTGTGCATCAATGGCAAAATGGAACCTGAAGAGATTACCTCCAATAGATAGACATGGCCCCCACTGAGGCTCCCCACACATCTTCAAAAGTTTTGACACAGAATTGTTTTTTATGTAAAGGAAATGCAGGGACAAAAATGAAGCAGAGACTGAATGAAAGGCCATCTAGTGACCAGTCGGTCCAACAAGAAATCATTCCCATGAGTGGGAACCAAACCCTGACACTATAACTGATGTCATGTTGTGCTTACAGTCAGGAGTCTGGCAGGACTGTCCTCTGAGAGGTTCTACCAGCAGCTGACTGACAGATGCAGATATTTACAGCCAACCATTGGATTAAGGTCAGGGACCCCTATGGAAGAGTTAGAGGTAGATGTGAAAGAGATGAGGGAGATTGCAACCTCATAAAAAGGACAACAGTGTCAACTAACATGGACCCCTCCAAGCTCTCAGAGACTAAGACACCAACCAAGGAGCATACATGGGCTGGTCTTTGGCCCTGGAGACATGTAGCAGGAAAGATAAATGCTGGAAGAGATGGGGTGGGTCTGGGGGTGGGGAACAGCACTGTCTCAGAGGCTGGGGGGAAAGGCATAGGGTGAAGAACTCAGGGAAGAGGGACCAGGAAACGGAGCAACATTTGGATGTAAATAAATAAAATAATTTAATTTAAAAAAGGAGGGAAAAAGTTTGTTCTCTTGGTTGGTAACATGTGAATGATTATCACTTAAGTCAATTATCAGATCAGAAAATGGATATTCAAGAAATACATGAAGAGAGACTGCCCCACCTTGGGATCCATACCATATTCAGCCACCAAACCCAAACATTATTGCTGATGCCCAGAAGTACATGCTGACAGGAGCCTGATATAGCTGTCTTCTGAGAGGCTCTGCTAGAACATAATAAATATAGAAGTGGATACTCGCAACCAACTATAGAACTGAGAACTGGGACCATAATGGAGGAGTTAGAGAAAGATTGAAGGAGTTGAAGGGGTTTGCATCCTGATAAGAACAACAATAACGGAGATACAGGGACACAGGCCTGTTGAGAAGGCATTCCGAGTAGCCGGAATGCGTGCCACACCCTGCTTGGTTCAGTAAACCAGGAACCCTGCATTGGGCTGTCTGTTTCCAGCTGGTGGCCCTTGGGTGCAGAACAGGAGCTCAGGCCATCTACCACCAGGAACAGCCAAGATCCAGGGACACAGGCCTGGTGAGAAGGCGTTCTGAGTAGCTGGAGAACAGAGAGATCTCTGCCGAGCTTGCTGAAAGTGCCCCCCCACGACTGATTCAGAGTAGCAGGAATCCTTCTTTTGAGTTGTATGTTTCCAGTCAGTGGCCCAAGCTTGCAGAACAGGCGCTCAGGGCATCTGCAACCAGGAAAAGATGAGATCCAGGGACAAAGTCCTAGTGAGACAGTGCTCCAAATAGCCAAGTAGCCTGAGAACAGAGAGGTCTGTGCCAAGCATGTGGAAATTGCACCCCCTTCCTCCTCCTCTTCTTAGTTCAGGGAAGCAGGAACCCTGCTTTGGGCATTCTGTTATCAGGGGGCGGCCCAAGTGTACAGAATACACACTCAGGCCATCTGCCACCAGGAACACTCGGAGATCCAGGGACACAGGCCAGGTACAAGGGAGAGGCAAGAACCAATCACTGACAATAAGACCACATATAAACACAGACAACAAGATGGCAAGAGGAAAGCAAAAGAACATACCCCCAGGGAAACCAAGACAACCTGGCAACACCAGAACCCAGCTCTCCCAACACAGCAAACAGCAGAATGCCAAACACTCCAGAAAAAGAATACTCAGACCTGAAATCATACCTCAAGATTATGATAGAGATCATTAAACAAGAATGGGAGGAAAAGTATAAAGAATTAGGAGCTTTTAAAGAAGAAAAAAGAAAAACACTCAAAGAATTCAAAGAACTAGAAGAAAAAAGAACCAAAGAGATGAAGGAATGGAAGAGGAATTTAAAACGGAAATGGACACAATAAAGAAAACAGTAAAACAGAAAACCCTAGAAGTAGAATCCCTTAAAAAGAAAATCTGGAGTCACAGATGCAAGCATTTCCAACAGACTAAAAGAGATGGAAGAGAAAATCCCTGGGGCCGAAGACAACATTGAAAACATAGACAAAACAGTCAGAAAAGATGCAAAAACCAAAAAGCACCTAACCCAAAATGTCTAGGAGATCCAGGACACAATGAGAAGACCAAATCTAAGGATAATAAGAATAGAAGAGGGAGAAGAGTAGAGTATTAACTAAGAGGTACAGTAAATATCTTCAACAAAATCTTAGAAGAAAATATCCCTACCCTTAAGAATGAGATGACCATGAGCATAAAACAAGCTTACAGAACTCCAAACAGAGTGGACCAGAATATAAATTCCTCCCAAAACAATAGTCAATACACCAAGTGCCCAAAGCAAAGAAACAATACTAAAACAGTAAGGGAAAATGGTCATGTAACATATAAAGGCAGACCAATCAGAACCACACCCAGTTTCTCAACAGAGACTATGAAAGCTAAAAGATCCTAGACAGACATCATGCAGACCTTAAGAGAGTACAAATGCTAACACAAGCTGCTATACCCAGCAAAAGTCGCAATCACCATTGATGGAGAGACTAAGATATTCCAAGGCAAAACTAAAGTTACACAATATCTGACCACAAACCCAGCACTACAAAAAATTATAGGTGGAACACCCAATACAATGAGGGGAACTACATACTAGTAAAAACAAGAAAATACCTAAGTAAGAAAACTAAAAGAAGAAAGACACACAGGCACAATTCTACCTCCAGAAAAGAAAAAAAAAAGAAAAAAAAATCAGAAAACAGAAACCACTATTCCACTATTCATTAATATCTGTTAACATAAATGGACTCAGTTCCCCCCAAAAAAGACATAGGCTATTACACTGTACATATAAATAGAATCCAGCATTTTTCTGCAAACAGGAAACTTATCTCAGAGACAAAGACAGACACTTTCTCAAAGTAAAAGGTTGAGAAAAATCCTTCCTAACAAATAGCCCCAAGAAACAAGTTTAAGTAGCCATTCTAATATCGAATTAAGTAGACTTTCAACCAAAAGTTATCCAAAAAGATAAGGAAGGACACTTTTTACTCATTAAAGGAAAATTTTATCAGAAGGAACTCTCAATCCTTAACATATATGCTCAAATACAAATGAACACATATTCATAAAAGAAACCCAACTAAAGTTCAAAAAAATACATTGCACCCCACACAATAATAGCGGGAGACCTCAACACCCCACACTCATCAATGGACAGATCATGGAAGCAGAAATTAAACAAGGACAAGTGAAACTAGCAGAGGTTATGAAACAATTGGAATTAATTTACAACTGTAGAACATTTCATCCTAAAACAAAAGAATACACCTTCTTCTCAGCACCTCAGGGCACCTTCTCCAAAACTGACCATATAATCGGTCACAAAACGAGCCTCAATAGATATAAGAAGATTGAAATACACCCATGCACTCTATCAGATCACTATGGATTAAGGGTGGTCTTTAATAACAACAAAGACAACAAAAACACCCATATACACATGAAAAATGAGCAATGCTCTATTAAATTATAGCATGGTCAAAAAAAAAATAAAGAAAAAAATTAAGGATTTTCAAGAATTTAATGAACATGAAAACACAACATATCTGAACCTATGGGCTGCAATGAAAGCAGTACTAAGAGGAGAACTTATAGTTCTGAGTGCTTCCAAAAAGAAACTGAAGAAAGCATACACTAGCAATTTGACAGCACAGTTGAAAGCTCTAGGACAAAAGGAAGCAGAACACCCAAGAGGAGTAGACAGCAAGAAATAATCAAACTCAGAGCAGAAATTGACCAGATAGAAACAATAAAAAATAAAAAAATTCAAAGAATAAACAAAATCAAGAGCTGGTTCTTGGAGAAAATTAACAAGATTAATAAACCCTTAGCCATACTAACTAGAGGGCAAAGAGAGAGTATCCAAATTAACAAAATTAGAAAAAATAACTGAAACTGAGAAAATTTAAGAAAACATTAGATCCTACTACAAAAGCCTATAGTCAACAAACTGGGAAAATCCGGATGAAATGGATGAATTCCTAGACAGATACCAGATACTAAAATTAAACCAGGACCAGGTAAACCATCTAAATAATCCCATAGCACTTAAAGAAATAGAAGCAGTCATCAAAAGCCTCCTAACCAAAGAAGCCCAGGTCCAGATGGGTTCAGTGCAGAATTCTATCTGACTTTTAGTGAGGCCTTAATACCAATATTCTCCAAATTATTCAACAACATAGAGTCAGATGGAACACTACTTAACTCATTTTTCTAGGCCACAATAACCCTCTTTCCTAAACCACACAAAGACACTATAAGGAAAAAGAACTTCAGACCAATCTCCCTTATGAATATTGATGCAAAAATACTCAACAAAATCCTTACACACTGAATCCAAGAACACATCAAAATGATCATTCACCATGACCAAGTAAGCTTCATTCCTGAGAGTCAGGAATAGTTTAATATATAGAAATCCATCAATGTAATCTACCATATAAACAAACTCAAAGAAAAAACCATATGATAATCTCACTAGATTCTGAGAAAGCATTTGACAAAATTCAATACACCTTCATGTTAAATGTCTTTTAATGAACAGGAATCCAAGGCCCATAGCCAAACATAATAAAAGCAATATACAGCAAACCAATAGCCAACTTCAAACTTAATGGTGAGAAACTTGAAGCAATCCCACTAAAATCAGGGACTGCCCACTCTTCCCCTACCTTTTCCACATAGTACTGGAAATCCTGGCCAGAGCAATAAGATAGCAAAAGGAAATCCAACGGGTACAAATTGGAAAGGAAGAAGGAAAAATATCATTATTTGCAGATGACATGATAGTGTACATTAGTGACCCCAAAAATTCCACCAGAAACTTTTTACAGCTGATGAACAAGTACAGCAAAGTGGCTGGTTATAAATATAACTCAAACAAATTAGTAGCCTTCTTCTTCTCAAAGGACAATCATTCAGAGAAAGAAATAGAGAAAAGATACCTTTCACAATAGTCACAAACAATATGAAATATCTTGTTGTGACTCTTAGATAAGCAAATGAAGGACCTGTATGACAAGAATTTAAATTACTGAAGAAGGAAAACAAGGAAGATCTCAGAATATTGAAAGATCTCCCATGCTCATGGATTGGAAGGACCAACATTGTAAAAATGGCCATCATACCAAAAGTAATCTACAGAGTCAATGCAATCCCCATCAAAATTCCAACCCAATTCTTTGTAGAGTTGGAAAGAGAGATGTGCAATTTCATCTGGAATAATAATAGACTTATAATAGCTAAATTAATCCTCAACAACAAGAAAACATCTGCAGAAATCACCATATCTGACCTCAAGCTATATTACAAGGCAATTGTGTTAAAAACTGCATAGTACTGGTACAGAAATAGGCACATGAATAAATGGAATAGAAGATACAGAAATAAATCCTCACATATATGGTCACTTGATTTTTGACAAAAAGCTGTAAATATTTAATGGAAAAAGAACAACCTCTTCAACAAATTGTGTTGTTTCAACTGGCACTCTGCATGCAGAAAAATGAAAATAGACCCTTTCTTATCTCCTGTACAAAGCTCAAGTGCAAGTGGATCAAAAATCTCCATATTAAACCATGTACAATGAAACTATTAGAAGAGAATTTAGAGAAAATCTTAGAACACCTAGGCACAGGGGAAATTTTCCTAAACAAAATACCAATGGCTTGTGCTCTAAGGTCAAAGATTGACTAATGGGCCTTAATGAGATTGCAAAGTTTCTATAAGGCTAAGGACACTGTCAAGAAAACAAAAAGGCAACCAACAGATTGGGAAAAGTTCTTTACTAACCCCACATCTTATAAAGGACTAATATCCAAGGCATACAAAGAACTCAAGCAGTTAAACACCAGAGAATCAAACAATCCTATTTAAAATGGGATACAGAGCTAAACAAAAAGTTCTCAATTCAGGAATAACGAATGACTGAGAAGCATCTAAGGAACTGCTATACATCTTTAGTTATCAGAGAAATGCAAATCAAAATAACCCTGAGATTCCACCTCACACTATTCAGAATGGCTAAGATAAAATCTCAGATGACAGCAGATGCCTGCAAGGATACAGAGAACTCCACCATTCTTGGTGGGGTTGTAAGCTGATACAACCACTATGGAAATCAGTCTGGTGGTTCCTCAGAAAATTGGACATAGTACTACCTGAAGACCCAGTTTTTACACTTCTGGGCATATACCCAACAGACACTCCAACATACAATAAAGACATATGTAACAATGTTCATAACAGCCGTATTTATAATAGCCAGAAGCTGGAATGAACCTAGATGTCCTTCAGTAGATGAATGGATTCAAAAATTGTGGTATATTTACACAATGGAGTACTACTCAGATATCAGAAACAATGACTTTATGAAAGTCCTAATAAAATGGATGCATATAGAGAATGTCATCCTGTGTGAGGTAACAAAAAAACGCATATAATATGTGTTCACAGTCACAAAAGAAACAACATAATATGTAGTCACTGATATTTGGATACTCACCCTAGAAAGCCCTGAACACCCCAGAAATAACTCACAGACTATATAAAGCTCAAGAAATAAGAAGCCAAAAAAAAAAAAAAAAAAAAAAGAAGAAGAAAGAAAGCCTCAGTCCTTCTTAGGGAAAAAAATAAATGTATAGCACCCTCTGAGAATGTGGTACTCCTGGACCTCAAGTTATTAATAATCCAAGAGCTAAGATTAATAGCCTTGTGGCAATTATTGGTACTCACAGATCATTATGCTTAATCTAACCTAACAAGAAATCTGTTTTCATGTTATGTTCTGTCCTACATGTACTTTATGCTTATGGTAACTAGTGGGATTTCAATGCATGCTATCAAACCTCTAAAGAATTAAGTACTAACAAAAATATTCATATAATGTTATGCCAAAATGCCTTTAAAAATCTGTGTATTTATCTCTCTTTTTTAAAAAACAGCGGTAAGAATTAGCGATTTTCAAAAAAAAAAAAAAATTCCAGCCCTTTTTAAGGTTTCAAAACTTCATTAAACTAATTTTATTGAAGAAATTTTCACATAATTCTTAGTAATTTGATCCTGTTATATCACTCCCCAATTCCTCCCTGACCATCCCTCCCCCTACCCATCCATCTTTATTTTCCTCATGACCCTCTGTCTCCCTCTCTCTCTCTATAGATAGATAGATAGATAGATAGATAGATAGATAGATAGATAGATAGATAGATATAGATATCTAACAAAGGAAATTTTAAAAACACAGAAATTTTGAAAAAGTAAAAGACCAGTAATACAAAATTTGAAAAGAAAAATATTTAAATGCAAAGAAGTATTTATGGTCACAAAAATATTTTACTGGGCTCAGTAGTTTATTCTCACAGCAATTCCTCAATCAGAGATGTGGTTTGCACTGACATTGCCAGACATACTCTAAGATTTTGCTGGTCCATTTTTAGTTCCATGATGAAGGCTAGCAACTCACACCAGTGCTCCTTTCCATGTCTTTTGCTTGTCCATGATCGGGTTGTTCATACTGCTCTCATCAGAGGCCTTAAAACTCACTGAAAAATATATTTGCTTCTCTACTTATAAATCCACTGTCTTCTTCTATAGCTTTCCTTCCTTTCTTTTTTTGTAAAATTTCCAAGTTGAAGATGTTTTCATAAATTATCTATTTAGTCCTAACAATGACCTATTTAGTCCTAATAGGATGAGATGGACATTAATCTCAGGGATGTCTTATATATAGAAAAAAAGTCTGAATACAGATACATAATATAATACCACACAATCAGTTTGTCAAAAGAGGGGAAAACTGGAAAGTTTTATAGCAAACCTCACTGATTGACCTCAGATACAACCCTATGTGGTTAATATCGTCTTAGTGTGGATATGTAGTTTCATGTTCTTTAGTCTAAACTGAAGTAAAATGTCATTGACTAGAATGACCAGAAGCTACCATTTGGCACCATGAACATTTCCTCCCTTCATAGTGATTTTTTCAGACGAACTGATTTTGATACAGAATACAGAACAAAGCATGCTTTCTGCATAAGAGAGGCTTTAGGATTTAGTATTCAGTCCTCTCAGATAGCCTCTCAGCATTTCTTCAGGCTCTCCTATGAAGTCTTCAAGCTTGGGTGTAGCAATTGCTTTTCTGCCATCTGTTAGTTTTACAAAACACTCTGACTTATTTTTTTAAACTGAGGTTTTTATTACAAAGACAATTCTTTAACAAATTAATAACACTGGCTGAAACCCAGTTGTGTTTGTCATGACTGTGCTCTGGTCTGCGTTAAACATGATGGCTTAGGTATCGGGAGGATGCTCTGCGCTTTATTCTGCTTTAAACATGATGGAGGATGCTCAGTGCTCTGAAGACCACACATAATGGAGCCCAACTGATGCTGCATTGTAGGCAATCATCCTGGAACTAATAACAGCAGCTACTGAGCCTATAATCTCTGAGGAATTAACAGCCAGGATATTATCATTAGCATTAACAGGCAGTAACAGTGAAAATGTGCACTCTTAACTCATACAGTGGGCAGGAAAAGGTTTATAGTAAAAGTGCTGAGACAGCAGTTGGGACTATGCCCACAGACTTGAACTTTCTTTTTCTCTCTTGGGCTGTAGTGTGGAAAGTATCTAAAGTGCCAGATGACTAAACACATCCAAGATACAAGGTTTATTTCCTTTCATCTAGCCTCTTTCTTTCTTGTAGGAGACTCTTGCCTGATGGCACTGAGGAAAATAAGTCCTGTACCACAAATGATAGCTTTGTGTATCTGAGAGTCCTTAAATTCACAAATTGATACCAAGAATTTGGGAATATAGTAATACACAAGATAAAGCAAGACAAGGATGTGCAAGATACAGAATAAGAAATGTGAGAGAAAAAAATGTAATTCTAATCATGGAATCTTGCTGAGTCCATGGTATGCTGAGAGCATTGTACTGTGTGGGTGATCATACAAAGAACACAAAAGATGCTGCCTGTGCCCTAGACTCCTCACTGCCCAACCCTACCTGTTCTTGGGGGTTGGAGGTGACGTGGTAAAAAAACAGACTCCTACAACAGGTGAGAAACGCTGCAGCTAGCTCATCCAAACACTGCTGCAGGCTCCTTTAAAACCTTCCACTGGTCCCAAGAAAGCCATATCTTCTAAATAGCAGTTCCTGATTGGCTGGCATTGTCTGCACTGACAATCCTTGAATTAGGTTCTCCTGCAGGATGTGCCTTTTTGGCTACATAGAGAGTCCATGGAGAAATGGCCACCATCAAACCTACAAAAGGACAGTCTATCTTGACTTAGAGTACACACCTTTCTGAGATGATAAGCACACATGATATCTAGAATCCATGTGCCTTCAGAAACAAGCATTCACACACAAGCACACACACACACACACACACACACACAAATATACACAGATAAATACACACACCATACACACACATTAGTAATAATAAAATAAGGATTAAATAATATTTACTGGAGATGACATTTGAAATACACTGGACAAGAAGAATAGTGCCAGCAGAATGGTTTGTTGTTAGGGTCAAAAATAGTAATGGACAAGGTGATATAAATTTTTTTTTTCATTTTTTTTAGCTAATTTAAGTTAGTTGCTTAAATTTACAGCCTACAATAGTGTTTTCCATTTGTGAACTCATATATTAATTTGAACTTTGTAAAGTCACTGGGGATATGTCTTAAAGAATATGTCTTATTCTCAGTTGTTCCCTTATTTGCTTCTTTCTGCTTCTGTTTTTACCGTCACCCTTCTGTGCTATCCTGACCCATAAACAGTTACACCAGCCAGCATGTGCGCAAACCTCACATCTACACATCCAGACAAAACACTTAAAAACTTGTTTATCTCAAGTATTTATCCCAAAGTTGAAAGTGTCTGACCATTGCATAATCCAAACTGTTAAATAGTATAATTCCATACCGAAAAATTGTAGATAAGTTCTAATCAAAAGTGATGGTGCTTTCACTGTGTTAACACATGGCCAGCAGTATTTACTCTAAATTGAGGAAAAAAGTAAAATCTGGAGATCCAGGGACACAGGCCTGGTGAGACTGCACTGAGGGTAGCTGGGGTGCAGAGAGGTCTGGTCTGAGCTCCGGGAAAGCCCCCCCCATTGGTTCAGGGGAGCAGGAACCCTGCTTTAGTGTTTCTGTTTCCACCTGGCAGGCCCATGCATGAGGAACAGGCGCTCAGGCCACCAGGAAAAGCGGAGATCCAGGGACACAGGCCTGGTGAGACTGCACTGTGAGTAGCCAGGGTGCAGAGAGGTCTGGGGCGAGCACACAAAAAGCACATGTCCCTGCCCCAAGATTGTTTCAAGGGAGCAGAAACTCTGCCTTAGGGACTTGGTTTCCAAAAGGAGGACCTGTGCTTGCAGAACAGGCACTCGGGCCATCTGCCACCAGGAACAGCGGAGATCCAGGAACACAGGCCAGGTACATGGGAGAGACTGGAACCAATCACTGACAACAAGACCACTTACAATCACAGACAACAAGATGGCAAGAGGGAAACGAAAGAACTGACCCCAGGGAAACCAGGACAACCTGGAAACACCAGAACACAACTCTCCCATCACAGCAAACAGCAGAATGCCAAACACTCCAGAAAAAAAAGACTCAGACCTGAAATCATACCTCAAGATGATGATAGAGATCCTTAAACAAGAATGGGAGAAAAAGCATAAAGAAATAGAAGCTTTTAAAAAGGAAACACGAAAAACACTCAAAGAAATCAAAGAACTAGGGAAAAACAGAACCAAAGAGATGAAGGAATTGAAATTGGAAGTTCAAGGGAAAAAAAAGGCCAAAAAAAAAAAAAAAAAAAAAAAAAAAGAAAGAAAGAAAGAAAATGAAAAACCATTATGCTTAATCTTTACACACCAAGAAAAGTTTGACTATTTCCAGATTACATCTTGTTTTACATGTACTTTATGCTTATTGTAACTAGCAAGATTTTAATGCATACTATCAAACCTTTAAAAAAATCAAGTACTAACAAAAATGTATTATATACTTTTATGCAAAAATGCTTTTAAAATCTGTACACTTATCTTTGTTTTTTAAAATAAAGTTGTTCAATTTTAAAATAAAAGTAAAATCCACATAGAGTTCCACATACAAGTGGTAAACTAATCAAGTTTTAAAACACATTTTCTACCTTTTCTTCACAATATCTATTAGATTATATAAAGTAGTCCTAAGGAGAGTGAGAAAGTTATGCATAGGCAATATTATTACATAAATTTATATTTTATTTAATACTGACCATCTGCTAAACTTAGTGATGCATAGTTTGCAAAACTTTTTCAATTCTCAGAAGCAAACTTGGGGTTAATGTTTGCTGAGATTCAGCTGGCTTCTGTCTTTTGGATTTTTTATCTTTCAGCTGAAGGACTCAAGTCTACAGTAACATATTGTGCTTAGAAAAGTCAATGAGATCTTTCCATCTTCTGAGGTCTTCTTCAATTTCCTTCTTCAGAGATTTGAAGTTCTTGTCATTAAAGGTCCTTCACTTGCTTAGGTCGGGTCACATCGAAGTATTTCCTATTGTTTGTGACTAGTGTGAAAGGCATCTTTTCTCTAATTTCTTTCTCAGCATGTTTATCCTTTGAATAGAGAAAGGCTACTGATTGGTTTGAGTTAATTTTATATCCAGCCACTGTGCTGAAGTTGTTTATTAGCTGTAAAAGTTCTCTGGTGGAATGTTTGTGGTCACTTAAGTATACTATCATGTCATCAGCAAGTAGTGATATTTTGACTTCTTCCTTTCTGGTTTTTGTCCCTTTGACTTGCTTTTGTTGTCTAATTGCTCTGGCCAGGACTTCCAGTACCATAATGAATAAGTAGGGGGAGAGTGGTCAGCCTTGTCTAGTCCCTGATTTTAGTGGGATTGCTTCAAGTTTCTCACCATTTAGTTTGATGTTGGCTATCTCTTTGATATATATTACATTTGCTATGTTTAGTCGTGGGCTTTGGATTCCTGCTTTTCCAAGACTTTTAACATGAAGAGGTATTGACTTTTGTCAAATGTTTTTTCAGCATCTAGTGAGATGATCATGTGGTTTTCTTTTTTTTTTTTCTTTTTTTTTCCGAGTTTATTTATATGGTGGATTATGTTGACAGATTTCTGTATATTGAAACATCCCTGCATCCCTGGGATGAAGCCCACCTGATCATGGTGAATGATCACTTTGATGTGTTCTTGGATTCGTTTTGTAAGAATGTTATTGAGTATTTTTTTAAACGACTTTATTTTACAAAACAAAGATAAATGTACAGATTTTAAACATTTTTTGCTTAAAATTATACATTTTTGTCATTACTGTTTTTTCAGATATTAAAATAATTTTTACATAAGACTATGTGAATATATTTTTTATTCAGTCCTTGATTTTTTCAAGCATTGAAAACCTAATAGTTACCATGAGCGTAAAGTACATGCAAAACAAAACACAACATGGAAATAGTCAAAGTCTTCTTGTTTTGTAAATATATATTTTTTTGTTTTCTTTATTTCTTGGACTTCATACAGTCTGTGAGTTGTTTCTGGGGGAGTGCAAGCCTCTGGGGTTAGCATCCCAGTATCAGAGACTGCATATTATGTCTGTTCTTTTGTTACTGGGTTATCTCACTCATTTTTGCATCAATGTTCATGAGAAAAATTGGTCTGAGTTCTCTTTCTTTGTAGTGTCTTTGTGTGGTTTAGGGATGAGCTTAATTGTGGCTTCAAAGAATGAGTTGGGTAGTGCTCCTTCTGTTTCTTTTTGTTCTAGAGCTTTCATCTGTGCTATCAAGCTGCTAGTGCATGCTCTCTCCAGTTTCTTTTTGAAGGCACTCAGAATTATGAGACTTTCTCTTAGTACTGCTTTCAGTACATCCCATAAGATCTCCCAAGCTCATGTATTAGAAGGATCAACATCATAAAAATGGCCATCTTACCAAAAGCAATCTACAAATTTAATGTAATCTCCATCAAAATTCCAACTCAGTTCTTCAAAGAGTTGGAAAGAATAATTTGAAAATTCATCTGGAATAACAAAAATCCCAGGATAGCAAAATCTATCCTCAACAACAAGAAAACTTTGGAAATCATCATCCCTGGCCTCAAGCTATATTACAAGGCAATTGTGTTAAAAGCTGCATGGTACTGGTTCAGAGATAGGCACATGGATCAATGAAATAGAATAGAAGATCCAGAAATGAGCCATCACATATATGGTCACTTGATTTTTGACAAAGGAGCTATTCTACTTCTGGGCATATACCCCAAAGATGAGGACCCATGTTCCACCATATTTATAGCAGCCTTATTTATGATAGCCAGAAGCTGGAAAGAACTCAGATGTTCTTTAACAGTAGAATGGAAACAGAAACTGTGGTACATTTTACAGTGGAGTACTATGCAGCTATTAGAAACAGTGACTTTATGAAATTACTGGACAAATGGATGGACCTAGAGAATATAATCCTGAGTGGTAACCCAGACAAAAAAGAACAGATATGATATGCTGTCACTGATAACTGGATGCTAGCCCCAGAAAGCTCTGAATACCCAAGAAACAATATTATGAAGCTCAAAATTTGGAAGCCCTAGTCCTTCTTTGAAGGGAGAACAAAACAGTCAAGGGAGGAGGTACAGGATCCAGTGGAAGAACAAGGACTGAAGAATGGATCTTTCAGGTGTTGCCTTACCAGGGATCTGTCCCATGTGCAGCCACTGGGCCCAAGCACTATAGCTGATGCTGGGTGGTGCTTACTGGCAGGAACCAGATAGGGGTGCCTCCTCAGGGGCTGTGCTGGAGCCCTGCAGCTGAGCATACCTGCAGCTAACCATCAGGCTGAGCATGGGACCCCAGTGAGGGTGCTCAGGTGAGGGAGGTGAAGGTCTGAAGACCTTCATGGGAAGACCAACATTGTTGACCAACCAAATCCTCCATGGCTCCCATGAACCATTGAGCAACACCAACCACTGAGCACACATTGAGAGCCATGGCTCCAGTTGCATATGCAGCAGAGAATAGCACTGTCTGACATTAATGTGAGAAGCAGCCTTTGGTCCAGGAAGGATACATTTTCCCAATGTAGAGGAATGCCAAGGCACTGAGGTGGAAAGGGTGATTGGGAGCTAATTTACCTTTGTAAAGACAAGTAGAGGGGGAGGGGGATGGGAGCAGAGTTGGCAAAGGAGATAACACTTCAAATGTAAATACAGAGAGCATCTCATAAAAATTTTTAAAGATTCATAGAAAGAAAAAAATCAATGAGAAGACTTTCTAGTGCAGTTTGAGCCCAACTGTCCAGCACTTTACCTCTTTCTCCATGCCTATTTTATCTTCTAGGTTATTAACTGGGCAATGTCCATTTTGCTCTTATTCATCCCTCTGTCTCTTTGCTGCAGGGTTAAGTAGATGAAAGTCAACACTCAAAAACTAGATTGTGGTAAACTAAAACAAAAGCTAAAGAAAGGGGCTTAGTTCCTGAAGTCCTGTTTCTTCAACAAGTGGAGTGAAAGCTTATACTCAGCCTTACCTCTGTGGAATGAGTGAGATGTAGAGAAGAGGGGGCAGAGCACTGCTACAGGGCACTGACCTCCAGGTAGTGGAGCCCTTTCCTCGGTGTATCCACATGCCAGTGGTGTTATCGCTCTTAGAACAAACTGCATCAGAAACTCTGTGATTCATCCAATAGACCTCTGTGTACAGACTCCATAACAAAGCTATGCTATTATATGGACATCGCAAAAGTAGCAATTAGAATTCAAACATGGTGATGTTGGGTTCAAAAAAAAAAAAAAAGCAGCAATGAACATATGTGCATTTAATTAAAATAAGGAGAGGCAACACAGTGCTTGGTTGGATATGCCTTCTTGTCAAGAAGGAAAATCAGGAATGCTAGGTTTGGTTTTATGTGACATTTCTGGTGCTAAATGCAGAAACCCAGGCAGAATTCATTCCTTCATATTAAAGCTTACTTGAAACTGTGGGCTTGAAGTTTAGCACCCATGTACTGTTCTGAATAATGACTCTAATTATTTATGGATAAATGACTAGGCCACCCATAAGCTTTGGCTCATCCCCAACTAACTTGTAAATTATACAAACCATTTATTCTATTCTATGTATGCCCCATGGTTGGTTACCTCTCCTCAGTTTCACATGTCTGCCTTCCTCAGATTTCAGGCAAATCTCCTGTTCTTTACCAGAATCCAATCTCTGCCAGATGTCTCACATTTTAATTCCTGCCTCAGCTAATAGGCCATTAGCTTTTTATTGACAGATGAAACTTCCACATAATACATAAGAGATAAGGATTTCTCTTTACATAAAACATGTTAAAAAAACAGAGCAAATTTCTATATTCTAGTTTGCCCTTCTTTGCTTTTAAATGTGATTTAAAAGTATGGCATAGCAGAAAGTGGCCATTCTAAATTTTAGTCATTAAAAACCAAACTGTTACCTCCTTTGATCTCATCAACTCTTTTTATAATCTGGAATTGTCTTAACCAGTGTTCTATTGCTATGAAAAGACCATGAACATGATAGCTCTTAAAAAGAAAAATATTTAATTGGGGCTGGCTAACAGCTTAAGAGGCTTAGCCCATTACTCTGATGGGAGCATACAGGCAAACATGGTGCTGGGGAATTACCTTAGAGACACAGGGCCTAGCCTGGCCTTCTTAAATCTCAAAACCCACCCACAGAGACACATTTCCTTCAAGAACACCCTTCCTAATCCTTTCAAGTAGGTCCACTTCCTGTGAGTCTATGAGGCCTACAGTAGTAGATTGGGCAAGCTCTCCCATCTGCTATTTAAATGTTGTCTCACCGAAATTGTTAACTGAGGTCACTCTGACCTTCCTTTATCCCCTTCTAAGACAGCTTGTACTGTGTTACCATCCATGTAGTCTCTGACAGTTGTATGCTGTGAGCCTTGCACTTTCCACATATTTAATGGAAAAAAATGTTAGAAAACATTAAAAATTTATGTTTTAATGTCCAAAATCCGAGTGCAACAAACAGATATATAATATTAAAGAACTTTTTGATTTATATAATAAATTATATAAATAATTTTATATAAAGTTATATAAAGCCTTCTAAAGTTTTTTACTACTTTATTTCTCTTCATCCAAACTGCACACTTTTTTGTAATTACCATAAAATATTTGGAGATAGGGCCATTGTTCATCTTTGCACCATGCTGTCTCTACTTCTACCATCAGTTTTTTTTCTTAGTAGTTAAAGTAACATAAATAGACTCAATTCACCAATAAAAAAGACATAGGCTATCAGACGGGATACATAAACAAAACTCAGCATTTTGCGGCATACAAGAAACTCATCTCAGAAACAAAGACCTGCACTATTTCAGAGTAAAAGGTTGGAAAAAAAACCTTCCAAGCAAATGTCCCCAAGAAGCAAGCTGGAGTGGCCATTCTAATATCGAAATAAGTAGATTTTCAACCAAAAGTTATCAATAAGGTAAGGAAGGACACTTATTAGTCATTACAGGGGAAATTTGTCAGGAGGAACTCTCAATCCTTAACATATATGCTCCAAATACAAGAGCAACCATATTCATAAAAGAAACCCTACTAAAGCTCAAAAAAATGCATTGCACCGTCACAATGATAATATCATCCTAAAACAAAAGAATACACCTTCTTCTCAGCACCTCATGGCACCTTCTCCAAAATTAACCATATAATCAGTCACAAAACATGCCTCAATAGATATAAGAAGATTAAAAGATACTACCATGAATCCTATCAGACCACCATGGTTTAAGGCTGGTCTTTAATATCAACAAAGACAACAAAAAGCCCATATGCAGATGGAAACTAAACAATGCTCTATTAAACAATACCAGGGTCATAGAAGAAATAAAGAAAGAAATTAAGGATTTCCTATAATTCAATGAAAATGAAAACACAACATACCCAAACCTATGGGATGTAATGAAAGCAGTACTGAGAGGAAAACTCATAGCTCTGAGTGCTTTCAAAAAGAAACTGGAGAGAGCATACACTAGCAACTTGACAGAACAGTTGAAATCTCTAGAACAAAAGGAAGCAGATATACCCGAGAGGAGTAGACAGCAATAAATAATCAAACTCAGAGCAGAAATAGACCAAATAGAATCAAAAAGAACCATTCAAAGAATCAACAATACCAAGAGCTGGTTCTTTGAGAAAATTAATGAGATTGATAAACCCATACCGAGACTAACTAGAAGGCAAAGAGAGAGTATCCAAATTGACAAAATCAGAAATGAAAGTGGAGACATAATAACTGGAACTGAAAATTCAAGAAATCATCAGATCCTCCTATTAAAGCCTATACTCAACAAAGCTGGAAAATCTGGAGGAAATTGATGAATTCTTAGACAGATACCAGATACTAAAGTTAAACCAGGACCAGGTAAACCATCTAAATAATCCCATAACATCTAAAGAAATAGAAGCAATCATCAAAAACCTCCTAACCAAAAAAAAAAAAAAAAAAAAAAAAAAAAAAAAAAAAGCCCAGGTTCAGAGGGGTTCAATACAGAATTTTATCAGACATTTATTGACGACCTAATACAAATACTCTCCAAACTATTCCACAAAATAGAATCAGATGGAACACTACATAACTAATTTTTGAGGCTACAATAACCCTCTTTCCTAAACCACACAAAGACCCTACAAGAAAAGAGAACTTCAGACCAATCTCACTTATGAACATTGATGCAAAAATACTCAACAAAATCCTTACAAACTGAATCCAAGTACACATCAAAATGATCATTTACTATGATCAGGTAGGGTTCATCCCTGGGATGTAGGGATGGTAAATATACAGAAATCCATCAATGTAATCCACCATATGAAGAAACTCAAAGAAAAAAACCACATGGTCATCTCACTAAATGCTGAGAAAGCATTTGATAAAATCCAACACCCCTTCATGTTAAACATCTTGAAAAGAACAGGAATCCAAGGTCCATACCTAAACATTATAAAAGCAATATACAGCAAACCAACAGCCAACATCAAACATAACGGTGGGAAACTTGAAGCAATCCCATTAAATCAGGGACTTGACAAGGCTGCCCACTCTCCCCCTACCTATTCTGCATAGTACTAGAAGTCCTGGCTGGAGCAATTAGACAGCAAAAGGAAATCAAAAAGATATGAATTGGAAATGAAGAAGTAAAATCATCACTATTTGCAGATGATATGATAGTGTACTGATGTGACCCCAAAAATTCTGCCAGAGATCTTCCAGAGCTGATAATCAAGTTCAGTAAAGTGGTTGGATATAAAATTAACTCAAACAAATCAGTAGCCTTCCTCTACTGAAAAAACAAACATGTGGAGAAAGAAAGTAAGGAAAAGATACCCTTCACAATAGGGACGAAAAATATGAAATACCTTGGTGTGACACTAAATAATTGAAGGACCTGTATGACAAGAACTTCAAACCTCTAAAGAAGGAACTTGAGGAAGAGTTCAGAAAATGGAAAGGTCTCCCATGCTCATGGATTAGAAGGATCAACATTGTAAAAATGGCAATCTTACCAAAAACAATCTACAGATTCAATGCAATCCCCATCAAAATTTCAAACCAATTCTTATAGAGTTGGAAAGAGTAAAGTGCAATTTCATCTGGAATAACAAAAGACCTAGAATAGCAAAATCCATCTTCAACAAGAAAACATCTATGGGAATCACTATCTCTGACCTCAAGCTATATTACAAGGCAATTGTACTAAATACTGCATGGTACTGGTACAGAGTTAGGAACGTGGATCAATGGAATAGAATAGAATATCCAAAATTGAACCCTCACATATATGGTCACTTGATTTTTGACTAAGGAGCTGTCAAGTTAGAGTTTTGCTGGGTATAGCAGCTTGGGCTGACACTTGTGTTCTCTTAGGGTCTTCATGATGTCTTTCCAGAATCTTTTAGCTTCCATAGTCTCTGTTGAGAAATTGGATTTGATTCTGATTGGTCTGCCTTTATATGTTACATGACCTTTTTCCTTTACTGCTTTTAGTATTTGTTCTTTTCTTTGGGCACTTGGCATTTTGACTATTATGTGTCGGGAGGAATTTCTTTTCTGATCCACTCTATTTGCAGTTCTGTAGGCTTCTTTTGTGCTCATGGTCATCTCATTCTTAAGAGTAGGAATGTTTCCTTCAATGATTTTGTTGAAGATGTTTACTGTGCCTCTTAGTTAAAATTCTTCACCTCTTTTATTCCTATTATCCTTAGGTTTGGTCTTCTTATTGTGTCCTGGATCTCCTGGACATTTTGGTTTAGGAGCTTTTTGGTTTTTGGATCTTCTCTGACTGTTTTGTCCATGTTTTAAATGTTGTCTTTGGACCCTGAGATATTCTCTTCCATCTCTAGTAGTCTGTTGGAGATGCTTGCATCTGTGACTCCTGATTTCTTTTTTAGGTTTTCTACCTCTAGGGTTGTCTCCTTTAATGTTTTCTTCATTGTTTCCATTTCTGTTTTAAATTCCTTCTTCCATTCCTTTATCTATTTGTTTCTCTTTTCCTTTAGTTCTTTGAGTGTTTTACTTTCTTCCTTTTTAAAAACTTCTAATTTTTTATGATTTTCCTCCCATTCTTGTTTAAGGATCTCTGTCATCATCTTGAGGTATGACTTTGTGTCTGAGTTTCCTTTTTCTAGAGTGTTTGGCATTCTGCTGTTTGCTGTTATGGGAGAGCTGGGTTCTTGTGTTGCCAGGTTGTCTTAGTTTCTCTTGGGTAAGTTCTTTCACTTTCCTCTTTCCATCTTGTTGTCTGTGATTATAAGTGGTCTTGTTGTCACTGATTGTACCTGGCCTGTGTCCCTGGATCTTCCCTGTTTCTGGTGGCAGATGTCCTGAGCGCCTGTTTTGCATGCATGGGGGCAGCGGCTTGAAACAGTTACCCCAAAGCAGAGTACCTGCTTCCCTGAAAACACCAGGGTGGAGGGTGCACTTTCCGTGTTCTCAGCACAGACCTCTCTGTATCTTGGCTACTCGGAGCACTGTCTCACCAGGCCTGTGTCCCTGGATCTCCTAGATTTATTTTATATTTTTCTATTTTTTTATCTCATTCATTTTTATTTTTGCTCTAGCTAAGTCTCCAGGCACTGTATTAAACAGGAATAGAGACATTGAACATCTGCAAATCTTTCCTTATTTTAGTGGAAATGTTTTGAATTTTCCTATCTTCAGCAAGACTCTGCCTGTTGCTCTTTATTAAAAACAGAATTTTTCATATACCATATCCTCATTATTACCTTCTTTCTTCTACTGCTTCCAATTACTCTCTATATTTCCTTTTATCTGTATCTCATTATCTTTTCTGGATATCATCAGAAAAAAATTAAACTTCAAAGGAATACTAATAAAAATAAATTAAAATAAAATATAGTGAGATAAAACACATGAGAATAAGACAAAAAAATCAAAAAAAATTTCAAGAAGTTAATGGATACTTATTTGTTTTTACACTCAAAAAAAGCAAAAACAAAACAAACAAAAAACCCCACTAAACTGGCAACCATAATATATATATTATGTGTGTATGTATTTTATATGTGTGTGTATATATGTGTATATAAATATACATAATATATACAAAAATGACTTGTAGGGTAAAAAGGAAACACACTCTTTATTTACATATATATGTATATATGTATGGATATATATGATATGTGGTATATATTAAAATAAAATCAATAAGATACTTTTCTTAAAAACAGAAAACCAACAAGGAAAGAGAACTTCAGACCAATCTCACTTATGAACATTGATGCAAAAATACTCAACAAAATCCTTGCAAACCGAATCCAAGAACACATCAAAACCATCATTCATCATGACCAAGTAGGCTTCATCCCTGGGATGCAGGGATGGTTTAACATAAGGAAATCCATCAATGTAATCCACCATATAAACAAACTTAAAGACCAAAATCACATGGTCATCTCACTAGACGCTGAGAAAGCATTCGACAAAATCCAACACCCCTTCATGTTAAAAGTCCTGGAAAGAACAGGAATCCAAGGCCCATATTTAAACATAATAAAAGCAATATACAGCAAACCAACAGCCAACATCAAACTTAATGGCGAGAAACTTGAAGCAATCCCACTAAAATCAGGGACTCGACAAGGCTGCCCACTCTCTCCCTACCTATTCAACATAGTACTGGAAGTCCTGGCTGGAGCAATTAGACAGCAAAAGGAGATCAAGGGGATACAAATCGGAAAGGAAGAGATAAAAACATCACTCTTTGCCGATGACATGATAGTGTACTTGAGTGACCCCAAAAATTCCACCAGAGAACTCCTACAGCTGATAAACAAGTTCAGCAAAGTGGCCGGATACAAAATTAACTCAAACAAATCAGTAGCATTCCTATACTCAAAAAACAAACATGTGGAGAAAGAAATTGGGGAAAAGGTACCCTTCACAATAGTTACAAAAACTATGAAATACCTTGGTGTGACCCTAACTAAGGAAGTGAAGGACCTGTATGACAAGAACTTCAAACCTCTGAAGAAAGAAATTGATGAGGATCTCAGAAAATGGAAAGATCTCCCATGCTCATGGATTGGAAAGATCAACATCTTAAAAATGGCCATCCTACCAAAAGCAATCTACAGATTCAATGCAATCCCCATCAAAATTCCAACCCAGTTCTTCATGGAATTGGAAAGATCAATGTGCAATTTCATCTGGAATAACAAAAGACCTAGAATAGCGAAAACCATCCTCAACAACAAAAAAACATCAGCGGGAATCACTATCCCTGACCTCAAGCTATATTACAAGGCAATTGTGCTGAAAACTGCATGGTACTGGTACAGAAATAGGCAAGTGGATCAATGGAATAGAATAGAAGATTCAGAAATGAGCCCTCATGTATATGGTCACCTGATTTTTGACAAAGGAGCAGTAAACATTCAATGGAAAAAGGACAGCCTATTCAACAAATGGTGCTGGTCCAACTGGCACTCAACATGCAAAAGAATGAAAATAGACCCGTTCTTATCTCCTTGTACAAAGCTCAAGTGTAAGTGGATTAAAGATCTCCACATTAAACCTGATACACTGGAATTATTAGATGAGAAAGTAGGGAAAACCTTAGAACACATAGGCACAGGAAAAAATTTCCTAAACAAAACACCAATGGCTCAAGCTCTAAGGTCAAAGATTAACAAATGGGACTTAATGAGATTGCAAAGTTTCTGTAAGGCTAAGGACATCGTCAAGAAAACAAAACGGCAACCAACAGAATGGGAAAAGATCTTTACCAACACCACATCAGATAGAGGCCTAATATCTAAGGTGTACAAGGAACTATATAGTACTACCTGAAGACCCAGCTATTCCACTTCTGGGCATATACCCCAGAGACACTTTAATACACAACAAAGATATATGCACCACAATGTTCATAGCGGCTCTATTTATAATAGCCAGAAGCTGGAAGGAACCCAGATGTCCTTCAGAAGACGAATGGATACAAAAATTGTGGTACATATACACAATGGAATACTACTCAGCCACCAGAAACAATGACTTAACCAAATTCTTAAGAAAATGGCTGCATCTAGAGAAGATCATCCTGAGTGAGATAACCCAGTCACAAAAGAACAGACATAAAATGCAGTCACTGATAGTGGGATGCTAACCCCAGAGGCTTGCACTCCCCCAGAAACAACTCACAGACTGTATGAAGTCCAAGAAATAAAGAAAACAAAAACTATACATATATTCACAAAACAAGAAGACTTTGACTATTTCCATGTTGCGTTTTGTTTTGCATGTACTTTACGCTTATTGCAACTAGTACGTTTTCAATGCATACTGTCAAGCCCTTGAAAAAAATCAAGTACCGACTAAAAAACATATTCACATGGTTTTATGTAAAATTTATTTTAATGTCTGAAAAAACAGTACTGACAAAAATGTATAATTTTAAGCAAAAAATGTTTAAAATCTTTACATCTATCTTTGTTTTGAAAAATAAAATCGTTTTAAAAAAATAAATAAAAAAAAAAAAAAAAACAGAAAATCTGTGACATGACACTATGAGACAGGGAACGTCTAACAATTCTTTTGAGACTGAATTCTGTTTGTCACCTATTGCTCTCCATGCAGCCTAGTCTTAAAGATACTTCCTTTCTCCTAGGTTCCTAGGAGAAAGCTGAATTTTCATTTGCAAGCAGTTATCAATTTGTAACTGCTTCTCGGGGATGGAACATATGTCCACTTCTTGGAGCTCTGGGACCCATGTGCTCCAGACCCATGCATGTCATGTGCATGCAAGCTGAGTGTCTGTTAGTCCATATGTACTTCAATAATATTAATCTTGGAGGAACTTGTATTTTTGGAATCAAAGATTTCCTCTGTCTCTTATACTTTTTCTCTCTCCTTCCATAGGTTCCCTTAGCCCTGCCTTAGCTACGGGTCTCTGTTCCCATCTGCTGCAGAAGGAATCTTCTCTAATGATGGTTAGATAAGACAATGGTCTATGAATATAGCTGAATGTCATTAGGAGTCATTTTATTGGGAGGTGAGGAGGTTGTTTTTTTGTTTGCTTGTTTGTAGGACAGTAGTATTTGGTTTTATCCTAGGTCACTTGGTCATCCAGTTTCAGGTTCTGAGTCAGCCCAAGAAGGGTTTGGTATAGGTTACATCTCATGAAATAAGACTTCAGTCAAATCAGATTTGTTGGTTATTCTCACAGCTTTGTGCCACTACAGAACTAGGATATCAAAGTTATTAAGGGTTGGTATTAGTGCTTATGGAATTGGTGTTCTGTTCAGAAAGTGTTTACCTATACCAGTGAGTTCAAGGCTGTTTCCAACTTTCTTTTCTATGAAATTAGCATACCTAGTTTTATACTGAGGTCTTTGGTACATTTGATTTTAAGTTTTGGGTAGGGTAATAACTACGTATTTATTTAGATTCTTATACATGAAGCCTTGCAGTATAACCAGCACAATATATTGATGATACTATCATTTGCCAATAGATAGATAGATAGATAGTTAGATAGATGGATAGATAGATAGCTAGATAGATAGATAGATAGAGATGTATTATTTAAAAATCAGGTGTCTATAGATTAATGTATGAATCTTCATTTAATTTCTATTGATCAATGTCTGTCATTGTACCAATACTAGCTGTGTTTACTATGGCTCTATAGTATGACTTGAAATAGGGCCTGGTGATGTGTCCAGCAGTTCTCTTATTATTCAGGATTGTTTGAGCTGTCCTGGTTTTCTTGTGTTACTTTGTGGAGCTATAATTTGTCTTTTCAAGGTATGTGAAGAATTGTGTTAGAATTTTTATGGGGATTGCATTGAACATCTATATTCTTTAGTAGGATAGCCATTATTAATCCTACCAGTCCATGAGCATCAGGGTTCTTTTCAATTTCTGATATTTTCTGCAAATTTTATTCTTCAAAATGCTTTATGATTATAGTCATACAAGCCTTTCATATTCTAGATTAGAGTCACTCCAGGATATTTTATCTTAATTGATTTTATTGTAAAAGGTTTTGTTTCCTTGATTTCTTTCTCAATATGTTTGTCATTTATATATAGAACAACTACTCATTTTTCTGAGTTAATATTTACTTGGCACTTCGATGAAAGTGTGTATCAAGTGTAAGCGTTTTCCCAGTGAAAATTTTAGGATCATTCTTGTATACTATTGTACCATCCACCAATAAAGATATTTTAACTTCTTCTTTTAATATTTGCTTCTATGTAATCTCCTTACTGCTTATTAATGTTGCCTTTTTGCTCTAGCTAACATTGTATGTGATCTGTTGAATAAGTTGATTTGGAAATTCCCTCTTTGTCTTTTAGTTAATTTGTAGAAAAGTTTGTCAATCTGGTTGATTGTTCCTCGATAAACCAACTCTTTATTTGGTTGATTATTTAGAATGAATTGTTGTACCAGTTTATAACCCCACCAACAGTGGAGAAGTGTTCCTCTTTCTTCACATTCTCATCAGCATCTGCTGTCATCTGCATTTTTGATCTTAGCCATTCTGACAGGTGAGAGGTGGAATCTCAGGGTTGTTTTGATTTTCATTTCCGTGATGGCTAATGATGTTGAGCACTTCCTTAGATGCTTCTCAGCCATTTGATATTTCTCAATTGAGAACTTTTGTTTAGCTCTGTAACCAATTTTTTTAATAGGGTTGCTTGATTCTCTGGTGTCTAACTTCTTGAGTTCTTTGTATACCTTGGATATTAGGCCTCTATCATATGTGTGGTTTGTCTTTTCCCAATCTGTTGGCTGCTGTTTTGTTTTCTTGACAGTATCCTTAGCCTTACGTAAACTTTGCCATCTCATTAAGTCCCATTTGTTGATATTTGACCTTAGAACAGGAGACATTGTGTTCTGTTCAGGAAATTTTCTCCTGTTGCTATGTGCTCTGGAAATCAGTATGGCAATTCCTCAGAAAATTGGACATAATACTACCTGAAAACCCAGTTATTCCACTTCTGGGCATATACCCAGAGATGTGCCAACACGCAACAAAGACATATGTACAACAATGTTCATAGCTGCCCTATTTATAATAGCCAGAAGCTGGAAATAACCCAGATGTCCTTCATTAGATGAACAGATACAAAAATTGTGGTACATTTACACAATGGAGTACTACTCAGCTATCAGAAACAATGACTTTATATAATTCTTAAGAAAATGGCTGCATCTAGAGAATATCATCCTGAGTGAGATAACCCACTCACAAAAGAACAGACATAATATGCAGTCACTGATAATGGAATACTAACCCCAGAAAGCTCTGAACACCCCAGAAACAACTCACAGACTATATGAAGTTCAAGAAAAAACAAAGACCAAAAAAAAAAAAAAAAAAGAAAGAAAGAAAATGAAAAACCATTATGCTTAATCTTTACACACCAAGAAAACTCTGAATATTTCCAGGTTACCTCTTGTTTTACATGTACTTTATGCTAATTGTAACTAGTAAGATTTTAATGCATACTATCAAACTTTAAAAAAAGTCAAGTACAGACAAAAATGTATTCATATACTTTTATGCAAAAATGCTTAAAATCTGTACATTTATCTTTGTTTTTTAAATAAAGTTGTTCAATTTATATTTAAAAAAATGAATGCATTGTTGTGTCTTGCCATGGAAACGCCCCAGGAGTTGACAGGTTTCCAGAAAGGAAACAAGGAGTTAGCAAGGAAGGAGTGAGTCAGGTGTGGTGGACAAGGAAATCTCAACACGTTGACTTATTAACTATCAGAGTGCTTCTTTATTTATACTAGTTCCATAGAATAAAGTCAAAGATGGAACAGAGTCTAAGTGAATGAACAATCAATGACTGGTCCAACTTTAGGCCCATCCCATGGACAAGAAAGATTCTCTGACACTATTAATCATACTCAATTATGCTTGCAGACAGGAGCCTAGCATAACCGCCCTCTGAATGGCTCCACTCATAACCTGACCATAAAAAAATTTCAGAGACCCACAGCCAAACATTAGATGAAGCTTGGGAGTCTTGTGAAAGATTTGGAAGAAGGATTGAGGGACCAGGAGGGAGTGGGAACTCAACAGGAAGACTAACACATTCAACTAAACTGGACCCATTGTGTGTTTAATTTTTTATAACGGGTCCAGGCTTACAAGTTCAGTCACTACTAGAAAGTACAAATAGAACATATTTTAGTTTTTATTATTAACCATATAACTATAATTCAAAGAATCTAAATAATGGTTACACTAAAGCAAACACATTTCTATATGACAACTTGAGTTTTGGCAGAAAGTATTTGCTGTTTAAAAGCACTCCAGAAAAGCAGAAAATATCTGAACTGGTCTTTTTTATGAAAAACAGATACTAGTATCTAATCCCCTTTACTTATGTATTTTCATAATCTGTGTTATTTTTAGGAATAATAATAAAGTTATTACAGTCAATCTATCTTATCTGCTGAGTTCTATTTCTCCATCCCTCTATCACCCTGCATGATCTCCTATTTTTAAGCTACATTTTCAGAGAACTCTTAGCATGTTATAAAAAGAAGTCATGAATCTATTACCAAGTCCCTGGTCCAGTTGGAGTTTGTCAACTATCTCTAAGTTTACCCTGTTACAATTTTACCCTTTGAGTTTTGGTGAATACTCCAAAAAAATTCTTAGAATCCTAAAGAAATTCCTAGCATCTTTGGGCTTATCATGATCTCCTGGGCGTAAGGAAGATTGACTTCCAAATAGGGCCAGATAAAGTTGTTTCCCTAAAAGCAGAAGAGATAGTAAATTTAGTACTTTCCTTAAAAGACTCTGACAGTTTTCTCAGGAAAAGACAAAATGAATCATAATGCAGGAAGTCCCCAAGAATGTAACACTCAGAGACAAAAACCTAAAAGTTCGAAGAACAGAATGGCACTGATGGCGGTATTAACTGTGACAAACAACTGAACTGATTTCATGAATTCCACTCTTCCCAGTGGATATGGTTATGCCAGTTTCTATGTTATTAATTTCAAGCCAGTGTTTAATTATTCCTTACTGTATACTCCTTTGGGGTCTGATTTCTTTCTTTATTCTAGAGCAGAAGTCCCCAATATGTGGTCCACTACCTCTTTGGAGTCACATGTCAAAATATCAGGTACCCTCCATATCATATATTTACTGTATAATTTATAACATTAGTAAAATTATAGTTATGAAGATGCCACAAAATAACTGTAGAGCTGGAAATCACAAGGAATTATGTTAAGGTGTTGCAGCATTAGAAGGGCTGAGAATCACTGTTCTAGTGCTTTCAGGTATGATTTAATTTACTAGTATGATATTTCTCCATTTTTTTTTTAATGTAGGCACTTAGTTCTACAAATTTGCCTCTTAGAACTGCCTTCATTGCATTCCATATGTTTGGCTATGCTGTATATTCGTTTCCATTCAATTCTAGAAAGTCCTTAATGTCTTAGTATCTGTATTGACCCATTTATTATTCAGTTGTGATTTAGTTAGTTCCCATTAGTCTGTCTGTTAAGCTTTCTGTTTTTCTGTTGTAGACATCCAATTTTAATCTGTATTGGTCAGATAAGATACAGGGTATTATTTTGATTTTCTGGTTTGTGTGTGTACTTGCTTTGTGTCCAAGAATGTGTTTAATTTTGAAGAAAGTTCTATGAGGTGCTAAAAGGAAGGTATATTCTTTTGTGTTTGGGTGAAATGTTCTGTAAATATCTGTTATGTCTGCTTGATTTATAACCTCAGTTAATCCTAGCATTTCTGAATGACCTATTAGAGAGATTCAGGTATAAAATCATCTCACTATTACCTTGCAAGAGGCAATATGTGGTTTAGTCTGTAATAGTCTCTCTTTTATGAACTTTGGTGTCTGTATTAGTTCTGGTTTTATGTCTCTTTTGTAAGATGTTAAAATGGCTATGCCAGACTTCTTCTCAGGTCCATTTGTTTGAATTTTTCCAATCTTTTACCCTAAGGTATTGTCTATCCTTTATTTAAGGTGTGCTTCTTAGAGGCAGCAAAATGATGAATTTTTAAAATCTATTTTGTTATTCTGTTCCATTATATTGGGGACTTAAGATCATGAACACTGAGAAATTTTAATGAGCATTACCTGTTGACTCCTGTTATGTAGTTGTTGTTTTCTTTATTGGTGGTGGTAGTAGTTTGAATGTGTGCACATGCATTTTTACTCTTTTGATTTGCTGATTTGAGATTATTTAAGACTTGTGTTTTCTTGAGTGTAATTAACACCTTTGTGTGAGAATATTTCTTCTATCACCTTCTATAGGACTAGAATTGAGGGTAGATATTATTTATGTTTTGTTTTATCATGAAATGTCTTATTTTCTCCATCTATTGTGATGAAAAGTTTAGCTGGGTATGGTAGTCTGTCTTGGCATCTCTGTTCTCATAAGTGCTGTATAACATATTTCCAGGACGTTTTTAGCTTTTAGAGTCTCCATTGAGAAGCCAGGTGCAGTTCTAATACTTGATCTTCACCCTTGCAGCATTTAGTAGTCTTCCTTTTATATGTTTAGTGTTTGTAATTGTATATCCTGAGGGAAATGTGTTTTCTGGTCCAGTCTATTTGGTATCTCTATGTTTTTTGTACCTCGCTAGTAATCTCCTTCTTTGAATTAGAAAACATTTTTTCTGTGATTCTGTTGAATATATTCTTTATGCCTTTGACTTAGGTTGCTTCTTCCTTTGTTCTTATTAATCTTAGATTTGGTCTTTTTCTAGCAATCAAGATTTTCTGGATGCTTTGTGCTAGGAGATAGTTTAGATTTAACATTTCTTTGACAGAGGTATCTAATTCCTCTACCATGTCATCAATGCCTGAGATTCTTGTTTCTATCTTTGTATTTCACTGATGACGTTTGTCTCTGAGGTTCTTGTTGGAGTTCCTAGATTTTCCATTTCCACATTTTTCTCAGGTTATGTTTTCTTTATCGATATATTTCAACTTACAGGTCTTGAACTGTTTTATTCCTTTTTTATTCACTCTGTGTTTTTATAATTTTCTTTAAAGAATTAGTCATTTCCTTTTAAAGACCTATATTATGTTCACTAAGGCTATTTTATGTTCTTTGTCTTGTGTTTCTGCTGTTTCAATACTCAGGGTCTACTCTGGTAGAGTGACTGGGCCTTGGAGACACATACTGTCCTGGCTGTTATTGTTACCTACTGTTTTTATACAGGTGTCCAGACATGTGATTTACAAAAAAAAATTGTAATTCTAGGGCTTGCTAACTGATCTTGTGTTTGTTGAATGAGTGTTTTGTTTCTTGGTTTTTGTTACCTATTTAAGTTCTAAATTAGGAAAGGGCAATGTCTACATGCTGGCTGATGGGAACTTTTTCTGGGATCCTAGTTGTTGGGTCATTGGAGTTCCAGGTGAAATATATTTCTACTCATTGGGTGCTGACACAAGAAATAAGGATGGAGCTCGAGGGCTTGGAGGTAGGTTGGAGAAGAGGTGGGAGAGGCAAAGATTTTCATTAGCCTACTTGATTTTCCTGTCAGGGTGGCTTGCAGATTTCCAGTGAATGCCTGTCAGAGTTAGAAGCTGGGAGCAGTAAGTTGGAAGAAGAAAGGAGGTTTTAAAGAAAAATTTGTGTGATAGAACTAGTGACAGAAGAGAGACCATAGCAGGTTCCATGCTACAGTCCTGGGGCTGAAACTTTGAACTGGATTTGGAGAAAAGGAGGTTGCGGTAAAGATTTATAATTACCGTGCCTGCTTCCCTTACTGGAGTGCCTACAGGTCCTGGGCGTTACTATGTTAATATTTTTTCTATATTTTCTATATTTCTATATTGGCTTTTTTATTTGCACTTCAAATGTAATCCCCTTCCCCAGTTTTTCTTCCAGAATCTCCCTATCTCATCTTCCCTCCTCCTGCTTCTATAAGGATGCTCTCCCACCTACCAACCCATGCTCTCCTGCTTCCCTGCTCTGACATTCCCCAAAACTGAATCGCTGAGAAGTGGATATTAATCCAAAAGCACAGATTACTCAAGATACATTTCACAGACCACATGAAGCTTAAGAAGAAGGAAGACCATAGTGTGGATGTTTCAGTCCTTCTTAGAAGGGGGAACAAAAGTATTCACAGGAGGAAATACAGGGACAAAGTGTGGAGCAGAGGCTGAAGGAAAGGCCATCCAGAAACTGTCCCGTCTGGGAATCCATGCCCTTTTTATTCCTAAGCTCTTGGAACTTTTATCATGAAGCAATGTTAATATTTTGTCAAAAATCTTATCTGTTTCTATGAGAGAATTTCATTGTTTCTACCCTTAAATCTGGTTTTTTCTCTTTTTTTGTTTGTTTTGTTTTGTTTTGTTTTGTTTTTTTTTTTTTTGGTGGATTACAAGGATTACATTAATTGATTTAAATATGTTGAAGTATTCCTATATAGCTAGGTAAAACTGGCCTTATCATCATGGATAATCTTATGATATACTCTTGAATTACAAATCATTTATTGATACATTTTGAAACTATGTTCATTAGAAATTGGCCAATAATATTATTTTTATTGAAACTTGTCTAGTTTGGGTATGCTTGTAATACTGGCTGCATAAAAGAATTGCGAAGTGTTCAGCGTTCTTTTCTTTGCCATTTTATAGAATAATTTGATAATAATACTAGTATTAGAACTTCTCTGTATATCACATAGAACTGGGTAATTGATTTTTAGTTAGAAGGTTTTTAAAACTTGCTCTGTCTCACTGGTTGTCATGGACACTTTAAATTTTTTAATTCATATTGATCTAATTTTGATAAGTCATATATCTAGAATTTCACATAAGTCTTTTAGAATTTTCAGGTTAGTGAAGTATAGATTATTTTCAATATATATTTACTCTTAAATTTCACACATTTATTATACACGGTATTTTGATCATATTTACCCACCACTACCTTCTTCTACTTATCCCCAGTGCCCTTCACCGATCATACTGCTACATATAAGTCTTCCTTTTCTTCTTATATTTTTGGGGACTCTTTTTAAAAATAATTTTTAAAAATTATTGTTAAACATGTACACAAACAGGTACATATAATAATCAACCAATTAATACAAAATTCAGTTTACTTAGTGGATTTAATATTGTTCATGTGTATATATTTTCAGGGCTGACCAGTTGGTTTTGGCTGTCTACCTAGAGGCTTTGTTACTGGGAAAGACTGGTGCCACTTCTTTCAGCAGTCACAGATATCTATAGCTCCTTTTATAGGGACAGAGCCTTGAGACTTACTCCATCTGGTTGGGTGGTTGGGTGATGGGGATAGGTGAGTGGTGAACCACCATCTCAGAGGCAAGGGGGGGGGGTTGGGTGAAAAACTCTTGGAGGGGGGACAAGAAGGGGGAAACAGCATTTGGAATGTAAGTAAAGAAAACAATTTAAAAAATGATTTACCTCATCCGTGTTCATACGTCAACTGTTAGTGATGAGGTCTTTTTTATGCTGCAATATTCCTGATATTTCATGGGTACAGTTTTCTTGTCTTACACAAAAGGCACAATTTTATACCACATGTTCTAATACTCATGTTTTTAACATATTTTCCCTTCTTCCATGATATACACTGAGCTTTAACTTTTGTAGGCGTGTTATAGATGTATTATTTAGGGCTAAGCACCAATCCTAGGAGCTTTCATGTCAATTTGAAATATTCTAAGGTCACCGAATGAAGGAAGCATTAATTAAGAAAAGAGTTCCATAAGATAAAATGGAAAGCAAGCCTGTGGCACATTTTCTTGATTAATGATTAATGTGAATGGTCCCACGCCATGATTGGTGATGGTACCCCTGGACTAGTGGTTCTGCTGGTGGTACATGTCTATACAGTGAGCAAGCTGGTGAGCACCTTTAACCCATAATTTCTGCTTCAGTTTGTCCCCCAAATCCTTCCTAGTGTCCCTGGCTTCCTTCACTGTTGGACTGTGATGTGGAACTGTAAGCTCAAGTAAATCCTTATGTCTCTAATTTGTTTTTAGTCCTGGTGTTTGTCATAGTAATTGAAACTCACACTAGAAAGCATCCTGTAGCAAGCAGTTCTTTGAATTTTGACCACTTCAGCTTTTGATAGTGGTCACTGTCTGCTGAAACAAGAGTGAGACCTACAATTACCCATTTGTATAAGGATTTAGAATACAGCTAGAAATTATACTGGTTTAGGAGAATGACAGTGATTGTCTTCCCTCTAGGTCACATGGTCCTCCATGGCTTTTTGTTTGTTTGGTTTGTTTGTTTGTTGTTTGTTTTTTTCAGAATTCTAGTATCTTCCTCATAGATATTTTTCATTAATGAGTATCTCTTCTTCTTGGTTTGGGTTTGGTTTATCTTCTCAGTAGTAGAATAGTTTCACTTTCTTGTTTGTTGTTGTTTTTTTTGACATTGTTGTTGTTTTTCATTTCATATGTACTTTAATTTTAGTTGTTGTCTGTTGTTTTATGCTGAGAGGTGTTTATAAGAGGCAGCAAATAAAAGTTATTCTGTTTTCTAATCCAATATTTTTGCCTATATTTTTATTTATGCTTTTAATATTTAGAGTTTTTACTGAATAATGTTTATACATTCCTATCATTTTGTTGCAATGGGTTTTTTTATGAGACCTATTTAGGTTAACTTTTCTGAGACTATATATCACCCATACCTCTTAATATTACTGAGATGAAACACTGTGACCAAAGCAACTTGTGCAAGAAAGGATTTATTTGATTTCTGCTTCCACATCAAAGGAAGTCAGGGCAAAACCTCATACTGGGCAGTAGCCTGGAGGCAGGAGCTAATGAAAAAGCCATAGAAAAATGCTGCTTACTGGCTTGCTCCCCCTGGTTTGCTCAGGCTGCTTTCTTATAGAGCCAATGACAAACAGCCCAGGTGGGCCCCACCCATAGTGAACTGGGTTATACCACATCAATCATTAATTAAGAAAACACTTGTCTACAGCACAATTATATGAAGACATTTTCTCAATTGATGTTGCTTTCTCTCAGGTAAGACTGTGTCAAGTTGACAAAACACACTAGCCAACGTACCATTTGTGTGGATTTAATCTTCTCATCAGAATGAACCATTGCTTCTAGTATCTCCTATAGACTTTTCTTGCTGAGCATAAATTCTTAAAGCTATTTTTATAGCAGAAAGTTTTTTTTCTTACTCCTTAGATTATGACTGGTAGTTTTATTGGGTATGTTAGCTTGGACTTGTATCTGTAGGGTCTTTTTGAACTCACAAAACCTCAGTTCAGGCCCTTCTGTATTAATAAGTTACCATTGAAAAGTCAGATGTTATTTTGTTAGGCATGTCTTTATATGTGACTTGATCTTTCTCTCTTGGTACTATCAGAATTCTTTCTTCTTTCTGTACATGTGTGTTTGGTTATTATGGGATATAGTGAGTTTCTTTTCTAGTCTCTCTATTTGGAATTCTATACATCTATACATTCTTAGGTTTGAAAATTTTTCTTCTACAATTTTAATGAAAATACTTTTCTGTGCTTACTAACTGGGCTTCTTTGCTTTCATTTGTGCCTACATCTGCAGCTATTGGTGAAGGAACATCATGTAAGAAAAGATGGAAAGATTACAAATAGGATACCAGAAAGTGTGCTATAAAACAACCTATCACAGATTTTTTTCTTTTTATATTATTCCAGATTTACTTCATGTTCCATATACATCTGCTTTGGCTAAGTGACACATTTTCTCTACTTCCTCTTCAACCTCTAATCTCTCTTCTGTCTACTCTAATCTGTTGTTGCTACTTTCCTTTAACTTTCTGAGCTTCTGTTTCTAGTTTATTCCATTTTAGCCTTTCTTCAGAGTTTCTATCCCTTTAATAAATTACACTTTAATATCTTGAATTTTTTTAATTATTTCATTCAACTTTTTGGGTTTTTTGGTTGGTTGGTTCTCATTCATGCATTTGTTCATAACCTCTTTGAGTTCCTAGGACAGGTTTAAAATTGTTGCTTTAAAATTATTGCATTGTACATTATGTAAATTGCTTTTCCCACAAAACATTACTATTTGTAATATATTGCTAATTGGTAAATAAGGCATGTGTCTTGTTTATCTTTGTCATTTGTGCTTTCCTGAGTGGATTTAACCATCTGGCATTGAGGTATCACCATTGCAACAAGATTGATTTGCTTTGTTTGTAAGCTTAAAAATTCTTTTTATTAATCTTGAGAAATTTTTAAGGGACCACTGGATTTTGCAAGTGGTCCTGGAATTCAGAGTTGCTGGTGCTAAGTAGGCTGGTGGGTAAAATAACATGATATAAATTAATATTTTGTTGCTGTTTTAAGTACTTTGCAGTCCTGTAATCATTTAAAAATTTTAATACCTTTTTAATAAGTGGTGTAATTTGTTAAGTCAAAATAAGTGAAGGACTTAGTTTCTTTAAAAAAATCTTTTTAACTTTTATTGAAGTGTATATTACATGCTTATTGTATATTGGATGTTCCTTTTGATGAAAATGGCCCCAGTGGTTTCATTCGCAACAAGGTGCCTGCATCTATTTGTCATGGAACATTACATAAGTAAAGATGGAAAGATTACAAATAGAGGATTAGAAAGTCTGCAATAAAACAACCTTTCCCTAAAAATGAATGCATAAACAAGAAAGGGACAATAGCAGTATCAATGGACTCAGTTTTCAAAGAGGAAATTCCTTTGGATCTTACTCTTAGACAAAGAACTACAGGGAACCAATGAATGCTTGGTGATAAGCCCCTTTATTGGTTGTTCTGAGCAGAGTGAGTGATCAGCCTTGAAAACACACGAACACATACATGCTCACACACACACTCACATACACACAAACTAAGGTTATATAAATATGTGGGGGGGGGGAGATGGTAGTAAGTATTAGTGTGTGTGTGTGTGTGTGTGTGTGTGTGTGTGTGTGTACATGTGTGTGTAATAATAATAAAAGGAAAAGAGACTATTGACCTGAGGGGGGCTGTTTGAAGATTTAAAAATAGAGTGTAGAGAGGCTAGAGAGATAAAAGACAGACAGAAAGTTATGTAATTCTACCTCAACTAAAATTATAATTTAAAAGCAAAACAGAATGAGTAATAAGAATACTCAATATTCCCGTACATTGTTTTGCTTTATCACAAAATGTACTTGTAAGATAGCCAGTAACTTAACAGTATTCTATTTAGAATAGTCATCGGTTTGGATTTACACATAATCTGTTTTTCCTCGATAATACATTATGATTCAAAGCATAATGACAAGTCACATGAAATCAAAGAAAGATCAACATAAGAACAAATTGCAGACATATTTTGGATTGGAATTATGAGTTTATTTTAATAAATATTATTACTGAAATGAAAATCAATTCAGCTTTAAAAAATGAAGCACTTTGGGGCAGCCCTATTATCTTGGTCTCTTAAGAAGTATCACATACCAGTCCATCTTTTATGCTAGTAGGAAGTGTCAGCATCTTAGCATTCTCTGTGGCCTATTTCCCATTCTTCTTTTGAAGAACAACTATCTCTTCAGCCTCATCCATGATGGATTCAGAAGTCAACAGTATGGCGACTACAATCCCCTTTGTTGCTCAGTCCAGTTTCAGCTAAGCTGGCAGACAATGAACTCAACAAAACTAATTCTTGTCAGATCATTGTGTTTCCTCTCCAGTGAGCCAGAGGGGCACTTACGTGAAGGAAACAAAAGTATTTTAATTATATGGAATTTGCTGTCCATTATCATGTGACCATAAAGGAAAAGATTTATTTAATTCAGTGTAACTATTTGTATATAGTCTATAATCATCCATTGTCAATAGTTTGTGCATAAAGACATTTTCTTATAAGCAATGTAAACATTGTCTTTTTTTTCTGAAAATTCTTGGATTCATGGACCTTTGATCTTTGTTCTTTAACTGAGGAATTGTTTCAGCATATTTCACTGGGAGTACACGGTCCCATTTTCCTTCTAAAGATCCATCATTTTCTGGAAGATAACCAAAACCATCTTATAGGAATCTCAAATGTCTAAGCTTCTACTTCAGATTCTGGTAAGAATTTGACTTCTTGAAAAAGAAGAATGATAATGAGTTGTGCTGCAAATAGACAGATTTGGAATTCTCTCTGTCTTTTTTTTTTTTTTTTTTTTCTGTTCAAAGCATATACTAATATCTGCCACTGGGGTGGGTAAGCTAGTTTAGCAATTATTAAGCATGAGTTCAACCTCTGGAACCTTTATTGTAAAAAAAAAAAAAAAAGAACTTCCTGCTGCTAGTTTTTCTTTTACCTTCACAAACAGACCATACCACATAAGTATGTGCACACAAATATGCATATATGCACAATGAATAAATGTAAAAACAATATTTAGTGTGATAATGCATGTAATACTACTTAGCTATGTTTCTATTAATAATCAGTGGTTCAAACCATGTTAGCTATTTTGTACATGGTAAGAATCAGGGGAAAAGATTGCAACAGAGTTTTGAATAATAATCAGACTTTATATAGTCACTTCTTTAAGGTTTTCATTTGTCCTAATATTTCAGAGTAAGCATAAGAATTAATACTATTTTTAAATTTGAGTAAAAATAAATAAATAAAAATAGGTGTTTATGACTGGCAATGTAATTTTTGTTGTAAAATACTTTCCTCCAATGAATAATAATAATAATAATAATAATAATAATAATAATAATAATAATAATAATAATAACAAAAAAAGAAAAAAAAAACAAAAACAAAACATATTCTTAAACTCCAGTAACTCATAAACTGGTTATAGCAGCACAAACCAATAATATCAATACACCAAAGGTCAAGGATGGAAAGGTCAAGCCATCATCAGCTATCTGGAGTTGAAGATAATCTGAGATAATGAAATGAAATCTCAAAATGAGATTGGGGAACACAACTGAATATAAGAAGGAAAGATCATAGGAGTCAGGGGATGGAGGACACCAGGAGAACATGGCCTTTTGAATCAACAAAGCAGGGATCACATGGGCTCCCAAAGACCATAGCATCAAACAGGAGACCTCCAATGCGTTTACACCAGGTCCTCTCTGTATACATTAAGATAGTTTGGTATTGTGTAGGACTCATAACAATGATGTCTCTTACTCTTTTTGCCTGCTCTTGGGAATCTTCCTCCTATTAGGTCACCTTGTCCCAGTTCTATATGAAGGATTGTATCTTACTGTACTTGTTTGGTCTGATTTGGATGTTGTTTTTTAGAGGCCTGTTGCTTTCTCAAGGAAAAAGGATGGGTAGTGGATCTGTGGGGAGAGCAGAGGGGAAGTTAGGAGGAATGGAGGAAAGGTAGAAACTGGTTAGTATGTATCATATGAGAGAAGAATCTATTTTTAATTTTTGAAATTTGAATAAATATCTACAGGTGTAGACAGAGAGAAATAAGGTTACAGTTTTTATGCTAGAGAGAGAGAGTGGTGATGGCTCAATCCTGTAAATTCAGTAATTCTTAAGTTTATGGAGAAGGACCATCATGAATTTGAGGCCAATCTGGGATAATAGGTGAAATTGCCTCAACATACAAACAAAATATATACATAAATGTTAGAGCTGCAACAAAAAGTGTTTCCTAAGTGCTTAAGTGACTGAATTTTACCAGGATGAAGCTGACAAACAGTGTTCAGTTGCATCTCATTTGAGTGATTTTTAGAGTATTGATATTTTCACCTTGAATTCATTAATCATCCAAAACCTGCTTTAGGCACAGGCAAAATGGCTCAGACATGAGAGAAGCCAGATGGCCTACTTTGGAGATCTGTCTCAATTTGGTAGTTATGTACTGTTGGACACATAAAATGGTTTTTGATGTTTAGAAATTACTAAAACCCAAACTTTGGGTTTTCTAAATTTATACTGAATTGGCAAAGGGAATATTTTCATTCTTTCAACAAGACTTAGCATGCTCAAGCAGTTGCAGACAACTCTTGGAAGGAACATTTTAATGAGTCAAATGTAAATATATGTAAATAAATTGAACCCACACAAATTATCTTTCCATATAAGCATTTGTAATTAGGGGAGAAACATATCTGACAGTAAAAATTTGGATTTGCTTGGCTTTAGACAGCCAAGAAAAACAAACCATGTTCAAGATTGCTTTGAGGCCATTGTGTACAAATGTTGATTACTGATTTTCTTCTTGATTTTTTTCCTTTGGTAGCGTAGTTTTCAAGAATAAAGAAAACCAACCTCTCAGTGGTAACCTGTTAGTACCAAGCTTTATATCCTTCCAAATCACTGCAGTCACGAATAGCAGGATAGCTTCATTCAAAGCTAGTACAGCCAGGAGTCAGAAATTTTAAATAGGGTACTAGCCACCTCTCCTATAAGATCTTGCTACATAGTCTTTACATTTTTAGGTATTCTAGACCTAAGAAAATTCATCTCAGCACACAGATCAGCTAGATCAATGTATTTGACTTCTATCTTAACACATTCACTTTACACTCTCCCATCTCTTGCTGGAACTCTCTAAGGAGTCCATAGAATTTACACTGAAGTAAATTACATTGAGGTAGCAGAGCTGACATAAAGCAAGTAAAGTTTTCAATCAAATACCACTTCAAAGGTAGAAGAAAGGTTGTTGCAAGTTCAAGCCTAGCAAGGGCTCCACTGTAAATCCCCATCTCAAAACTCCCTCCTACCCACTTATATACATAAGAAATTCTTCACAAATAGCAGTTCTTCATAGTGGTTAATGTCTTCACATAACAAAGCAATGACTAAGAAACAAAGCCAGGGTTCTGTAATGGCTTCAATAAATGACCCCTATAGGTCTATATATGAGCAGCACTTTAGGAGGTATGGCCTTGATGGTGTAGTTGTGGCTTTGATGAAGGAAGTGTGCCATGAGGCCAGGTTTTAAGGCCTCATATGCTCAAGCCACAACCATTTTGGCAACTTTTCTTTTTGCTGCCTGCCAATCTAGAACTCTGAGTTCCTTCTCCAGTACCATGTCTCCTCCATGCTGTGTATCCTGCCGTAATGGTAGTGGACTAAGCCTCTGAAACTATATGTCAGCTCCAATTAAATATTTACTTTAAAGAATTCCCATGGAGATTTTGTCTCTTCACAGCAATAGAATTCCTAACTAAGAAAGGCTCCTTAATACCAACAACTCTGAATCCTAGCAGCATCAAGGACCTTATAACAGTTTTCAAACAGGAATGAAAGAGTCAGCAGTTCACCCGAAATGTTCTTGCTGCTAAGTCTAGTAGCCAAGTACCCTTCTCTTGGTAGGAGGATACAGTTCCCATAAGTTAACTGTTCTTTGACCTCCAACCTAGAACCCCTCTCCCTGACAAACAACCAAAAAAACTAAAACATGATCATTAAAAGAAATAACCAGAATGATGACACTTAGCAGCCAGTCAGTCCATCTATTTGTCTATTTGCTGGTTAACAACTATGGCTCTTTCCTCACATGGGGTAATTTAATCTACTTCTGAAGAGTCCAGTGTTTTTGTTTGTTTGTTTCTGTTTTTTTGTTTTGTTTTTTGTTTGTTTGTTTTTTAAGGAAAGCTTCTTTCACAAGAATAGTCTTAGTGCTCTCAACCCTTTCCTTGGATTTTCTATGGAATGTAAGTCAGGATAAAATTAAAGCCCCTCTACTGCTGTACTTATTGGTGAGTAACTGCACTTCCATCAGGAATACCTCTCTATGAGAGAATAATTGGTTATGAGTCTGGCAGACTTCCTTATGTTTCTCAGTAAACTTCACTTTGTACTTTAGTAATGTTCATTTCTCATATGGTTTTTCCAAATTTTTTCTATAAAAGTCACCCTAAACAATATCCCTCTTGAGGCAAGATTTCTATCTACAGCATCATAAATGTTTTGTGTCAGTCATGACTCTCTTTGTGCTTTTCACTCTTTTTTATTCTCTACAAGATATAAATTTTGATGAGTGCTCAGTAAAGTCTTATTTTATGAATGGGGAATTAATAATACAGTCATGATTGTGTAGCTTCAAAAGTCTCTTATAATTACGCCAATCTTGATGATTTAAGCTTCATCTTTAGTAAAAAACAAAGACTGAAATCAACAGATACCTATTGACTGAATTATTATCTATATTAATTTTTGAAATTCTAAGTCTTGAAAACTGTGTGGAAGGTATTCATAAATATATCAAGTTCTTCACAATTATTATTTGTTTCATTGAGGTCTTTCAACATATGGTCTGGTTTTATCAATTCTTTAATTCAAACAATCATCAAAATAAAAAATGACACATTATATATTGTACTTCACTTAGTCAGTTTAAATTATTATGTATTTAGTAAATAATTTAGAATAGTAGATGAATAAATAAAGTCTAGTAAAAGTAAACATATCATTTTTCATTTTTGTATCTGGTTTTGACTTAAGTTTTTTGAAAAGCTGTGTTAACTTTTTATAAAAAGAAATTCTAGTAAACAAATATTGCTACACAATTTCTGAAACACATATTTGAAGATCATTTTTCTTATTTTTTTTTAGTGTTCTCAGAAATTGTTTTCAAATTACCCTGTGTTCCAATCTTCGGCCTTAATAGATGCATTGCCAAATACCACAACACATTAGCTTTAAAGTGCATTCGATGTTGCCTGGCTGAGCTGAAGAAGTAGAAAGGCAATGTAAGCCCTCAGATAAATCTACATACTTAAAGGAAAGAAAATCACTTAATTTATAAAAGCCTGACCTAGATGAAACCGCCAAGAGCTAGGATCTTACTTGAGTATGCACATCAGTATCTTCAAATTCGATTACTCTGATTTTCCAGGACATGATTACAGCTCACAGCAAAGCATCCAACCACTGGAAACAGAATCATCCAGGCTTCATAAACTGAATTCAAGATCCAATATGAACCCCAGGAAATCATGAAGAAAACAACTAGAAAAGGTTACATCTTTAAATACGGCTCCACTTCCAATGTATGTTTTCTTTCTTTATTTTCTATTTTGGAGATTTCACACAGGTAGTAAATAATGGATTATTATCCTTGTAAATTTTCTTTGAAGATTTTCTTTGACAAGGTAAAGGGCAAAATGAAGAAAAACCAAACAATTTTTTTTTTCCTTATCTTGGTGTAAAACTATTTTAAGTGTATTTTCTCACAAGTAAATGCATTTAGTGACTGATGGCTTATCAGAAATCACATAACCCAATGAGAACGTCTCTAGATCTCCACATAAAGGCTCTTAACACTGTTGAGAGTTTCAACCACTCTACAACAAAGGCCCTAGAGTGCATGAAGCACTCAAAAAAATGAGGGTGGGGGGGACAAGCTTTCTGATGTCAGTGGGAATGTAGCTCAAATATGAAATTTTAGACTCAAAAGCATTTGTACAGACAAAATATCCAGACCCTTAATATTTTAAAGATAAACAAATATCACATAGATTAAAAACAATAATAAATGAATATTTATGGATACACAGCAATAAAGTCTGGCTAAAACTGATTGTTGTTCATGGTCTTAGTTTGTTTCACTATGATGAGTCTTATGGCAAAGGTTGGCTGGCTCTTCAGATGAACATGGAAATGGTGAATGATACTGGGCAGTACTGTTCGATCTATATTTATAGCGTGATTGGCAGAGAAGCTGGGAAGTGTAATGCATGAGCGATACTGGCATATCTAACTGCTGGAGCATGATTTCAGAGTAAGGCATATCTGAAGAAATGCAAGAAGGGGCTTACTTGAGGAAACTGTGAGTGAAAAGAGGGACAAGGGAGTGTAAAATGATGGTGAATGTGATCTTACTACATTTTTAAAGGGTGTGAACATGTCATCATAGAATCCATTACTTTTCAGAATAATTTTTAAAAATTGCTTCTTCCTTCAAACCATCTTTCCTTTATCATCCTTTCCTCAGTAAAGAAAGATATCAGACACAATAAACAAACCAAGCAAAGGGTTTGACCATTAATGTCAAAAGAGATGGCAGACAGATTAGACAGATTCCCCTTGCAGAATGCTCTAAATTACTTGAGAGGACACACACACACACACACAAAACCAAACATAAATTGATTACTACTCTACAGATAGCCACAAGTTGCTTCTCTCTTTCACGATACTCCCCTTATCCTGGTGCTTCACACAGGCACCTGATCAAATAACAAGGCAAGACATCAGATGTCATGAATATGAAGCCTTAAATAATAAATATGTCAAGATTCAAAAAACTTTGATATGGACAAATATATTTTATAGGATATGTGCTGACTAATTTATGTCAACTTGATACAACCTAGAGCCATCTGAAAGGAGGGAATTCCAGTTGAGAAAATACCCCTATAAGAATCAATGTAGGCAGGCAAGATTATAGGGCATTTTTAAACAATGATTAAGGCAGTAGGTCTCATCCAATTGTGAGTAGTGCCACCTCTGAGCTGGGGACCATGTGTCCAATAAGAAACAGACTAAATAAGCCATGAGGAGAAAGCTAGTAAGCATCACTCCTCCATGGCCTCTGTATATTCTCCTGTCTCCATGCCCTCATTGCGTTTCTGCCTTGAGTTCTTTTAGTGGTGAACTGTAATATGGAAATGTTAATAAAGTAAATCTTTTCTCCCCCAAGTTGTTTTTAGTCATGGTGTTTCATCATAGCAATAAAACCTCTAAGACAGAAAGGATACTAATCCAGACCTTTCTGAACCAAGGTCAGAGACAGCAGTTGGAATCAAGCATCCTGATTCTGGGTAACCCCATTGTAGTTCTGCTCCTGGCATCCTCAGGAGTGATGCAATCAGACCAGCTTGAGACATGTGGTGAGAATTTTTGTAATTGTTGCTTCCTGCTTTTAAAAAATTAAACATATTAATGTTAAATGGCACTTTAGAAAATGAGGTTTTCTCTTTAGCACTATGACCAAATATCTTGGTTTTTTTTTCTATTCTAGAAAATAAAGTGTGGTTTTGATGTAAGAAAACCCATGTATTCTCTGGTAGAAAATGTATTAATAGTACTGACTTTATCTTTCAAAATCACCCCACTTTAATAATAAAGCACTAGATCATGAGTAGGTTCTTTCCTAGGATCTACAAAATGGTTTTGACTGATCACTACTCCTCATTACAAGCTATTTTGATAACTGTATATTGATTGCCCTTAAAACAGGATTACCATAATTTCTAAGCCACCCTACACAGATAAGACAGCCTTGGCTACAGAAAGAAAATTTGTCTCAAAGAAAAATAAAGTAAATAACAACCTTAGTTACTCATTCAGCCTATAGTCCATAAACAGATCGCTCCTGACGTTATCTGTAAGAAAATTTAATCAACAAATAGATGATACATACATACACATATACATACACCTCAATATCTTGACTGTCCCCTACACTGGGAAAATGAGCCTTTAATGGACCAAAGGCTTCTCTTCCCTTTAATGCCAGACAATGCCATCCTCTGCTACATATGCAAGTTGAGCCATGGGTCTCTCCATGTGTACTTATTAATTGGTGTTTTAATCCCTGGGAGCTCTGGGGGTTTTGGTTGGTTGATAATGCTGTTCTTCCCATAAGGTTGCAAAACCTTTCAGCTCCTTCAGTCCTTTCTCTAGCTCCTTGGAGTCCTCATTTTTAGTCTGATGGTTAGCTGTAAGCGTTCTCATCTCTTTCAGTAATATAAGTTCCTAATCTCTACAACTTTTGTTGTTGTTGTGTAAATCAGTTTTCACTGAGCACTTCTAGTGACAAAAAACAGGTAATAGTTGAACCAGAGCATTTCAATTATGGACTGCAAACAAAGTGATTACACTTGGAAGCAGAAACTACCAAGGAAAGAGTCATGCATGTATATCTGTATATGTACAATCAGCATTCGGTACTTTTTATCAGTGGTGGTGGTGGTGGTGGTGGTAGTGGTGGTAGTGGTGGTGAGGGGTGCACTGAGAAAAGCACCACACTAACATAACCACATCTGTCTTTGTTTGATTATATTCGGAGTTGTTATTCTCCAATGAACTTCAATATAGAACATTGAATTAAAAAACTTTTTTTTGAAATTGCAATGCTTCATTATTCCCAACCTGTGTGTAGAAGCCAAAAGAAAAACAAAACTAATACTTTAGCACAAATTATGAAAAAGAAATCAATTCTGATAATCAGTAATTGATTTTGATAGAAGCTAAGAATTTGAACATCCGGGCAATTTATTTCTATTCTAATTATCATACCATTTTATCGTTTAACTCATTTTAATCCAAGTTTCTGTCATAGTGTTCACTCATATGTGATTATAATACAAACATATATGAAAACATAGACCCACAATTAATGACTACAGACGTGAATACAATGACAGTGAGGATCTCGGGCCAGCTGGTGATTTTACACTGAGCATTTGACAAATCTAATATTCCTAATGTGCCATCATTCTAACCATACAGAAGTAAACCTATAACTACTAGCACAATCTTACGGCTTATTTTATCCCTAAAAATGCAGGAGATATCCTACCAGGGAAGACCAAGAGTGAAATAAAAATAGAACCCGTGGAGAGAAAAGGCATAGTGTAAGTGTGAGACAGTAACCACCTGCAAAGAGAAAGGACACTTAGAACCTAAATACTTTCGAGAGATGGGAATAGAGTTCAGCAAAATGTAGATGCAGAGCCATGGCAAATTTAGAAAAAAACTACAAAGGAAGAAGATTCCAGGAACAACAATAAAGTATAGAAAACAAGAACAAAATTTAATTTATCCTCCACTAATATCAGATAGATTACATTCAGGTTGTTTTGGTGGTGGTGGTGGTGGTGGTGGTGGTGGTTTGGTTTTTTTGGTTTGTTGGTTTGTTTTTTTTTTTTTTTTTTTTTTGTAATATTGTAAAGAAGAAAATCCCTTTTTTTGTCCTGGTCCTGGCTCTGTAGCTCAATTGTGTGTCTTCTCTGGTGCTAAGATTAAGAGCTATGTCAGGACTAATAAGTTTATAGATTCTTTATGACATTTTATTTTCCTTTTAACATATGCATCAACCTATTAGTAGTTAACAAGCCAAATATCTTTAAGACAGGTAGAAATTAACATTAGTGAAAATTGTTATTTTTTATTATGCTTCCTCCAACACAACTGAAGTAGTGTTCTTTGGTATTACAAATTATTTAGTACTGTTTTCTAAGGTTTTTGCATTTATATATTCATGTGAGTGTGTGTGTGTGTGTGTGTGTGTGTGTGTGTGTCTTAGCACACACACACATGCAGTAGGTGATGTGGTAAGTGTTATCTGCATGGGAATATACAGGTCAGTGAATTAAAAACAGACTATAGTTTTGATTTGTATCACTGTGTTGCCAATATTTATTGGGGAAGCTCATTCTCCTCTATTCTTTACTATGATTAATCAGAATCCAGCCTGGTTCTAGTTTTGGTTTTCAGATTTTTTAAAATAATTGTTTTTGTTGCATTTTCTTTATCCACCTTGAAATTGGAGAAAAAGCAGTACAACTTCTTATATTTGACTGGCTGTACGAGGTGTATCTGGGGGTTACATACAGGAAAGCTGTCTCTTTCCTGATGGGGAACAAGTTGTATACCCAGGACGTTCTTACAGGTAATGAACAGAGGAAGGCCAGTAGCAGTTGCTCCAGTTTTTCAGGTAGTCTTCTGATCAAAGAGTCTGTGATTATTTTCTTGCATCAAATGCATGTCTGCAAATAAGAACCAAACTCATCTCAGATCATTTAGTATTCAGTTCCCAGTTCTTCTTGTTTATTAAGCATTCTATCTACCAAGTATACATTTTTGACCTAAAGCTTATGGCACACACAAGTTTGTGGTTGGCTGTGGTCTCACACCACCTGCAAGCCAAAGCCTCCCCTTTTTTATTCAACTCTTCACTTTTTTTTTATCTTACTATTGTTCATCTTCCTTGATTCCTGTTTGGAATTAACTCAAATTCCAGTTCTAGGTAAAATGTAGTAAGTAATGTGTTCCACAATCTTTCCCTAACTTTAACTGTTGGAAATAAAATCAGAAAACCATCTCTGGAGCAGCTCAGAGTACCACTCAGTCAGAAAGGAGCTTTTTCTTTCATTTGTGATCAGCCTGAAATTCATGGTATCACAAATGTTGCAAAAACACCAGTAAGATAGTAATTTCAAGACAAGCTCTGTCTTGGCTGGCTTGCTCTTTTCTTTCTCTCTCTCTAGATTTCAAGACAGTGTTAACAATAACAATATATTATTTTTCTATCAAGGTCCTAAGTTACAGAGTAGAAAATCTTCTCTTAGGTCACTGAATTATAGTACAGAATGAACTAAGAAGAAGAAAGGCCTTTATTTTTTTCTTCCCAACTTCCTATCACCACATACAAGAGAAGCTTCAGGTATTTGGCAAACCAGAAAAACTAAAGCCATCACTTTCTGCCATAAATTCTGGTCAAGTCCCTAAAAAATAGAAAATCTGGATGATCTTGAGCCAATGGAAAATTTAGTAAGTGATTCCAACAAGTGATGTATAGGTCCTGGCCTGATCCTGGAAGTAATCAAGCGGATCAGACCACATGCAGTACATAATTTTTCTAAGATCTAACTTCTGAAATGAAACATTTCTGAGATTGAGACTAGACACTGAACTGCACACGTTAAAAGTATCTGGAAATATCCATAAACACTGAACTCATGTTTAAAGAAGCATTTTGTGATCTACTGCTATTTGGATCAGTTTCAAACAAAAACAAAACCTCTATCCCATTGGAATGAAATAAGATTTGTTTTCCTGATGCCTAAGTTTAAAAAAAAATGTAGAACATGATACAAAATTGTTAACTACCCAAAGAATTAAAAAGAAAATCTCTATGGCTTCAAAGGAAAAGAAAATTGGTACATACCATCCTAATATAACATAGATGTACAATTATGGCAACTTTTTTTTAAACAACTTTATTTTAAAAAACAAAGATAAATGTACAGATTTTAAACATTTTTTGCTTAAAATTATACATTTTTGTCAGTACTTATTTTTCAGATTTTAACATAATTTTTACATAAAACCATATGAATATATTTTTTAGTCAGTACTTGATTTTTTTCAAGGTTTGATAGTATGCCTTGAAAACTTAATAGTTACAATGAGCATAAAGTACATGTAAAATAAAGTGTAACATGGAAATAGTTAAATTTTTCTTGTTTTGTAAATATTTTTTTGTTTTGTTTTGTTTTGTTTTCTTTATTTCTTGGACTTCATACAGTCTGTGAGTTGTTTCTGGGGGCGTGCAAGCCTCTGGGGTTAGCATCCCACTATCAGTGACTGCATTTTATGTCTGTTCTTTTGTGACTGGGTTATCTCACTCAGGATGATATTCTCTAGATGCAGCCATTTTCTTAAGAATTTGGTTAAGTCATTGTTTCTGGTGGCTGAGTAGTATTTCATTGTGTATATGTACCACAATTTTTGTATCCATTCATCTTCTGAAGGACATCTGGGTTCCTTCCAGCTTCTGGCTATTATAAATAGAGCCGCTATAAACATTGTGGTGCATATATCTTTGTTGTGTATTAAAGTGTCTCTGGGGTATATGCCCAGAAGTGGAATAGCTGGGTCTTCAGGTAGTACTATATCCATTTTCTGAGGTATCGCCAGACAGATTTCCAGAGTGGTTGTATTAGCTTGCAACCCCACCAACAGTGGAGAAGTGTTCCTCTTTCTCCGCAGCCTCACCAGCATCTGCTGTCATCTGAGTTTTGGATCTTGGCCAATCTGACTGGTGTGAGGTGGAATCTCAGGGTTGTTTTGATTTGCATTTCCCTGATGGCTAAGGATGTGGAGCACTTCCTCAGATGTTTCTCGGCCATTCGGTGTTCCTCAACTGAAAACGTTTTGTTTAGCTCTGTACTCCATTTTTAATAGGGTTATTTGATTCTCTGGTGTTTAGCTTTTTGAGTTCCTTGTATACCTTGGATATTAGGCCTCTATCTGATGTGGTGTTGGTAAAGATCTTTTCCCATTCTGTTGGTTGCTGTTTTGTTTTCTTGAAGATGTCCTTAGCCTTACAGAAACTTTGCAATCTCATTAAGTTTCATTTGTTAATCTTTGACCTTAGAGCTTGAACACACACTATAACCATGTTCTGATAAGGAAAGATGTCCATGCTCCTACTTGAACACCGTAAAAATAAAACTATAAAGTGAACCCAATTGTAACATCCATCCTGAAATATACAATAAACAAACCTGGTGAGCTTAATAAAATCTAGAGACAACAGATTGAAAGATGTCTTACAACTTTCCAAGATTAGTTCAAGACAAACATACAGATTCATGAAACTCAACAGATACCTAACAGGCTAAATAGTAAAAGAAGAGAACAACAGTCAATCTTTCTCTGTTTTAGTGTGTCTTTTTGTCTCTGTCTATCTTTATGTATTTCTTTATAACACACACACACATGCATGCACACACACATGCGTGCATGCACTTGAGGGAGAGTGTTCAGAAGAGACAATACACACCAACATCCTCAGTGAATGTAGAGAAAACTTTCCTCCAGGATTTTAATCTTAACAATATATCCAACGATTTGGTTAACACCACAGTTATTGGTGCAACTGAATATTTCCTCCAAAGCACAAGAAAAGGGCAGATATATTCATCAACATTGTTTCTCTTTTATAACACACTGAAAATCAAATGCAGTGGACAAAAAAAGTAACTAAAATAAGAAAAGTTAAAATATGCTCAGAAATCTTGAAGGAAAAATAGACTGATGTTATGATCATCAACAGGAACATTTGGAAGGAGCAATTTTCATGGCAAATTGACAGGATACTTGATGAGCATAAAAATGTAGATCCTGATTTTGTATTTTGAAAATGTGGAGGAGGCAAAACAACTCAATCTAAAAGATCATGTAAAAGAGCAAAACACTGGTGTATAAAGCAAGGAAAGAGGCCTATATATAAAAGCTAAAAACTTAATGATGACATGAACCCAGAGTATTTACATAGATATAGAAGTATCTCACTTTAGTGGGCTGGAGAGATCAGTAAGTCCAGTAGAGTTTGTGAATTCCCTGACTCATAAATTGCTCACTAAGAAATGAACAGAAGTGTTTGACAGATGAACTTTTAGGTAATGTTAAAATAAACAAAATCAATGAGGAAAAAAATGGAAACCATATAGTTGCTGAAACCTCACAAATTAGCACATTAACTCAAAATAAATCTTAAAGAAAATTGAGAAACATGACCCTCTAAAATGCAGAGCAGAAAAGCAGACTGTGCCTAAAATTTCAAATCAACCAGACAAAAGCGGATGGGGGATATTATGATATAAAATGATGAAAAGAGAAACTGATAGAAAACAATTTACCCCATCAAGAGCATTGAAAGTGCTTCCTTAGAAATATATACTGAACTACCAAAATTCAGAGTCAAAAATTTAACCACCAATCCCATGGAATCAGAGGACAACAGCTTGAATTGTGGCTTCATCCAAGAATAATATGGCTGACGATAACCACATGAGCACGAACTGTATGTGCTCCACAGCATTAACCATTCAAGATGATTGGATAGACTAATTATACAGTGGCATACCATTGTGCAATAAAACTAACAAAAAACACCTGTAAGTGCAACAATATCATCACAACTCTAAAGCAGCAACAGAGTTGAATACAGTCTCCAGAATATATATCTTCTAAATTCAAATCATACATTGTAGACAGATGAAACTCCAAGGATAGTAGAAGATCCATACAGTTTTCAGAAAGAAAAGTGTGATTAAAAAAAAAAAAAAACCTAGTGGGCTATTCTGTATCGCATTTAGGATGATGACTCCATCAAACTCTACGTGCTCCACAACTGTTAAAATTACATCTCAGTGGAGCAGAGTTTCCTAATGTGTAAAGGCAATAGGAACAACAATAAAAATAAAATTACATAAAGTGAAATCATGTCGTTTAAAGATCCACTATGAGAGATCACTCACTTATAGGATGAAGGGAAGTTTAGACGTCAATACTAGTGAACGAAAACGCCTCCTTAATGGGGGTATGTCAAGCTATCCCGGTTTGGTCAAGACTTCAGAAGGATCTCCTTGTTGCTGTGTGATGAGGATGAGTAACATGTTGGAAACAGTAAAGCAAACAGAAAGAAAATGTCAAAGGCTAGTATAGTAACTCCAAAGTTCTCTGAATACCAGGTGGAATTGGTCTCAATCAAATGCTAGAAAATTTTAAAACAAAATATACTGATTCCAACCCTGCTCAGGCTTGCTAAAATGCACATAAATGTAGACAGAGCATCCCTCTGATGGAAGCTCTATCTCCATTAGAAATCAACTCTCTGTCACACAGGTTCTCATCTCTCTGGGTTCTGCCAAGGCCTATGGTACCAGTCTGCATGGGGCCAACCATCCATGATGCTGTTCTTGTTCTCACATTCCAGTTCTTTCTTCAGTCCCCACAAACCCTTCCATGTTGATATATTTACTCCTGGATTGTTTCTGCTTCCATCCATCCCATAAAGCATCAACATATACTGGTGAGCTAGGGCTTTGTTTGTTTTAGCATAACTTAAAAAGAAACCATGGCTTTTAAATATTTGATAATTCAAGAAATAATAATAGCTGCTCATTCCAGTTACCTACTCAACTCACTCCCAACATTTGATATTTAAGACCCATAAAGAGCAACAATATACTCCGTAGTCTAGTGCTTCTCTGTTGTTTATAATGTCTTGAGTTTAATCCCCTGCACCAGAAAACACAACAAGATAAAAACAGAACTTAGTAACTTACAAAAATTACATAGCTAGAAAGTGGCAGGCAGGGCACTTAAACCCAGTTAGCATAGATCAGAGTGAGTGTTCTGAGCCAATGTACACAAGTTTTAACAAGGGTCACATGCATATATCTTTTTCTTCACTTTTTCTCATTTAATTTTATGACCTTTTTTAATTGTGCACGTGGATGTGTATTTTTCTAACTATATAAGTCTGTTCGGGTGATCTGTCCAGTTACTATTCCTCAGCATTCTTCTCTTGCCTGTAAATTCTCAGGTCCAACTGAAATGTCAACAAAACAGCTCCTGCATCTAAGAGTCAGGGCTCCAAGTGGAAGATAGGAAGGAAGAATGTCAGAGTCAAAGGAACACTACATTTTCTGTGAGACTGTCTCCTAGAAATGTTAGGGAAGCTGCATTCATAAGTTTCATCAATATGGCTACAAAACTGTGACCTGTCCAAGGACAACAAGAAGAGATGTGCTAATATAGAAGGGGAAAATCACAAGGGTTCAGCCTCACTCCAACTTTTCAAACCTCCTTTCTCACCTCTCCTATATACAGCCAATCTGCCAATTAAACTGGGCATTCGTTTACGCCATTTATAATTCTTGTCTTCATCTAAATCTCATGGGCATCTTACAATGTTCTGTTTACTCTCTCTTTTATTTTCTCTTTCTTTCTTTCTGTTTCCATGTTAGATTGAGAGATTGCTGCATGCCAATCCTGGTATATGACCTAATGTTGAAAATATGCATACTGGTAAATATGGAATAAGTTAGACTGACAAAAAGACCCTAGTGAGATATATTCATTACTCAATATTCAATACATTCAACCTAAAATGTTTTACATTTGACATGTAACATTTTAATTTATGGACATAAACAAACACTACATGGAAAATATTTGAAAAAAATACCTTTTCTGGGGGATGGGTTACACAAAAAACAGAATACTCAATTTTTTAAACAAGGTTGGAATCAAATTTAGTGGAAAGGCGAAGGAAAGGGACATCTTTTAAATTGGGGATTATTGATAACAAACTCTGAAATCTAGCACACTCTCGAAAAACAATAGTATATTCCAAGTTTCAGCAAGAATATCTGTTCCTAACAGAAAAAAAAAATGTTCTTTTCTGAGATTTTCAGGCTAGAAATCCAGTTACTAGGAATTACATTTTTTTTCTACTTTTAACTTTCTCTCTCCCTTGGGAACATCTCTGACACTTGTTGCTCTGTTTTTCATTATAAACACAACAGAGCAAATTCACTTGATAATCTGAAAATATTTTTAAAGACCAATAAAACAAACCACAAACAGTAACAAAGGTCTTCCTTAGCATCTTTCCTTTAATGCCTTAATTTTACGTGTTCTTGGGTATTGTTTTTGAAGAATGAAGTAAAACCATGTAATGGTTACATTTTTAATATTGTTCTATAAATGTTCCCTTTCAGAGCATTTAAAATTACAGTCAGATATGCTCCGTAAAAATATACAATACTGCTCCTTCTCTCTTTTCTATTTACATTCATGCCATACCTATGGTCAAATTGAATTCAATTTCCACATGCTTCATAGCACCACATGATGATACCAGCAAGTCTCACCAGAGCTTGTTCATTATGTATTATACAGTTCTATTTACAGATAGCTGTTACAAGTATCAGTGCCACTAATGGTTACTCTATATAAATCCTTCCTAAAAACACTTGGGTACATACAGTGTGTGTGTGTGTGTGTGTGTGTGTGTGTGTGTGTGTGTGTGTGTGTATGTATATGATGTATATGTATATGTATGTGTATATGTATATATCCATGTGAATATTTCTTCCATCAAAGTCAGAAACCAAGTCATCTGCTCAGAATGAATTGATTAACATCATTGAGACCAATAAATCTAGACTAATTAACACTGAACTTTCTTTACACAAAATATGATCTCATAGCAAAATTGGTTTGAAATGCTGATAATAGAATGGAATTCTATATACTCCACAGTTTATATATAAGTAGCCCAGGGAGTAAGAGGCAAAAAGGAAATTGTCACTCTTTTAATTCCAGAGAAATTTGGAACAACAAATGTGAGAGGGAGTTAGAATTTAGAAAATGCCCTGGTGTTTCTGGGGGAAGCTGAGACTATTAAGTGCAGATGTAACAATGAGAAGAAAGTAGGTCTTGATATTAAGAAAGTGCCACAAGCTATGTAGATAAATATATTATTCTTTTCTCATTTGTATGATAAGATATCTGATAAAAGCAACTTAGGAAAGGGAAGGGCGGTTTAAGTTCACAGTTACAGTGGATATATCCCTTCATGGCAGGCACCTTAAGACAGCATGTGCAGGAAGAAGCTGGCCACATTGTATCCACAACAGGAAGCAAAAGACAATTGCTTCCCCAGTGTTGTTTCTGCTTTTTATTGGATGAGGCATTTTGGATGGGGCCTACTTTCGATTCATCTAATCTAGAATATCTCAAGCACATGCCCAGAGATGCATCTCTAAGGCAAGTCTATCAATCTCTCAATCTGGCAAATCAATGTAAATCATCACAGCAAAGGTGAAGCAGTCCTTCTGCCTCTCACTGATGTGCATACACATGTAAAGGAGGAAGTGTTAAGAAAAAACCCTGGGCCAAAAACCAAGAAGCTATTCCAATGAGGACTTAGCAGCCAGTAGTGGTGCAGGGTGTAGAAAAGAGGAAATGAGGGTGAAGTCGGCTGTGTCCTCCTGACAATACTAAATTCTTTATGCACCTAGTAATTCCTGAAGAGATCAGATCTGAGAGTTTAAGCACATTTCTTAAAGAAGCATTTGGATTTCATAAAATATTTCTGATACAGTTAAAACAACTTTAGATGAGGTGTGACTGAATTCTGTTTAAATACCCAACCAGTTAAAGCTGTATTTTTTTAAATTCACAGACATTACAAACAATATCACATCCTATATTCATTATTCTATGTGAAAATGTCAGTATGAATGAATCTGGGGTATCAGTTTATTAATTAACTGCATGCTTGTATTGATTTTTATATGCTTCCTTTCCTGAGACAGCATGGGCTACAAAGCGTCCATTAATGATCAGCAGAAATATACAAGTTTTAAAAGGATTTAGGGGAGACTCTCTGTCTGTCTGTAAACCTCAACAAGAACTGTTATTCTCTGAATAGAAAGCAATGATGATAAAAAGAAATGTTTCTATGACGGTTTAGGAGAGGGGGAAGAAGAAGGAGAAAGAGAGGAAAGGGGAAAATGTGATGAGAAATACACACTGAAGATCAAGAAAATTTAAAAACTAAAAATTCAATGCAAAGAGATTCATTCATTAAAAATATCTCTTAATTTTACAGGAGAGCTTCAGGAGGAATGTCAGGAGATGCTGAGCTAACGTTTTCTTTGTCATAATTTCTCTTGACTACCATCAAAAGACTTCATACATGTTTAAAACTTATAGGAAGGAGAACAGAAAACTATGTGTGCACTGTGGTGCTTTGTAAAGGGGTTAGACTAGAATTCTCATGCTGCACATCATCAGCATCCTTTGGCTGACATTTTCTCAGATTACCTATTTATTCTATACAAGTTTGTCACTCCATAAAAGGTTATCAATAATAGAGTCTGCTTTATTCTACTACTATGTAGTTGAATATCTTAATAAATAAACCATTCATAACAAATGTTAGTGTCTAATATTGTTATTAGCATTTATTACCACTTAATACAATTTATTGAATCAAAAATGGATAGTTATCTAAATAACAGCCATTCACCAAGTTCTTACATGGAAACAGCTTCAATTTTACTGTATGAGGCAAGGCAAGCAGCAAAAGATGTTTCACTTCATGATGCATTTAAATTCTCTCACACACAAAACACATCTGGCCAATGAGACGAAAGTGGAAGTACCTTAGTATTTGCAGCAGCTAGGTTACTGTTTTCTACCTTAAGGTTGAAACTACCTTATTTAAAACCACCTGCCAAAGCCACCAGAATTTCTGAGGGGTGGAATAAATTCTCTGGTGACTCAATCTTTGTATTGATAGTATTTTAAATTTGAGGTTGTAGCATTTAAAGTAAGACTCTTTTCATAGAATTTCATAGATTTAGATATCTATCTAAAATGACAATGGTCCTCACCCAAGATGTCAATACTTACATGGTTCAATTTTTTATTTATCTTAATTTTTACTGGTTACTCTGGAGACAGAAGCAATCTTTGTTTTCTAAGAGAAACAATGTCTTATTTCAATATCTACTGATAAAGTAAACATAATGGGATGTGTGATAGGTTTATTATCAATTTTCAACAGCAGTTCTTCAAATAGTTTTTGTTAAAATAATCTTGTGTTTTCAAAGATTGAATAAATTCATTTTTGTAAGAGGTAACACTACTTCATATAAAAAGATATAAGTTAAAAGCTTTTTCATTTTGCTTTTTCTAGTAATATAAGTAAATATGCTTGCTGCAAGTGTAAGGAAATATAATTTCTCATCTTTTAAGTAAAAGTATTTATTCTGCTTTGTACTTCCTTTCTACCAATATAGTAAAATTTTTAAAAGGAAAATATAAAATATTTTTCAAATATTATTTAATATATCTAGAGGTAATAGGTTTCTGCAGTGTGCATGGAGACAGATAGTTTTTAAGAAGTTTACAAGTAATGAGGTAATTTAACTTCAACCTCACTAGTTCTTTTTGGATAAGAAACTAAAAGGATAGTAGCATATCAGCTGAACAATGCATACGATCAGTCCAGAATCAGCAGTTTCTGTGCATGTGCTAGCTGTAGCATGTAACTTTACTACACCAAGTCAAATGGATATTTGTTCAGTAGGAAAATACCCAATGCAAAAATCTGAAATCCAACTGTGTTCAAATTTCATATGTGTACAAGTGGAAAAGTGTATTCTACAAAACTTTGGTTCATGCAAACAATTCTTTTTAAATCTACTAAAATTGCCATTTGGAGATGGATGATATAGATAGATAGACAGATAGATAAATAGATAGATAGATAGATAGATAGATAGATAGATAGATAGATGGATGGATGGATGGATGGATGGATGGATGGATGGATGGATGGATGGATGGATAAATGAATGGATGGATGGATGGACAGACAGTTGGATAGATGAATGGATGGACAGATGGATGGACAGATAGATGGATGAATGAGTGGATGGATGGATGGATGAATAGATGGATGACAGAATATATGAAACAAATTTTGTGTTCTTATTTGCACCTAAACACTTCCTCATTATGTATTTGCAGATATTATAAAAACAAAAGCTGGAGGCTGAGCAACTGGTAGGTGGTAGACCTGGGCTGCAGGGGAGCAGAGAGATCTCTGCGGAGCGCACACTGAAAGTGCACCCCCTGCCTTGCCCTGCCCTGCTGTGCCTGATCCAGCGAACGGGAACAGAAATTTAGAACTTCTGTTTTTACCCGGCGGCGGCGACTTCAGGACGCAAAGCAGAGCCTGGCCCATCTGCCACCCTGAACAGCGGTTCGTAGAGGCTGAGCAACTGGTGGGTGGGAGACCTGGGCTGCCGGGGAGCAGAGAGATCTCTGCAGAGTGCACACAAAACGTGCAACCCTGCCTTGCCCTGCCTTGCCTTGCCTGATCCAGCGAATGTGAACAGAAATTTAGAACTTCTGTTTCCACCCAAGGCGGCAACTTCAGGACGCAGAGCAGAGCCTGGCACATCTGCCACCCGGAAGGGCAGCTCGTAGAGGCTGAGCAACTGGTGGGTGGGAGACCTGGGCTGCCGGAGAGCAGAGACATCTCTGCGGAGTGCACAAGGAAAGTGCACCCCCTGCATTGCCTTGCCCTGCCTTGCCTGAGCCAGCAACCAGGAACAGAACCTTGGAACTTCTGTTCCCACCCAACGACTCTGAGGCATAGAACATGGCTCGGCCCAACTGACACCTGGTCCAGTGGAGATCCAGGGACACAGACCAGATACAAGGGAAAGGCAAGAATATATCACTGACAACAAAATGGAAAGAGGAAAGCGAAAGAGTATATCCCAAGGAAACCAAGACAATCTAGCAACACCAGAACCCAGCTCTCCCATAACAGCAAACATCGGAATTCCAAACACTCCAGAAAAAGAAGACACAGACCTGAAATCATACCTCAAGACACTGATAGAGATACTTAAACAAGAAAGGGAGGAAAAGCAAAAGATTCAGAAGCTTTTAAAGAAGAAACAAGAAAAACACTCAAAGAACTCAAACAACAAGAGGAAAACAGAACAAAGAAATAAAAGAATAGAAGAGGGAAATTAAAACAGAAATTGACACAATAAAGAAAACACAAAAAGAGATAACACTAGAGTCAGAACACCAAAAAAAGAAATCAGGAGACACAGGAGCAAGCATTTCCAATAGATTACAAGAGATCGAAAAGAGAATCTCGGGGGCAGAAGACAACATTGCAAACATAGACAAAACAGCCAGAGATGATGCAAAAAACAAAAAGCTCCTAACCCAAAATGTCCAGGAAATTCAAGACACAATGAGAAGACCGAACCTAAGGATAATAGGAATAGAAGAGGGAGAAGAGTATCAACTAAGAGGCACAGTAAATATCTTCAACAAAATCGTAGAAGAAAACTTCCCTACTCTCAAGAATGAAATGACCATGAGCATAAAAGAAGCCTTCATAACTCCAAATAGGTTGGACCAGAAAAGAAATACCTCCTGACACATAATAGTAAAAACATCAAGTGCCCAAAGCAAAGAAAGAATACTAAAAGCAGTAAGGGAAAAAGGTCAGGTAACATATAAAGGCAGGCCAATCAGAATTACACCCGATTTCTCAACAGAGACTATGAAAGCTAGAAGAGCCTGGACAGACATCAGGCAGACCCTAAGAGAGCACAAGTGCCAGCCAAAGCTGCTATGCCAACAAAACTATCAATCAACTTTGATGGAGAGATAAAGATATTTCAAGACGAACCAAAATTAATACAATATCTGACCACAAACCCAGCACTACAACGAATTATAGGTGGAAAACCCAATACAATGAGGGAAAATATAGCCTAGTAAAAACAAGAAAACTCCTAAACAAGAAAACTAAAAGGAGAAAAAAGACACAACACAACCTGAAAAAGTAATAATGGCAGGAAACAGAAACAACTATTCCTTGATATCTATTAACATAAATGGACTTAACTCCACAATAAAGAGACATAGACTATCAGACTGGATACATAAACAAAATACAGCCTTTTGCTGCAAACAGGGAAGTTATCTCACATAGAGACAGACACTATCTCAGAGTAAAAGGGTGGGAAAAAAAAACTTCCAAGCAAACAGCTCCAAGAAGCAACCTGGAGTGGCTATTCTAATATTGAATAAATTAAATTTTCAACCAAAAGTTATCAAAAAAGATAAGGAAGGACACTTTTTACTCATTACCGGGGAAATCTGTCAGGAGGAACTCTCAATCCTTAACATATATGCTCCAAATAAAAAAGCACCCACATTCATAAAAGAAACCCTACTAAAGCTCAAAAAATACATTTCACCCTACACAATAATAGTGGGAGACTTTAATACCCCACTCTCACCAACGGACAGATCATGGAAACAGAAACTGAACAAGGACACTGCAAAACTAGCAGAGACTTTGAACCAACTAGAATTAATAGATATATACAAAACATATTATCCTACAATAAAAGAATACACCTTCTTCTCACCACCCCATGGCACCTTCTCGAAAATTGACCACATAATTGGACACAGAATGAGCCTCCATTGATATAAGAAGATTGAAATACTCCCATGCATCCTTTCAGATCACCATGGTCTACGGCTGTTCTTTTACAACAACAAAGACAACAAAAAGCCCACATACACATGGAAACTAAACAACTCTCTGTTAAACAATAGCAGGGTCAAAGAAGAAATAAAGAAAGAAATTAAGGACTTTCTAGAATTCAACAAAAATGAAAACACAACATACCCAAACCTATGGGATGCAATGAAAGCAGTATTGAGAGGAAAACTCATAGCCCTAAGTGCTTCCAAAAAGAACCTGGAGAGAGCTCACATCAGCAACCTGACAGCACAGCTAAAAGCCCTAGAACAAAAGGAAGCAGATATACCCAAAAAGAGTAGACGGCAAGAAATAATCAAAATTAGGGCAGAAATAGACCAAATAGAAACAAAAAGAACCATTAAAAAAATCAACAAAACAAAGAGTTGGTTCTTTGAGAAAATCAACAAGATTGATAAACCCATAACGAGACTAACGAGAGGGCAAATAGAGATTATACAAATTAACAAAATCAGAAAGGAAAGTGGCGACATAACAACTGAAACTGAGTAAATTCAAGAAATTATCAGATCCTACAACAAAAACTTATACTACACAAAATTGAAAATCTAGAGGTAATGGACAAATTCCTAGACAGTTAAAAGATCCCAAAGTTAACCCAGGACCAAGTAAACCATCTAAATAACCCTATAACACCTAAAGAAATAGAAGAAGTCATCAAAAGCCTCCCAACCAAAACAAAGCCCAGGTCCAGACGGGTTCAGTGCAGAATTTTATCAGAAAATTATTGGGGATATAACACCAATACTCTCCAAACTATTCCAAAAGATAGAATCAGATGGAATATTACCCAACTCATATTTTGAGGCTTCAATAACCCTCGTACCTAAACCACACAAAGACCCTACAGGGAAAGAGAACTTCAGACCAATCTCACTTATGAACACTGATGCAAAAATACTCAACAAAATCCTTGCAAACCGAATCCAAGAACACATCAAAACGATCATTCATCATGACCAAGTAGGCTTCATCCCTGGGATGCAGGAATGGTTTAACATAAGGAAATCCATCAATGTAATGCACCATATAAACAAACTCAAAGATCAAAATCACATGGTCATCTCACTAGACGCTGAGAAAGCATTCAACAAAATCCAACACCCCTTCTTGTTAAAAGTCCTGGAAAGAACAGGAATTCAAGGTCTATACTTAAACATAATAAAAGCAATATACAGCCAACCAACAGCCAACATCAAACTTAATGATGAGAAACTTGAAGCAATCCCACTAAAATCAGGGACTCGACAAGGCTGCCCACTCTCCCCCTACCTATTCAACATAGTACTGGAAGTCCTGGCTGGTGCAATTAGACAGCAAAAAGAGATCAAGGGATTACAAATAGGAAAGGAAGAGATAAAAACATCACTCTTTACCGATGACATGATAGTGTACTTTAGTGACCACAAAAATTCCACCAGAGAACTCCTACAACTATAAACATGTTCAGCAAAGTGGCTGGATACAAAGTTAACTCAAACAAATCAGTAGCCTTCCTATATTCAAAGGACAAATATGTGTAGAAAGAAATTAGGGAAAAGATACCTTTCACAATCGTCACAAAAACTATGAAATACCTTGGTGTGACTCTAACTAAGCAAGTGAAGGACCTGTATGACAAGAACTTCAAACCTCTAAAGAAAGAAATTGAGGAGGATCTCAGAAAATGGAAAGATCTCCCATGCTCATCAATTGGAAAAATCAACATCTTAAAAATGGCCATCCTACCAAAAGCAATCTAGAGATTCAATGAAATCCCCATCATAATTCCAACCCAGTTCTTTATAGAATTGGAAAGATCAATGTGCAATTTCATCTGGAATAACAAAAGACCTAGAATAGCGAAATCCATCCTCAACAACAAAAAAAAATCTGCGGGAATCACTATCCCTGACCTCAAGCTATATTACAAGGCAATTGTGCTGAAAACTGCATGGTACGCGTACAGAAATAGGCATGTGGATCAATGGAATAGAATAGAAGATCCAGAAATGAGCCCTCATGTATATGGTCACCTGATTTTTGACAAAGGAGCAGTAAACATTCAATGGAAAAAGGACAGCCTATTCAACAAATGGTGCTGGTTCTACTGGCACTCAGCATGCAAAAGAATGAAAATAGACCCTTTCTTATCTCCTTGTACAAAGCTCAAGTGTAAGTAGATCAAAGGTCTCCACATTAAACCAGATACACTGAAACTATTAGATGAGAAAGTAGGGAAAACCTTAGAACACATAGGCACAGGAGAAAATTTCCTGAACAAAACACCAATGGCTCAAGCTCTAAGGTCAAAGATTAACAAATGGGACTTAATGAGATTGCAAAGTTTCTGTAAGGCTAAGGACATCGTCAAGAAAACAAAACGGCAACCAACAGAATGGGAAAAGATCTTTGCCAACACCACATCAGATAGAGGCCTAATATCCAAGGTGTACAAGGAACTCAAAAAGCTAGACACCAGAGAATCAAATAACCCTATGAAAAAATGGGGTACAGAGCTAAACAAAACGTTTTCAGTTGAGGAACACCGAATGGCCGAGAAACATCTGAGGAAGTGCTCAACATCCTTAGCCATCAGGGAAATGCAAATCAAAACAACCCTGAGATTCCACCTCACACCAGTCAGATTGGCCAAGATCCAAAACTCAGATGACAGCAGATGCTGGCGAGGCTGCCGAGAAAGAGGAACACTTCTCCACTGTTGGTGGGGTTGCAAGCTAATACAACCACTCTGGAAATCTGTCTGGGGATACCTCAGAAAATTGGATATAGTACTACCTGAAGACCCAGCTATTCCACTTCTGGGCATATACCCCAGAGACACTTTAATACACAACAAAGATATATGCACCACAATATTCATAGCGGCTCTATTTATAATAGCCAGAAGCTGGAAGGAACCCAGATGTCCTTCAGAAGATGAATGGATACAAAAATTGTGGTACATATACACAATGGAATACTACTCAGCCACCAGAAACAATGACTTAACCAAATTCTTAAGAAAATAACTGCGTCTAGAGAATATCATCCTGATTGAGATAACCCAGTCATAAAAGAACAGACATAATATGCAGTCACTGATAGTGGAATGCTAACCCCAGAGGCTTGCACTCCCCCAGAAACAACTCACAGACTGTATGAAGTCCAAGAAATAAAGAAAACAAAACAAAACAAAAAAATATTTACAAAACAAGAAAGCTTTAACTATTTCCATGTTTCATTTTGTTTTACATGTACTTTATGCTCATTGTAACTATTAAGTTTTCAAGGCATACTATCAAACCTTCAAAAAAATCAAGTACTGACTAAAAAATATATTCATATAGTTTTATGTAAAAATTATGTTAAAATCTGAAAAAAGTACTGACAAAAATGTATAATTTTAAGCAAAAAATGTTTAAAATCTGTACATTTATCTTTGTTTTGTAAAATAAAGTTGTTTGAAAAAAATAAAAAAATAAAATAAAAAATAAAAACAAAAGCCACCAAACCTAAACAACATATGATTCCAAGAATTTTAGATAAAGTTTACTTAACTATACCATCTATAGGCTGATAAATTCTAAACTCTTAATCTTGTGGTCTCCCTGAAACACCAAACTCAAGTACTTTTAAGAAATTGTATATTTTCTTTAATTCCTAGTAATTATCTCCAAATCAGCATCTTGAGATCGTACACTTGCCTTCTATACAGCACTTCCTCCTGCTCATGTATCTTCTTCCTCTTCTTTTGCATCTCAGGAAAGAAGCTCAGCAAAGGGATTTTTAAATCTCCAGTTGCTTCATCATCTATGTTGACAGGAAACAACTTCTCAAAGTCAAAGATAAAATAATGATAACTTAAGAGTTGTTGAATTGAGATGGTGTCATTTGAGTCAACACACTAGAAACTACGTGCAACTGGGAGATTATGAAATAAGGTTCTTAAGCACAAATGTCTGGATATAAATCATCACACAGGAATGTTAAAATTATTTATCTTATTTAGAATGTTGAACATATAAAATGAGTATAGTTTTCTATAATTAATATTTCTCACATGGTGGATATCTTCTAAAGTCCTGTCAAAAGGCCTATGAAATCTGGTAAGGGATGTACAATGGCCACAGGAGTCAAACTCCATGGTAAGTGCTGTCTTGGACGTTAAATCAAAGGCTATGCTACATTGAATACTAAAAATAAGCCACACAATGGCTTTGGTCTCTAGGACTCTAATCTAAATGTGAAGCCTGGTATTTAACCTCTCTCCCTTTTCATACAATGTGACATCATAAATCAAATCAGTTCTTCAACCTAAAATTCCCAAAGGGCAAACAGGGCCTCAAAACTGCCTCCATGGAAGCTACTGGAGTTCAGATATTCTATGACTATTCTTTTTAAAGTAATTGTGAAGCCTGCATTTTAGTGAATTTCTTTGGTTTGCTCTTCTTTCTTTCTAACAAAAGGATAGTTATTTTGAGTCAATCCCTTGACGCCAGGTGAAAAGAGAACAATCTTGTATAGGAGAATTAGACACATTTAGAAGCTAAATATGGCACTCCTGTTAAGCGGTCTTGGAAAATTTCAAGGCAATAGGATTCATAAGGAAATTGCAGTTGGGAAGAGAATAGCAAGCATCTGAAAGCCAGAGAATAGAATGAGCAGATTAGTTACAAGTGCAAGTTTAGAACCAGATAATTGAGGTAAAATGTGTGTAGTGTCTTGAATTCTTCAAACGAAAGTTACCGCAATATTTAAATTAAATGTGATGTCTCACATTGAATGCTCCCAATAGAATTAGCAACTGAGAAAAATTACAAGAAAAGTGGTTTGGAAGATAGGAACCATCCAGCTAAACTTCAGAGTTCATGATTCTTTGGAGAGAAAGAACATATAAAAAGAGCCAAGATATGTGAAAATCAGGTGGCTATCTAAGTGATTATCCCACTCATAATTAAGCTGAAACCTCTAGCTAGGCATCCTGGGAACACTGTAGTTTCTATGTTCAGAATCATATCTCTGCTAGATGCAGAGGAACCTCAACCCTTAAGTTGCTAAAAGATGAAATATGAAGTGGTTTTAATCTATTGACCCTATAAAATGTCCTAACAAGCCAAAGATTTGAGAGTTCTGTTCAATGAATATATGCTAGCTGTGTTGAAATGTCAAAGGATTTATGCTACTGAGTCTTCTATATATAATCCTGCTTTATTGCTGCTGTTCAACATTGTGAGGTTCAATCCTAAACTTTTTTCTTTCTTCTATACTTTGCATCTCTGTAGTTTACCTCTCTCTCTGTCTCTCTGTCTCTCTCTCTCCCCCTCTCCCTCCCTCTCCTTCTTCCTCTCCCTCCCTCTTTCCCTCTCCCTCTGCCTCTTCCTCTACCTCTCCCTTCCCTCTTTCCCTTTCTCTTTCCCTCCCTTCCTTTCTCCCTCTCCCTCCCTTTCCCCCCCTCTCAATTTCATAAAGTCAAATTCCAGTCTATTTTCAGGTAGCTTATCATATAATCCAGGCTCCACTTACAAATAAAATATAACCATTCACTTCCCACTTCTAATGCCTCTGTGAAGTTATCTTGCAGATACACCATATCCCAAAGTTGGCTCAGTACCTTAACTTGCAGTCTATTGGCTTTTATAGGAAATCCCTTGAGGTTTTTCATTTTGCATTAGTTACTTTTCTATTGCTGTGATAAAAACCCCATGACCAAGGAACTTAGAGAAGGAAGGATTTACCTTGTGCTCACAGATATGTGGAATAAGAGCCCATCACCATCACAGCAGGGAAGCATAGCAGCAAGCAGCAGGCTTGGCAGCAGGAACAGCCAAGAGCTCACATCTTAATTCACAAGCAAGTAACAGAAAAGTAAAGTCAAAATGGTACAACTCTCTAAGCTTTCAAACCCTTCCACCTGTGATATACTTTCTCCACAAAGGCCATAATTCCTAAACCTCCCAAAATATGGTCACCAACTGGGCACCAAGCACTAACATGCCAGAGACAATGGGGATATTCTACATTCAGACCATCATGTCCATTTCCGTTGGTATTAGATATAGATTTGCAATAATTCATAGCCCCTTGTTTGCACTAGTCTTAGTGACTTTAGCATTTATAGAAATCTTCATCACTTCAGAATTGTTATTCTCACATATTTCTCAGCATATTTTTTATTCTTTTTTATTAACATATTTTTTATTCTTTTTGATAGAACTAGCTTCTTCCTTCACCAACCCAGCTAATTACTAAAACCACATATTACATGACATGTTTTAAATACCATATATGATATTTAAAATGAGTATGGTGCACGGCCATATTTCAAATGAGTGCAATAATAATGAAAGCAAGTACTTCTCACACTTACTCTTTAGCAAATCCTATCCTGTTATTCTACCTTACTAGTACTCACACATATTTTTGTGTATGTACATACATATTCATGTATGTGACCACATGTGTGAACATGTGTGTATGTGTATTATGGAGACCAGAGTTGATGTGAAACTTCTTCCTTGATTTCTCTCCACTTTAATTTTGAGCCAAGATCTCTCAGTGAACTTGGGGCTCATTTACTGAACTACACTATCTAGTAACAAGCCCCAGATATCTTCCTATCACCACCATCTCCTCATGAGGATTACAGATACTTTTGTTAGTGCTAGGGATTGAAATTTAGAGTCTCATGCTAACTAAGGTAGTTTGCTGACTGAGCCTTGTCCTTATACCCATAGATAAGTACTGTTGGTGCAATCCTGTTGAGGTAAAAATAAAAAGGTTCTGTAGCTACTGGTCCCACAGGTCTCACTCTATGGGATCTCTTGCTCTGCAGGAGCCGATTCAGTGTGGAACCAGGCACCAGGTCTATTTCTCTACCACGAAGTCCCCTAGGCAGTTAGTTACTAAGTCTTTCACACATATACAAACACACACACACACACACACACACACACACACACACCTCATTCTATGAGCCCCTTGAGGATCTATTCACTCCAGCTGCCTCTCAGCCATTTCTTTCCCACACTGTCCTCCACAGCTCAGTGAAAACATGACTCAACAATCAATAACTTATCAAACAAATTTATATGTTAAATTCTCAATCCATGATACATTCAAACAATAAATTCACTGCCAATTAATAAAGATATAAACTGACCACCTAGACAAGATAAAATTGATTTTGTTCACCTTGATCTAAACCATCCTCCTCTGCTGGCTCTATCTTGAATCTCCTGCTTCTCCTTCTCTTCCACCTTACCAAAACTGTGTCCCTTCCCTACTATCTACAATCCAATTATGTATCACCTTGACCTAACTAGTGCTATCCCTCACCTGCATATAGGAATACACCTACATCATCGCTAGTTTCTTGATTATGATTACAGTTTAGAAAGCAGTTAACCCAAAGTATCCCACAAGTCTGGTGGATACAGGATTGATGCCAAGCATTCTATCTCCAGGGTCCTTGTTCTTTGTCCACTGTGTTACTATTACCTTAGCCAGAGTTAATATTAGAGCAAAGAATTTTCAAAGGTTTGAGAAGGACCTTAAAAATGTTCATAAACTGCTTGGTACAGAAAGGATGGGGCTTTCATGCAGGTGAATATTTTACATAGATTAATTTACGTAGATTATTCTGTTCCATACATGTGTGTCTACTCTTCCCAGCCACCTTATATATGCCCATTCTACATTAATTCTCCACTGTGATCAGAATAGAATTCTAAATTAGAGTCTGTTTAAAGAAAACTACCATCAATGAAAAATATTTCAACATCTTCCTAATATTCTCATAAAATTTTCATGTTTCAGCCACTGCTAGCATTTTCAAGCAAATATATTTATATATTTGTGTGTGTATATTTGTACACACACATACATATAAACATATATGTACATATATACATGTGTATAAGAACTAGAATAATATCAAACATAATTTGAAATTTAAAGAGGGAAGACATGAGGCCTGTCATTGTATGAGAAGGAAGGATAGGAAAGAATAAATTTTAATTAAAAAAGAGGGGAGAAGCAATAAAGAGGCAAGATGGATGAAGAGGAAGATAACTCATTATATGTTTCTATATAGTTATGGGCTGTTATAAATATTTTATAAAGCGTGGGATGTATAAGATAATTTGTCTTGTCTAGATGGGAAAATTATATCATATAAATTAGATCAGAATTTATTATGTGGTATTTTCCTCCATGCGGTGACTCAACTGAGTTCAAGAGAAGATACAGTGTTAGGACACACCAAGCCTGCCACAGAATTGGGATGTGTGAGCTTGGTGTGATAGCAACCCAGCAAAGGAAAAATGAGAGGATAGCCATGGCTAGAACCAGGGCGTGGCAACGGTGAATATGAACAGAGTTACTGGTTAACAATGAGGCAACCAGGAGAGAGAAACTAACCAAAGGGAAGCCACCAATGAGATAAATTAATGTGAGTTCTGTACGGCTCTCTCGTGGCAGAACTAACATAGATGAGACCACCCAGGTTAGCTAGTACCTGAAGGCAGCATGGAGCAATGACACATTGGAACCAGTCCCCATCTTTTAAATATTTACTGCAGCAATTGGACAAAAATTAAAGGTAATTTAATGATCCCTAATGATATCTTTGCTACACTAGACTCTAGCCCAATGGTAACCAGAGAGGGTTGTGCCTAGTCTAAATAAAATTTGTTATGCCATGTTTGTTGAGTATCTTTGGGAGGCTTCCTCATTTCTGAAGGGAAACAGAAAAGTAGATCTGAGGTGGTAGGGGAGGTTTGGGGAAAGGGACTGCGAAGAGGGGAAAAAGGGGAAACCAAAATGATGTAACATATGAAAGAAGAATAAATTTATATACTTTTAAAATAAATAGCTGTTTATCTCACTAACCCATTTATTCACTAGGATGTTACAGCCATTGGTTTTCCAGTTCTTTTAGTACTTTATACACTCAAAGTATTAATCCTCTGCCAGATGTGTAGATGGCAAAGATTCTTCTTTAGTTCTGTAAGCTATCTCTTTATTTTTATAGGGTAGCATTATAATTTTTGTCAGTTCTTGCTTGTATATCTCTAAGTATTAGGGTATTTTGTGGAAAAGTTTGGAATACCCATAAAACAATTCACAATAGACCTTATGAAGCTCAAATAAAATAAAATACAGGCCAGACTGTGAATGCCTCAGGCCTTCTTACAGGGGAGAACAAAACAATTATGGGAGGAAATACAGGGACAAATGGAGGAGCAGAGATAGAAAGAAAGATCATTCAGAGACTGTCTCACCTGGGGATTTATCCCATATGTAGACACCAAATCCAGGCACTATTGATGATGTCAAGAAGTACTTCCTGGCAGAACCAGATATGCATGCCTCCTCAGAGGCTCTGCCAGAGTCATACTGATACAGCTGAGCATGCCTGCAGTTAACCATCAGACTGAACACAGGGACCCCAATGAGGATGCTAGAGAAAGGACTGAAGGAGTATAAAGGGGTTGCAACCCCAGTAGGAAAAACAACATTATCAACTAACCAAACTCTTCAAAACTACCATGGACCAAAACACCAACCATTGAGCACACATGGAGAGACCCATGGCTCCGGTTGCATATGTAGCAGAGAAGAGCAGTGTCTGGCATCAATGGGAGGAGAGGCCTTTGGTCCTGTGATGGCTCATTTTCCCAGTGTAGAGGTATGCTAAGGCACAGAGGTAGAAGCAGGTAGTTGGCAGAGGGAACATCTTCATGGAAGCAAAGGGAGGGGAAGGGAGTAGGGGAGTAGGAGGAAAGGAAATTACATTTGAAATGTAAATGCAGAGAATATTCAATAAAAAATAAAAAGAAAGATGAGAGTCTTTTATGAAAAGTTCTTATATGGGCTTGTGTTAAATGCTTTCCCCTAAGAGCTTTTGAGTTTTAGATCTTGTATCTTTGTTCCATTTTGAATTAACTTTGAACAGAGCGTGAGACAGGCATGAAATTTCCTTCTGCATATGGCTATCCATTCTCACAGCATCATTTGTTGAAGAGCCTATCTTCTCTCAAATTTCTATTTTTGGCAATTTTGTCAAAGCTCAGGTGGCAAGAGCTTCACGGTTTAATACCTGGATGTTCTGTTCTGTTTCAATGATGTGTGTGTCTGTGTAACATCACTAACACCATGTCTCTGTTTTGTAACTTTTCATTATGAGTTAAAACAACTCCCCCTTTGTTTTTTGTTCACTTTTTCTCTCTCTCTCTCTTAAGATTGTTTTAGCTATTTCATGGCTACCCTGTACTCTATTCCACTGACAAATGTGTTCCTTTTCATAACAGAACTATGTTGCTTTAGTTACTTAGTCTCTGTGGTTCAGGTTGAAATCACACAATCATATTTACATTTTTCTCAGGATTATTTTGACTATATTGGATCTTCTGTTTTCCCATGTACATTGCTTTTTAGGTCTAAGAATTAGGATTTTAATGGAGATTACATGTAATCTATAGATTTTTCACAACATTAATTCTGTTGCTCCTGCATGACCCTAGGAAATGGAGTTTTTCATTATTGCCTTATTTTTGTTTTATCATGTTTCTTTCTTTAATGATTGAAAAGATGCACTATACATTTGCTTCCGTACTTAGGTGGTTTTACTCCAATGTGGTCTTGATGTGATTGTGATAGAATTGTTTGCCTGATTTCTTTCTAAACAAGTTTGACGTATATATGGAGAAATTATGCTCTTTTCTCCATGTTAGCTTTGTATCCACACTCCTATTAAAGGGTTTATCCATTCTTAGCTTTTCTAGTGGGATATTTGTCATCTTATATAAATAATAATGTCATCCGCAAATAAGTATGTTTTGATACTTCTCTTCCTGTTTGTATCCCTTTTATATCTATCTTTTGTCTTCTTGTTCCAGTTGAAACATAAACCCCTAAATTGATTAAAAATGGAAAAGCTTTGCCTTATTCCTGAATTTAGTGAGAAAGTCTTAAGCTTCAAATTCCTTCTTCTATGCCCATGATTCATAAGTTTTGTCATGTCATGCTCTCTCATAGATAGTCTATATTTTGTTCATACATTTTGTCAATGCGAGCACCTAAATGATCTGATTCAACCACCTGTGTTCAAGACTTGATTTATTGATTTGTTTGATAGATACTGTCTTCCATTTTACCTACTGTAAGGTGAAGCTGTCCACTTTTTTTCAGCTTTTCTTCACTACTCAGAATTATCTGGGGGAGCAGAACATAATATGTGTGTGTGTGTGTGTGTGTGTGTGTGTGTATGTATATATATATGTATATGTATATATATATATATATATATATATATATATATATATATATATATATGGATGTAGTTATCTATAAAAGGAAAGTACAAAAATCCAGTAGTCATTCAGTCCACAAGACTAGATCTCAGGTGGTATTTTGTACATACCAGAATCCCAGAGGTGTACTTTCTAATGCCAGTAAGGGAATGGATTTGCCATCAAGAGTGGGGTAAACAGGGAAAAAGCAAAGAACTTACTTTTTCAAGCCCTTTATATAAGCTGCCACAAGACACTTTGGCCTAGATTAAAAGGGAATTATCCCAAGTCAAAATATCCAGAATAAAGGTAGTTCTTTCTACTATAAGTGATTTAATTAATAAAAACCCTGCATAGGTGTACCCAGCCATTTGAGTTTTAGTAAGTTCCACATGTAATCAATTACAATTTCTAAAGTTTTGATTTTAATATTTAAATATATTTAGTATTTGTCTTCATTTAATTCCTCTTTTATATCCTGAATTCATCTATTTATTTGTAATTTTTTAACTAGTTTAAGAGTTTACTTGTATCGTTTTTGACTTCATTTAGGATCTTATATATTTCACCGCTATTGGATCCAATAATGGAACTAATAAATTTGAGAGAACTGCCTTAGCTTTTTATATTTCATGTGTCTGCATTTTGAGAATTTGTAAATAAAAGTTTATTATATTGATCAGAAAACCTTTAAGTTATCAAGATTATAATATAAATACAATGTTTCTCCCTCCCATTCCATCCTCCAGAGATACCATATACCACATATATACCTCCTAGGTCCCTTTCAGATCCATGGCTTTTATTTTAAATGATTGCTTGTAACACACACACACACACACACACACACACACACAAACACACATATACACACTTCAAAATATTATCTGTTCAATCTGTACACTGTTGCTTCTATGTATGTTTTCAGGGTTGACCATTTAATATAAGTAACCATTTTATGTATTTACTTAGGAAGAAGTATTTCCCACACTCTTGGCATTTTTAGTAGCTTCTAACTATGTGTGTGGCATTGAAGCCTCATGGACTTTTTTCTGTCGTCCTTAGTGCAACAATTGTTGTCCTTGTTGAGCTCATGTTTAGGCAGTAACATTCATGAGATTTTATGGGTGTGACCTCTGACATTAGTAGGAGATACAGTCTCACAGCAAACGCCTGACCCTCTATCTTTTACAATCTTTCTGCACTTCTTCTCCTACAGTCTTCCTGAGCTTCACTTGTTATAGTGTCCTACAGATTTATTCATTGGAACTGGGCTCCACAATTTTCTATTTTTATTGGTTATGGTTTTCTATACTGGTCTCAAATCTGTTTCAAAGAGAAATTTTCTTGATGAGGGTGTGGAATTTTTTAATAACATGTTTCCAGTTGAAGATTTTTAAAAGTTCAAGTGGAACTATGTTGCCGTGGGAGTCATTTCTCTCCACTAGACCAGGCACTGCCTAAAGCCCCAATAAAAGAGAAGATAATCAATTGCAGAAGCAACTGGTATAGCCATTTCCTTATCCTCAATGTTTTTGGGTAAGTAAATAAAATATATAATATACCATTTACTAAGATGTTCATGAATAAATATAAAAATGGGATAAATTATGCTGAATAAGACTAGGGATTAGTATTAGAGTAATAGAGAAGAATTTAACTTGGCCAAAATAAATATAAAGTGAAATTTGTAAATAAATTATTCTTAATATAAACAGTGTATTAAACCAATGGCTATATTTCTTTACCCAATACTATTTACTAGTAATAACACAGAAAAAATTATTTAAAATAGTACCTCAAAATTGATTTCCAGAGTAGTTATACCAGTTTGCAATCCCACCATCAATGAAGAAGTTTTCCTCTTTATCCACATCTTCGCCAACATGTGTTGTTACCTGAGGTTTTGATCTTAGCCATTCTGATTGGTGGATGGTGGAATCTCATCTTCATTTTGATTTGCACTTCTCTGATCTTTAGGTGCTTCTCAGCCATTTGAGATTCCTGTTGTGAATTCTCGGTTTAGTTCTATACCTCATTTTTTGATTTGGTTGTTTGGTATTTTGGTAGTTAGCTTCTTGAGTTCTTTATATATTTGGCAATGCCACTCTTGGGAATATACCCAAAAGATGCCCTACAATGCCACAGGCTCATGCTCCACTATGTTCACAGCAGCCTCAGTCCCACTTGGGAGGAAGGAGAAAGCAACTACAAGGAGAGAGGAAGGAAGGGACCTATGATGGAAAGGGGACAGGGTGAGGGAAACATGATCTGGTATTGGGTGATGGAAAAGGACTGAAGCCCTAAGGGCCAGCAAAAAGAATGGAAACAGGCAACCTTGGGAGATATGAGGTTAGGAGGACCCTCCAGAATGTCTCAGAGATCCGGGAGGTGAGAAACCCTCGGGACTCAGATGGGGGGACGCTAGATGAAACACTCCAATCCCTGCTCCTCTATTTGACCATGAGTATTTCCTTCCCTGAGTGTTTGTTCTCCCTTCAAAGAAGGACTGAGGCATCCACATTCTGGTCTTCCTTCTTTTTGAGCTTCATAGTTCTGTATATGGTTTCTTGGGTTTTCCGAGGTTACAATTCAAATATTATCTCCCTTCCCCCCTTTACTGTTTCCCCTTCCGTCTCCCCCTGCTTCTATGAGTTTGCTCCCACTCCCACACACCCACTCTGACCTCGTCACCCTGGCATTCCCCTACACAGGGGAAACGAGCCTTCACAGGACCAAGGGCCCAATGCCAGACAATGTCATCCTCTGCTACATATGCAGCTGGAGCCATGGGTCCTTTCATGTGTACTCATTGGTTGGTGTTTTAGTCTCTGGGAGCTCTGGGGATTTGGCCGGCCAACATTACTGTTCTTCCTATGAGGTTGTAAGCTCCCTCAGCTCCTTCAGTCTAACTCCTCTATTAGGGTCACCATGCTCAGTCTGATGATTAGCTACAAGCATTTTAATCTTTATCAGTAAGGCTTTGCCAGAGCCTCTCAAGAAACATCCAAGGCACTGAGGAGGTGATTGGGTTTCTGTCAGAAAGCACTTGTTGGCATCACCAATAGTGACTGAGTTTGGCGTCTGCATATGGGATGAATCCCCAGGTTGGGTAGTCTCTGAGTGACACTTTCTTCAGTCTCTGCTCCATTTTTTGTCCCTATATTTCCTCCCATGAGTATTCTGTTCCCCCTTCTAAGAAAGACTGAAGCATCCACATTTTGGTCTTCCATCTTCTTGAGCTTCATATGGCCTGAGAATTGATTCCTGGGTATTCTGAGCTTTTGATCTCAAAGGCTACTCATTTTCTTGTTTCCGTGGCAGTACAGCAAAGGAAACATAATGTATGGTTTGAAATTAAATAGACCCATGACCAACTTATAGCTGAATTGCTTTACTAGATATACAACTTTGAATAACCCCAGCCACACAATGAAGGTCATAAGATCTTTCAAGACTGAAGGGAGAATTAAATACACATTTTCTGTATAGTTTCTTATATATAGTTGGCATTCTGTAAATGGTAGCTATTTGTGCCTTTTGTAGTATATAGTACATGTTAGAGGAAAACAGAGAGAAGGGCATTGTTTCCAATGCTAATCACTCAGTTTGTCAGTGAAAAATGCTTGTGTTTCATGACTCTGAGCTAGTAGAAGTGATGGGACAGTACACAAGAATATGCACCTAGATAAGTCTCATCATCAATTATAAATCTAACACAATATTTACATATGTTTGAAGATAATAGTAGTACAAATTAGAAAATAAAATCTATTTCTTGGTGACAGTGAAAAATGTAGAAGAATAACCGCAGAAGTCCAGTTTCTGTTCTTAAATTTATCATAATTTGGTCGTGTGTGGTAAAACTATAAATATGTCAAAAACATGGTCCAATTAACTAGTCAATTAGACCATGCATTCAGAGTGACCAAAGGATAGAGTGGCATTGGATATTTGGGGAAACTGGGCATGTCTAAAAACAATAGGACCTCCATGCTGAAAAACTTGTGTCCAGAATCAGGTACAGAAATGTCCAAGAGTTCCTAGAATGCAGGCATGTTGTGGGAGAGTTTTGTATTTTGTTTTGTTTTGTTTTGTTTTATCCCACTTTTGGTGATTAACCCCTTACAGTATCTTTGATTAACACTGAATTCCCAAGGGAGGCCAGAGATTTAATCTCTGTGAGATTATTCAGGATCACAATATCAAAATAAAAACCAATGGTTTCTGTAATTTTCTGAGGCTTTGCTTTGTCATGGTACCTAATACTAATGAACATCTGTGGGGTCGCACTACAAAAAGGAACAAGGACACTCTGCATGGCCTCTCGCAACTTTTTGCAGCTTTTTGAGAGTGTGCATAATAATGATGGTAACCCAGCCAAGTAGGAAGAAACTTTTAAATAAAAATGATGTCAAACAGCTGGAAGATGAAGGAATGACAGGACATTTCAGAAATGAGGGAACAAAACAAGCGTGGCAGGAAGAAATTGCAATCCTCATAAATTTTAAATAGCAATTGGCATGACAATATTTCAATATCTTCGAAGCATAATACTTAATTTAAGGTCATGAAATAAAATTAACAAGCTCCCCCAAACTGAACCTGAATATATAATCAACTGCTCATCCACTCTGGGACTAGAAGAGGGGACTGAAAACATGGAGACATGATTAACCCGAATGAAATTGGGGGGGGGGGGAAGACATGGGCTCATTTTAATTGGACTTATGGTTTAACTACTCTGTAGTGACTTCTGCTCCGCTGTTTCTTTCACAGAAACTATAGTGAAAACCCCACAACTGCTGGTGTTTCTGTAGCTAGAAAAAAATATTAGAAGTTATTTTGGTGCTTTTAAATTATGCTGTGCTCAAAAGTTGTGTGTGTGGGTTGCAGAAACCGAGAGGCAGAGACAGAGAGAAAAGAGACAAACACATAGATATACAGAGAGAGGAGAGACAGAGATAGACAAAGGGAGACAGAGACAGAGAGAAGAGACAAAGACAGAGACAGAGAGAGGAGAAACAGAAGGAAACAGAGCGAGACAAAGAGAGACACAGAGAGAGAATCTTAATAACATTTTTAAACTCAGATTCAACCTGAGCAAGAAAATCCTTTCTGTTTCCTGCTTTTGGGATAAGTCAAGTTTGTGCAGCAGGTACTAGAAGTACTACAGAAATATCTCATTTGTATGCAGATTCATCTTCTGCCTGGTTTCTTTCCCTCTTCTGAAACCTGCGTAGTGTGCAAAGTATAAGAGCAATAAGGGTACATGCTGGCTGAGAAGGGGAGGGGAGGAAAAGCCACAGACTACAGAGGAATAGAAATCACATTTTCAAGCTATTACTCCCCTGCCTGTACTCTGATGAAAGGTGAATTAATTCGCTTGGAGGAGCAGTCCCAGCCAATGAGATGCATTGTTTCCACAATTCCTATTGATCCAGGGTTCTACTGAAGTAAGGGTCGTAGCTTTTTGTGAAATAGTGATGTCGTTTACATAAAGAAATTTCAAATTGCTGAAAGGAAACAACTCCTTCTGCCTTGAGATGTAAAAGATTGCCCTTCCTGAAATCATTTACTCAGGAAAACATTTCTCTAGCTTAAAAATCACATACAATTTGTAAGTCCCCACTGGTTTTGAAAACCTCTGTTTTTTTGTCAGTATATGGATCCCCCTTTAAAGGTGATAAGTTTCTGGTGAGTTCTTGTCCTAGGAAAAAGAAGTCTAGTAATGCCCCTCTGTGGTAAACCCAGGCATCACAGATTGTATCTGCCATGATGCTGGCCCACTGAAGCTCACCTGTCTTCTCCATTAACAAAGTACGTGTTTTAAAATTGAAAGTCCAGAATTGAAGCAATCTCCAAAAGAGTTAGAAATTCAGATAAGTAATAAAGATATACTATGCTGAAATAAATCCAACAACAATACAAGATTTTGCTTAGTCAGCAAATGCTGAAGACAGTAGAATGTTTAAATCATCTGCTTTTAATCTAAAGAATAGCTCTCATTACAGAAAACCAAGCTCTTGAGCATGAACAATAAATAATAAGATGTTCCATATAAGAATTAGTAGTATGTTTATCTTTTTTTATATGTTTAAGTTTCAGTCCCCAGACCCTTCACACTAAGTGAGTAAACAGAAAGGCAATAACCCCAGCCCATTCTTTAGGATGAAAAATATTAGTGGTTTGGCCATTCTTTATGCCAGTTTTTTTCACATAAATAGTTTTCCATAGGGGCAGATGAAGAGAGAGAAGAAAGGGTATCAAAAGAATGACACCCAAGCTCTGTGGTTTCTGCATAGTCCAAGTCCATACCCAATTTCAAGGTCATGACTATAACATTCAGGAGACAGCCCCACAGCCAACTGAAGCTCTGAAAATTTAATTACCAAAAATACATAAGGGATAAGAAATGCTAGATGAAAATTGGCCATCACAGAGAGGGCACACCCTGTCTTTTGGGTCTGTCAAATGTGTCTGCTGACATCTAAAGTATTCCTTTTCTTCCCTCCCTTTTAGAAGAAGATCTAGACACTGGTAGTTCACTAGTGGTCGTGGTGACACTCAGCCAATTACAGCATAGTGGTGATCCTGTCTGATCAAAGAAATCTTCTTTGTTCAGGCCTCTTCTCACATCCGCATCTTCACATTCCACCTCTCTCCGTGTTCCTCTCACTGTTTATTGTGTCATCTTTCTGCCTCTGTGGGTGGATATTCCATCTCTTGTTCGTTGGGAAGATTAGCAGCTCTTTTTAAAAAAATGGACTCACGTAGTCTGACTTCTGAGAAACCATGGCACATTCTGACTCATTTTCTTTGCTATTTTCCTGGTTTTCCCTTTTAATTATTCCCTGTATGCTATAAAGATATTCTGTTTAGAAATCAATAACATGAAAAGAGACACACAACAAATGAAAATTATATCATTTGGACCTTCCATTTTTTTGTCAGAGCTAATGTATTCTTACATTAGATATGACTCCTGAGTAGTTTGTTTACCTCTGGAATGCACATTGTATATGAAGCATTGTTTTATTATAAATTTAATTATTTATAATAAATTTAATTCCCAAGACGCAGAAGGCTGGACAAAAGGATTACAATAGTTTCGGGTTCCAAACCAAACTAAGCAAGCAAACAAAAACAAGCTAAAAGGTAAAATCTAAAACACAAACATCTGTATTTATTGTTTGATACATTGAAAAATAAAGATTCACACTCCACCCACAGTACTTTCAGTTTCTATATAAATGTGGGTATGTGAATCATTTTGATGAGTGAATGTATATGTTTTTAGAATCCTCTTTATAGACAAAAATGAAAGTCTGTGTTGTAATACTATACATGCTGTATTTCCTTATTAACCTTCAAATTCCTCATTAAGATGCATTTAACCTCCTTTTTTCTGTCTTAGAACCCAGACTGGAAGGGACAATGTTTTCAGCCTCCTTAGAAATACTTTCATGGAACATCAGTACAGTCATGGCTTTGAATCTTCTTTTCTCACAACTTCACAGACAGAAGATTCTAGAAAAGACTTGCTCTCTGAGTTTATTTGTAAAATAGCAGTAATCTGATTGATGACTAAATTCCAAAATAAAGTTAGAAGATTAATTTAGGGGAATAATCTTCTGATAATACTTAACTTTCTATAAACTGGTCTCACCTGTCTGAAGAGCAGGAACTAAGCCTCCTCCCACCTCCACACGATGCTTTATTCTTGAATAAGAATAGTGTTGTAGCATCAGAGGCATCTGGCATTCTGAAGCATCGTAGAATGCAGAATTTGATTGCTGAACAAGATGGCTTAGAGGTGACAACAGAGCAGGAGGTGGCTTTATTATTAAACCCAGTACAGTAACAAGTTGTCTTCAATTCTGTTCCTCCAGAACTCAAAGATATTCTGAGATGCCGATGATATTTTTTAAAGATGTCATCCTCACAGTGAAGTCCAGATACTTCAGCGCCAACATTACAATTGATGGTTTCACCCTCAACCGACTGAATCTGCTGTCTACATTTGAAAAGGCTTTCTAGGAGTTTTTGATGGATACTTCAGTATGAGCAAGCATCCCTCTTTGCTGTTTTCAATGAAAGACCCTGAACAGGATATTTTTAATCACAACTTCATTTGTCAGAAGACTGACATTATGGGGGACTCTTTGCTTGAAGGCTAGTACAATGATGGGGTTCACATGGATTCACAGCCTTAAAATAATAAAGCACCAAGATGAAAAAGCCTGCTACCTAGAAATAAAGAGAAACTGACATTTGTTTCCTTTTGGTAGATTTCACATTAAATCAACTGCTGAAAACTAAACTGTTATGCAAGGCAGTGTAATTGCAGTGTTTTTTTTAATTTTGTTTTACATTGTTGAAGATTAAACCCAGGTTGTTACACATCCTAGGCAAATGAGATACACTCAGAGGTACACTCAATCCCTATATGGACTTATTCCATTTAGTCTCTCTTACTTTTTAATTAAAGAAATTATTTCAAGTTTTAATTTTTTGAGGATTTCATACATAAGGATTTACACAATTTCCACTTTGGCCCCTACTTCTTACTTCTTGTTAAAGTCATTAACTCTTCTTTGTTGTTACTGGTGTATGTGTGTATGCATGTGGTGTGTGTGTGTGTGTGTGTGTGTGTGTGTGTGTGTGTGTGTGTGTTGACTCCATTTAGTGTTGCCTATATCATATGTATTTGTAATTAGCACTAACTACTTGGGATTGAATAATCTATCAATCTCTGAAATAAACTTCCCCTCTCTCAGTAATATTTGATATTCTTCAACTCTTCATCCTGAGCTTGATAGAAATTTCTCCTATCCACAATGAAAGTTGACTAGTATTGTCATTGCTTAGGTCAGGATAACTCAGCATTGGTGTCTCTGCTGGGGATGCTGCAGGAAAACTCAGCACCCTTACTGATAAAAATTTTCTCATGAAAACAGAATCTTCTGAGATAATGTGTCATTTTAAAAATACTTTTGGCTTATGTTGAAATGCTGATAAAAATCTATCTGTTCATTTAAAAACTCCCCCTGACCCCTTTGGGCTCTACCAAAAGATCCCACATTACCATTTATTTCTTTATCAATAAAACCTTTCATTCTAATTAATTCACAAAGTCATCCCACAGTTTGTTTAAAGAAGCCATCAAACAGTTGTCCAGTCCCAAACACTATGCCTCTAAGTGACCTTCTATACAGTTAGTATGATCATTGTGAAGCAATAGGTCTTCACTTAGGGCTCATGCTTTCACTATCAATTATGCTTGGTAAAATTGTTCTCACCCCTTCAATACCCAGGAAGATGAATTCAACCATAAAGAAGAAAATTATGATACTGTTGAAACAAAAAAAAAATCTTTATAACCTTTCTCATGAAGTATGTGCCATTTTACCTACAGTCTGTTCTTCATTCCCTAACATTACCCTCTGTATCTCCTTTCTAATTGTTATGTTATATCCATAAACACACACACACACACACACACAAAGCACACACATGCACAAACACACCTATTTACATGTGACACATATACATGTCTACATGTAAGCTAGTATCCACATATGAACAAAAACATGTGTCTAATATATTTTTTGTTCTGTGTTTGGGTCACCTGGCTTAGTATTGTACTTTCCATATATATCACATGGAATTTTACAATACTTTGTTTATTATTTTCTCTTCTCAAGTCTAGACACACTCAATCAAGAGGCCTGAATCCTCTTCGTGAAGTAAATTTTGAAGTCTCTGTTTCATGTCTCTTGACTATGTTGTGGTTTCTCTGTCTCTCAGCACACACTAACTGCTAAATAGACCATTATTTTTAAAACTTGGGTCTGTGTCCATCATCATTCTAGATTTTATTTATTCAGTTGACATATGCCCTGAGCCCAAATTAGCTCTGGGGACATCTACATCACAACATTTGTTTCTAAAGATAAGACTGTCATTTAATAGCTCTAAGCATTTTCTCACATTCTTCTTTGAAGCTTAGCTTCTGCTGTAAGCAATGTGGAATTTCTGTGTTTTGACCCAAGTACGGAATGTTACATTTCTCCCTGTTAAATTACATTATGTTACTTCATCTCAGACTGTTCCAGCCTGTCAAGATCTTTTTGATATCCTAAGTCTGCCATCCAGCCGTCTCTATCCCTCCCAGCTTTGACAACCGTAAAGGTTATTAGATCTTCAACCAATCTTTCATCCAAGTTGCTGATTCTAAAATAAAGATGGACAATTCCCTTGAGAAGTCTGTGTCTACCTTAGCACATGTTCTATTGTACATTGTTTCAATGTCTCACTTTGACTCCTTTAATTTCTATGGTTAAACCTACACTAATGGCTTTTCTTGGTGAACTACAACTTTGTTTCCTAGAACTTAAAAAAAGGAATGATAACAAAAGAGCAGATCATGAGGTGGCCAGTTACAATCTTTCTCCAGGTGAGCAAATATCAATCAGAGCATTGGTTACAGGAACATTTGGTTCAGACCTGTGTTTCTGGCCTCTAAGAGTAGAAAATATATTTGCTTACTGAATTATTGAAGTTCAATCATTGAATGTCAAATTATTTATTTACAGTCTAAAGGTCTAAAAATGCTGGCAGTGAGAAGACTCAATACACTTAGATAAAACATGGTAGTTTTAGTCATCAACACTTTTATTCTATGCTTAAATAATTCCATACAATTGCTTACACAAAGGCAAATTCTTGGAAATGTAAGGAAAATTATACTGCCACCAAAGTGTCTTCATTATGAAAGAATTAAGTCATGAGAATAATAATCAACTCACTTGTATAAGGATCTTTATTTTTTGTTCATAAATATTTCTAAAAATTGATAAACTTCTGTGAAAATTTACCCATGTCATGAATATCTGTGTTCAATGAAGAATACTTGTAACAGTCAACCTATTAGAAAAAGGGTGTATGTTCTGCAAGAAACAAACCTATCCCATGAGAATCTGATCACATATAAATATAGTTCATCAAGAATCAACAGAATGGAACATCACCATAGAAAATGAATTCCAAGACTAAAAATATATATTGCATGAAAGTCCCAAATAATAAAAATATTAACAGCAAAACTTTGATGATGATAAGAAAAGTTTCAGGCGGTGAATTGCAGTCTCTCTTCCTCTCTCTCTATCTTCCACTCTTTCGTCCCTCTCTGTTTATAACACACTCCTGTGGTCATTTACAGGAAAAAATTGATCTCAGTACCCCCTCCTCTTAACTGAAATGTAAATTTGTGGCCTTACCCAATAGCCAGTTGCTTGGCAGGTTGACTATATCAGTATAAAATATATGGAACATCCCACTATATCCCACAGATCTATAAAATTCAGAAAATCTTCATGTGGGAGATATTTTTCCAAAGACTCTTTTCAAGGCCCCTCTTCCTGTTGCATATAGCAGCTGTCTCTCCTAATCATGTACTCTCAGTATCTTGCATAATAAAATTCCTCTCTTGGTTTTTGATCAGAAGCCTTTCTCCTTTCAAGACCTTGTCATGTACTCCAGGCTTGATAGAAGTGTGCTGTGAGGCTTTCCATCTTAGTAAAGGTCATTCTGAAGTTAATAGGTCTCAGCATCTTCATCCAGAAGCTAATCCAACCTGTATAATGTAACAGCAAATGGACTGGCTTGGGTTGGATTTTACAAGTTCAGAAGGGATGGATTGCTGAGCATAAGCAAATCAGAGCATTAGAATGGCATTTCTGTCCAAGATGCCAATCTCAAGAATATGTAAATGAAACACAGTGTAAAAATACTCTCAGGTTTTAAAATAACACCTGGTACTTTTAAAAAGCACTGGGTAGCCAGCCACAGAAGCATGATATATCGGGTTTTGTTGATTGATTTTTCTTTTAAAATGTTTTTTTAAAGTTAATAGTTTAAGCCCTGAAAGTAATGAAATTTGTAAAACATTAAAGTATGTATTTAAATGTGGAGAATTTAATCATTCATTGAATTAATAAGTAGTGTTGACTAGTACCAAATTATAAACTAATAAAAAAATTATTGAAAGACTTTTTTCAAAAGACAAAAAATACTATATTTAATAAATAAAATCAAACAGATATTTAGGGCTTATAAAACCTAAGATTATAGATTTTACAGCTTTGATAGATATAGCATCAATTAAAACATGCATCTACAGGTCTTCACTTGTTCTTTAAAAAGATGGTATCAAACATTGGAAAACTTCAATGTAGAACAAAAACAGTAAAATGTCACAAGTCACTGTAATTCTGAGAGAAAGAAAGATGTTGGAAGAGGACAGCCACAACCCAGACAATGAGATCAGCCCAAATTCTTCTCCACATTAGGTCATCATTTTGTTCTCTTGGAATTACATGATTTATAAAGAACTGGTAACACTGATACATTGCACAGTAGACACTGTCTTAGAAACCATGTTAACAAGAAGGAAGGCTCCAACCAGTTCAGATTCAAAGCCAATCACTTTTTCAATATTGAAAAACCAGAACTTTTCTATAATGTTGCTCTTCATCCTTAACATCCAATTTAAATGGCAAAAGAAATGTGTAGTTACTATCACCAAATCAGCATCCTTACCTAAGATGCCTATATTCTCTAGACTACATATCATGGTTACCAAAGCCACATGATCACACATTTTGCAGCAAACAATGGGAAATTTAGAGTAATGATTGGATATATAAACACTACTCCTTCATTATCTTTTAAGTATTAGTATTATGTATAACTGGAATGAAAGCCAAAGGAACATCTGCATTCTCATTTGGGCAAAAAATTTTACAATGAAGCAAGAGATATTATTATCATATTTTTAACTGTAGCTCTAGTTACATAACAAAGTCTTACTATGATTGCTTAAAAAATTATTACCAAAAACCATTAGCAATATTATTTCAATTTTCTTATGGGGATTTATGTGAATTTTTTTATTTTGACATGTCCAGTCCAGATATATGTATATATCCAGGATAAATAGTCATTCACAAACTGAATTCGTTAAAAGAAAATCTAAGGGAGAAAATACTTAAAATTCCATTTTCCCAAGGCCCAGCTAGATCAACAATTCCTTTAAAGTTTTCTAGATTATCACATATGACACAGAACTCCCTGCCATAAAAAATTCATACTATAGAGATAGTATTTCATGTAAAACACACTATAAAGAAAACTACAAATTATATGAAATATTTTGGTAAAATCTGTGCTTAGTAAAGGAAAAGCTGGTTACCCTTACCAATATGAAACTATCTAGCCTGGATGTGACTTGCCTAGAATCACTTAAACACTGAGGAAATGATAGCATATGTTAGAGCTCATATATGTTAGATATTTCAATTTTAGCTCCATTCATAAGAGAGTTCACTAACCCATAAAGCATCTCTTTCAAGTTTCATGTGCTAAATCACTTGAAGAGAATATTAGTCCCTTATCTAATTTCAACACAAAAATTGATTTTTTCAAATTAAATGCTATGTCAACATTTAATGAAACATTTAATAAAAAATCAAGCAGATTTTTGCCTGATTTTACAACCTACTATGTATTTTCATACAAAATTAAGTTTTAGAACTGAAGGTGTGTTGCCTTGGTGCATAAATTGACTATGGCGGTATTTATTTTGATTGTCCTATTGTTTGCTTTGACTATACCTATTGTTTTCATGACAAAATTATTCTCAAATTAACAACATAGAATAATCAGTGCTGCCTTAGAAAAAAAGAAAATCAGTATGAAGTTTTAACTGACTCAACAAAGGTGGCTTAAAAACAAAGAGACTAGATTCTAGACTGGCTCCTTCTATCAAGTGCATATTAGGTATAGACCTGGGTAACATCTGCCTTGTCCCTCATTTGCCTGGAATTTTCCCACCCTCAAACTCTATCATAAAGGACCACATGTAAAAAATTTCCCCATCAGTCGGATATCATATAACTATGGAAGACAATAAAAGCACGTTGATGCTACAGCAAAAGTAAAGCCATAAATAAGTATTTCCCAAAATTTAACAAATTTCTCCATTTTTATTGTGTAAATACACCTGCCTTGGTCCACACCTGCAGTTTGAATAGCATTAATTAAGACTTTTTTAATTTTTTTACTAAGATCACTTTGTAAAGGAGAAGATGATTGTACAAATGATTTAGCATCTCGTTTATTTGATAATAGTTAATACAATCAGATTATAATTTATAAGTACACAATAGCTAAGCAACAAAGACAAATATTCCCAAGAAAAAGTAATGAATAAAAGAAGAGTTTATGCGTGGAGCTTTCCAGAGAAGTGTCATGGATAATCAGGTAATGATAATTGGCAATAGATCATCAATGTGGAGGATACATTTCAAGGAAAAACAAATCTTTTCTTTTTTATGTATTTTTCTCTCATTATTTTAATTAATTATATTATTTATTTATATCCAAAATGTTCCCCACTTCTGGATTCCCCTCACAGAGCTCTTTACTCCATTCTCTCTTTCCTTGCCTCTGAGGAAAATTTTTCCCTCCCCCCAGGTACCACATTCTTTTCTTTTTATTCTTTGGAGAGGGAAATTATAAAGTTCACTTCCAGTAGAAAGCCAGACATCAAGAGGGAAGATGTAGTTGCTATCTCACAGTTAAAAACTCTGACCCAGGATTGTTTCTGTCTAAAAGAACTGCAGAGACAAAAATGGAGAGGAGACTGAGGGAAATGGGGTCCAGTGACAGGCCCAAATTGGGACCCATCTCAACATGAGACAACTAGGCCTGACACTATTACTGATGCTATGGTGTGTTTACAAACTGAAGCCTAGTATGGCTGCCCTTCAAAAGGCCCAACAAACAGTGGACTGAGACAGAAGCAGGTACTTAATACACCCAACCAATGATCTAAATTCAGAGACCCCTGTGGTTGAATTGGGGAAAGGCTACAGGAACTTGAGGAGGAGGGTGACCCAATAGGAAGACCAGCTGTCTCAACAAATCTGGACCCCCCAAGATCTCTCAGACACTGAGGCACCACCAGACAGCATATACTAGCTGGTCTGAGTCCCCCCATCCCCAAACATACAGCAGAAGACTGCCTAATCTGACCTCAATGAGAGAAGATACACCTAACCCTTGAGAGATGTGGGGCTCCATGTAATGGGTTGGTGGGTTTGTACGAGGTATGACAGTGTGGGAATGTCCTTTTGGGAGGTGGGTGGGATGGGGAGCTTTTGAGAAAGTAGAATAAAAGGTGCCAGTGACCGGACTGTAAAGAAAGATTGAGGATAATTAAAAATAATAATCATTAAAAAATAAGAAACCTCAAAAAAACACAAAGTAGCTATTTTTACCAGTCAGTTAAATTTTAAAAGAAAATTTACCTGGGTAAGAAAATAGCAGGTGAGGAAGGACAAATATTCACAAAAATAGAAAACTTAGGGCTGTAGAAATGACAATACCACTTAGTTCTCTGCTGGTAGAAAATTCACAACTGAAAATCCAAAGACACTAACCTATCATCCACAAATAGTGATACTTTCAGACTTCTTCCTCTCCAATGTGTATCCAGGATCTCCTTTCATTGCCATACTGCTCTGGCTAGAACTCAAGTACAATATTGAATAGATAGGGAGAGAGTGTGTAGCCTTGTCTTGTTCCTGATTTTAATGGAATTGCTCTAAGTTTCTCTCCATTTAATTTAATTCTGGCTATTGGCTTGTTCTGTGCTGCTTTCATTATGTTTAGTTGTGTGCTTTGTATCCCTGATCTTTCTAAGAATTTTAATATGAAGGGATATTGGATGTTGTCAAAGACATTTTCAGCATCTAATGAGAAGATCATGTGATTTTTCTTACAGTTTGTTTACATAGTGTATTATGTTGCTAATTTTTATACATTAAACCATTCTTGCATCCCTGGGATGAAGCCTATTTGATCATGGTGGTTGATGTTTTTTTATATATACCTGAATTTAGTGAATATTTTATTGAGCGTTTTTACATAGAATGTTCACAAAAGAAGTTGGTCTGAAATTTTCTTTCTAAGTTGAGTGTTTGTGTGGTTTAGTTATCAGGGTGACTGTGGCTTCATAGAATGAGTTTTGGCTGTGTTCCTTTTGTTTCTACTTTGTGGAATAGTTTGAGGAATATTGGTATTAGCTCTTCTTTAAAGGTCTGCATTAAAATTCTGCATTAAATTCATCAGGGCTTGAACTTTTTTTGGTTGGGAGATTTTTAATGGTTGCTTCTGTTTCCTTGGGAGTTATAGAACTGTTTAAATAGTTTAACTGATCTTAATTTAAGTTTGGTAAGTGATTTCTGAAATGGCCAAGCAATAGCTGGCCCAACCAGAGACCCATCCCATGGGTAAGCACCAATCTTGACAATAAGGACCAAATGATTATCTTATGTTGCAGAATACTTGATCACACTGTAAACCCTGAGATTGTGTTATTTTCTGAAACAACGGTTTCTACTTGGATTTTGGCTCATCTTTTCAGGTGATCATAAAAAGCACTAAATCTTAAAATCTGAAAACATTCTAGGCCTAGATAAGATTGTATGAAGACCAGAGTCTTCCTGGACTAGGGCTTAAGTAGTACTGGGGCAATAAGCTGCAGTGATGGCAATTACATCTGGCAAATAAAAGTTATTTTACGATCTAAGACACTTCCATATTTGAGTGGCTCTCCATTTTGAGAAATACATCAACCAACTGCAAATGTATAATCTCTAACCATAAAAAAACAGAAATTAAAAATTACTTAAATAAAAAGCATTCTAACTTGGAGAAGATAAAGGTGGTGATATGCTTTCAAATTTCAACATCACGAAGTAATAATAACATACAGAAACATTGTCCATAGTTTAAGGAAATAGTAAATATTTATATGAGAGTGTTTTCTCTAATATGAAAGAAATAAAAGGACAAACAAGCGTCACAGCTAACTTCAGTCATCAACTTGACACAACCAAGAGTCACCTGGAAAGAAGAAACTTCAACTAAACAACTGACTTGATCTGATGTCCATGAGACATTTTCTGAATTGCCAGTTGATGTAGGATGGCCTAGCTGACCATGGGCAGTGTCATCCACAGGAAAATGGGCTAAGATGTATAGAGAAGAAATAGGATATCCCTGTGTGCTTATACACCCTGCCTTGCATCTTTATACATTTGAAAATGTTTCCAACTTAAAATTTCAAAATTTACATTTACAATAGAATGTTTTGTTAGAAATAAAACTGCAAAACAACACAGTGGAAATCTTGTGGAGGTGACAGAGATAATCTAGACCTTGATTGTGCCTTTGCTCATATTAGCCAAAATATATCCATTTATTTACTTTGAAGTAGTGGTTTTAATTGTATGTAAAAATCATCAAGAGTTTAATTGAAAAGAATAAAAGAGTCAGGACTCCACAATTTCAAATGCTAGATATATACATTTAAAGGCAGAACAAAGAAGGATTACTTTCTTTTGTGTGACATGAGGTCTCCAAAGACTGTTTTTAGTGGATAAAAGCACATTTGATAAGGCTGGTTTATTTCAGGCAGTGTGAACACAAACCACAGGTTAAGCTGTGCAATTTAATGATTTATAAAGTATATTATGATATGTAAAAATTGTCTTTATTAACTTCTATTTTATAATAAACACAAAATTTGATTAAGGTGAAACAAAAAATTCAATAAAATTTTACCCTAGGGATCTTCCATATTATCCAGTATTCTGAAAAATCATGTCATAGTTCTCAGGTATGCCCGTTATAAGAAGAAAATGTTTGTGTATATTTCTTCACCTCCTGATATTCCCAAATATTATTTGTGATTAACAACCTACATTTTGAGTACCAAGGCCCACCTCACAGGATCTCTTCATCAGGGACTCTCTCATTCTTCCTGTCCTGACTGGGCATCTCCATTAAGCTTTCTAGACCATCTGTTGTGCAGCAATTTCCTGCAAATTGAATCATTCCGTCTAGGAATCTAGGAAGGAGAGGGAGAAGCATGAGACTCTAAAGCATAAACTTCAAGTGTCTGGAAAATGTGAAACCTTTAACATTTCAGAAGATCCCTCTCCAAGATTATTAAAGTCACAAACAGCTGTTGGAAGAGTAACCAGAAGAGACCCTGGGACCTGTCCAACTGTTTGTAAGTCATGAAGAGAGTTCCGGGACTCCAGTGTTCCTGGAGTTTCACACCTCATGGGGAAGTCTTTGACTGAATCAGTTGCCTTGAATTACCCATGCTCCTATGAGTAACTCTTCACCATATTCCTGTGAGAAACTCCAGAAAGCTCCTAGTTTCATAAGTCAGAGTTTGGAAATACTACTTTGATTTTGTTCCAACCTGAAGAGAGTAGATACTTGCTTATGTCTCCCCATGAAAAGCATCATCCAACATCATCCACCTCAGTGCAATCACTTGTGGATATCCTCCTTCAACTCCACACATAAAAATGATTCCCTTCACTGGGCACTGTGCATTTTGGAAATCTCTGGCCAAAGAAAGGAACATGGCTTTTCTTTTTCCATTTTATTCCCTTTCTCCTGCACAAAATGAGAAAATTCTGTCCGCTTCTGCCAAGAAACTCAAACTAACTGTGCCATTTTCTCTAATGGGCTTCCTGCCTAGGATCATGATAGCTAGTTCTACAATGGACTGTTGTTGTATCAATCCAATAAAGCTTTCGAGGTCCCAGTCTTTCATTCTTTGGTGTAAGCATGAAGAGAGACTTTAAAGTCAATTTAGGCCTCAGAAAATCCTAAACGAAGCTCATATCAAAAACATTTCTGTTTAAACATTGACCAAGATAATTTAGAAAAGCTACAGCAAATCTACTAAAATGGAAAACCACATCACCCTGGCACCTGAAAATACTCAAAAGTTTGAAGCCATGATTGTTAATTTTAACTAAACATGTCGTGACAAAGCCCAGACAAATTAATCCACAGGTAAAATATGGAAGAGTCTCAGAGGACCCCCTACTCTTCTGACTTGCTGCAGATAATAAACCCTCTGTTTCCACTTTCTAATAATCCATACTTTATTAGGCTTTGTACTCAATGAGATTTCAGCGTATCAAACTTGGATACAAGAGTCTAACCTAAGTATTTATATTTTTAGAACTAACATGAGTTTGATTTGTGTCCTCCTGTCCAAATTCATACACTAAATTTCAAAATGCCATTACTCAGAATATAACTATGTTTGGTCAAGTCTCAAATTCTGTCATAAAACTCAATCCAGGAAATTTAGTGGGTAATATTGCTTTTATCTCCAGCACTAAGGAGGTAGAGGCAGGAAAATAGGGAATTCTAGACCATCCTGGGCTATATACAAGTGTTCTGTCTCAAAAAACTTAAGTAGTAATCAGGTAAAATTTGAAGGCCTTCTATGAGTACATAATCTAATAGATTTCTTCTAAAAGGGGGCAAAAGCAACACGGTTGTATTCACACGAAAGTAAGGCCACATGAAGACACATCTCTCTGCACAATTAGCAGAATGGTTTTATATAAAGCCAAACATTCTAACAGCTAGATCTTGGACTTCTACATTCCAAATTGTAAAACAATAAATTTGCATGGCTTTTAAGGCCCTCAGTATGTGCTATTTTGCCACAATATCCATTTCAAATGAACATCATATGTGAATTAAATACTAATCTTTCTCTTCTAGACTCTAGAATCTAGAGAATTCCCAAATACAGTGTCCAAAGTTAAGTCATTCTGGTTACACAAGACACTCAAGCCAATAAAAAAGCAGCGCACCAGCAAGCTTCCTTTACCACTAGAACCCAGCGCGACCACATTCCTCTCTCCTAATCAGTATTGTGTGGACACTTTCTTCCTACTCTGAAGCCTGCCACTATTCTTCTTACAATGCCCTTTTGCTCTACTTTTATCTAAGGAACATTTTTCTATCTGAGGATTTTTTCTATGAAATGCAACTGTATCCTTTAGTTTAACCATCTCTTTGTGATGAGAAGGCATCGCACTTAAATATTGCAATTACTACCCTTAGCCATACAGCAGCTTTTATCTTTTCATGCTGGACACTGACCAACACACTCATTAAGTACACAGAAGGTTGCTGCACTGAATGTACTTCATCCTTTGCCTTGCTGTTAAAACACTTTCCTGTGAACAAGTTGGAGTCCTTTCATAATGTCTCAGTCGCCATAGAGGATCTCCAAATCCTACTTCTGAAGCCTAGACTTTGCCTGAGGTTGATCCATCTCAATCAGCCACTATAGAAACTGGGTGGGTTATTTGTTTGCTCTAAGATACATGGCCCAGGGTGGCATGGAATTCACCTCCTCTTGTCTCAGTCTTCATCCAATTCTAACATTCATTTATTTCTTTGATTATTATAAAAATAGCTTAAGTCCTTTGTTCAGCAGTAGGTGGGGGTAGATACAGAGAACCAGAGCCAAACACCATTCCAAGTCCAGGAAGTCTTGTGGAAGAGTTGGGGGATAGAAGTGAGACTCACAGAGTCAACTAACCTGAGACCTGGGCCACAAGCAGGGAGGATGCATGAGCTGGACCTAGACCCCCTTCACATCTGAAGCAGATATGCAGGTTAATGTTCATGTGGTTCCCCGAAGGAGTTGGCTTGGCTTCTGTCCACTGCCACTGAATCCTGTTTCCCCTATCTGGATTTCCTGGGTGGGTCTCAGTGGGAAAGACGTGCCTAGACCTGCTGGAACTATATGCCCCAGGGTGGGGTGGCACCCAAAGGGGCCTCCCCTTATCTGAAGAGAAGGGGTAGAGACAATGGGGGGAGAGATTGATAAGGATGAGACTGGGAATAGGGAAGGGCTGTGGTCAGGATGTAAAGTGAATTTAAAAAGTAAAAATTACCTTAAGCCTAATTGTTTTAAAGCATAGGGTATGCAAACATTTTAAAGTAAGCTATACTATATGAATTAATTTTATATTTGATTTGTCTATTTTTCTTCTCTTAAGGATCTTATGTTTGCACTGGTAGGCCATGCTTAGACTGGGTGTCCTCATATTCTTGGTGCCTTTTCTAGTAAATGAAGTGAAATAAAAGGTCATACAGATTTCAAACCAACAAGCAAACTTTCTTCAAAAGATGATCATATATCAGAAAGCCATATTCAAAATCATATTGCATATCAGAAACATGACACAGGTGAGCAGTGAGCCATGTGAAGGAGAATGTACTGGGGAAAGCACAGTTATTGAAGAGGCTTCCTTTTATTGGGCTCGAGAAGTGAAATAGAGACAATTCTCTATTTTTATTGCAGGCTTGGATTTTGGAAGCTTTGATCACTTCATGAGTTTCCCCAGGACATATCTGATTTTAAGCATACTTGTGCTCAGTTATATATAGATTAGATATTAAGTAGGAAATACTCCCTGAAACTTCACTGAGAAGACACATTGTATCATTGTACAGTTTCCAAACCAGGCCAGGAAGTTCAATCTGCCTTGTTCTCAGAATGTGGTCCAGGGCACATTTGTCTCTACTGTCTAGGATTTCTTTGAGCCCTGAGGGGAGGGATTTGATTGAGACATCCCTCTTAGAACTGCATGTTCCATGGTCTGTCTCTGTATTGTTCTCCCTCTCCTCTCCCTCCCCCTTTCCCTCTCCCTCTTCCCCTTCTTCCTCTTTCCCCCTCTCTCTGCCTAATATCTGGCTCTATGGGGCTCTGTGTTTGTACCTTTCACTGTAGGAGAAAGCTTCTGTGATGAATACTAATCAAGGTAATAATCTATGAGTGTGTCAGAATGTCATTGTGAGTCATTTTATTGCTACATTACTTTAACATAACTGTAGTATTTGATCTCATTCTAGGGCCCCGCCTATCTAATCTCATTTAGGAAATCTATCTGATCTCACTTAGGAAATCTGATTAGGGTTAAAGGGGTATCTCAAGGGTCCACTGGAGGGAGGAAATCGGGGTGTATCTCCAGTATCTGCTTAGGACCCTGGAAATGGGAACAGAGGAGAGACCGTGATTAGCAGCCTTCTAGAGCTGCAGAGGAGATTGAAGAGTTGGGTTTAAAGGAAAGGAGGAAGAACAAGGGTCTGAAGATAACCTATCTACTCTTCTTCAATTTCTTCACTGTTTTAAAGTGTTCATTGTGAAGATTTAACTTTCTTAACTATGTTTATCCCATGTTTAAAAGACTCTTATGAATAGAAATCTTCCCCTGATTTTTTTCTCAGTATGTGTATCATTAATTCGAAGGCTACTAATTTTTGTGTATTAATTCTATACTGCTTCACTTTGCTGAAAGTGTAGCAGATTCATGATAAGTCAATACATGATCGGACAGTGAGGAGCTAAGCAGAGAAAAGGTAGGAAAACAGAAGAGAAACAGAGATTGAAAAGGAGGAAGGTCAAGATGGAGTCAGAGAAAGGAGACTTAGATCCTGTGGCCTTAACCAGCAATAGGTAGATATGAGTATTTTAAGGGGCAGTTTGTGGCTTTGTCCATTAGATGTAATCTTATTATGTAGAGGGTTTGTGGATTGAGAGTGTAATATATAAACCTATATGAAAAGCTATTGTTCCTTGGAGTAATGTTTGTGATGGGCGGTGGAGGAAAAAAAGATGCTGGGGTAGTAATTCTACTGGGGACAGAAGCAGAAGGACAGGCAGAATGATCCGCCCTGGATGGAAATAGTTTGGAGGGGTGGCTTGTAGACGGAGTGAGAGAGTCCCTGCACTCAGCTCCATACTAGAGCAGTGTCTGCAGAGTGAGACCTTGAGGGCCGATAAAGGGAAACACCATCTATTTTAAATATTTACTACAATAACTGTCAGCAGTCCCTTGTGGCAACTTTAAGTTCTTTTAAATATAGAATTATATCAGAACTTAAAAACCTAAATATAAATACAAAGAAGAGAAACAATATGGTTAGGGTTAAATATGGGCTAGGGTTTAGACTCCAGAGAATCAAACAATCCTATTTAAAAATGGGGTACAGAGCTAAACAAAAAATTCTCAATTGAGGAATTTCAAATGGCTGAGAAGCATCTAAGGAAGTGCTCCACATCCCTAGTCATCTGGAAAATGCAGGTCAAAACAACTCTGAGATTCCACATCACACCAGTCAGAATGGATGAGATCAAAAATTCAGATAACAGCAGATATTGGCAAGAATTCGGAGAAAGAACACTCCTCCACTGTTGGTAGGGTTGTAAACTGTTACAACCACTCTGGAAATCAGTCTGGTGGTTCCTCAGAAAATTGGACATAGTCCTACCTGAAGAAGACCCAGTTATTTCACTCCTGGGCATATACCCCAACATACAATAAGAACACATGCACCACAATGTTCATAGCAGTCCTATTTATAATAGCCAGAAGCTGGAAAGAACCCAGATGTACTTCAGTAGATGAATGGATACAAAAAATGTGGTATATTTACACAATGGAGTACTACTCAGTTATCAGAAACAATGACTTTATGAAATTCCTCGGAAGATGGATGCATCTAGAGAATGTCATCCTGAGTGAGATAACCCAGTCACAAAAGAACAGACATAATATGCAGTCACTGATAATTAGATACTAGCCCCAGAAAGCTCTGAATACCCCAGAAACAACTCACAGGCCATATGAAACTCAAGAAAAACAAAGGCCAAGAAGTGAAAGCCTTAGTTTTTCTGAGGAAATAAACTAAGTGTATAACACCCTCTCAGAGTGTGTTACTCCTTAAGTCATTAATAATACAAGAGCTAAGAATATAGCCTTGTAGCAATTTTTGGTATTCAAAAATCATTATGTTTAATATACACACCAAGAAAACTTTGACTGTTTCCATGTTACATTCTGTTCTACATGTACCTTATGCTTATGTTAACTAGTAAGATTTCAATGCATACTATCAAACTCCTAAAAGAGTTAAGTACTGACAAAAATAAATTCATGTAGTATTATGCCAAAATGCCTTTAAAAATCTGTACATGTATCTCACTTTTTAAAAAATAAGGTTGAAAGAGAAACAAAAATAAAGAAACCACTTACCTATGGTGGGTGGGCTAGGTGAGCAATGATTTCTCAGAAGAATACAAATAGCTAATATATATATTTTAAGTGTTCAACATCCTTAGCCATTAGGAAATTTTCAAATTAAGAGTATTTTGATATGATATGAAATGACAACAAAATTTAATAAGAATGTTGGGAGAAAGAAAATTATTACTGTTTATATGAATAAAAAATGGTACATGCCATATGAATATCAGCATGGAGGCACCTCAATAAGCTAAAAATAGATCTAACATATGACACGGCTATACCACTCCTGTGATAATAACCAAAAGAATTGACATTCTCCTATAGTAATACGTGTCCATCCATGTTCATTGCTGCTCTTTTCACAACATATAGAATATGGAAAAAGCCTTGATTGTCCCTATCAACTGATAGATAGATAATGGAGACATGCAGCTTTTAAGAGCTGTAAAGAAAGATTAAATTAGGAAATTTTCAGTAATTTGATGAAAATGAAAAACAAATTACTGAATGAAGTAATCCAGAACCAGAAAGACAAATTCTACACATATATCTTCATATGTTGGCCCTTGCTTTGAATCAATAGATTTATCTGTTTTAATAGGAGAAATCTGTAGACAGCAGGAAACTGATTGAGCCATTGGAAATGTAAGATTTTAATAGAGAAATAATGTAGTAAAATACAGTTTGTACAAGGGGAGATGAGGGGCTTCAGGTCAGAAGTTTATGTAAAGGACACTGAAAAAAAGCATAGAAGTCTACTATTTTAGAAACATCATATATATTTATACATACATATATAGAAAGGTTTTTAAATGAAGTTCATATGGGTGGGTAATCTTATCTCTGATGTCATACATTATGAAACAGAAACCCAGTGTCAAATACATAATACCTCCACTTACATTGTTGGCCAGGTGGTCACATAGACCCTTAAGGCAATACAGAATTTCCCCTATTGGTCTTGGTTGCCAATGAGAACTTGACGTCAACACTACTGCTGAAGGCCAAGATGCCTTGCAACACAGGATGTTGAGAAATCAAGCTGGTACCTCCCTAGAAGAGTCTGCTTTACTGGCTGGCTTGAAAACAATACTGGGAAAGTATTGTACAGGCTGCTGGAGGAGAAACATAATCATCAGGTTTGCCTGGATGTATACATTGGAAGGAGCAACAGTGTCCTGTTTGGCAAGATATGCAATTGGAAACTATGAATGTTGTAAGAGTACCCAACACTTTCTTACTGGATTTAGAGCCCAGTACATAGGACAAAACTAAATGTCTGATACTTTAGTCCAGCTAAGAACCCATGGCTTATATGTCCATTTGCTCTACGGGTATATGACTACTATTTGTTAGATGGAATCAAACTGCCTTCTGAATACTAGCCTTTACACCCAAAATTAACATGGCTCCCAACTCTCTTGAGAGAAATGTCTCTTTGGGTGAACAATAATTAATATGCACACTCACAACTTGTCAAAGGCAGAGGGTAAGTGACCATTAAAGGTTTAATGCTACATTAGATATGGAAAATCTCAGAAAAAAAGGGGTAGATTGTAAGACGCAAAGGTTAGGGAGAAGTTCTATGAAACAATGCTTTCTGGAAATAATAACTCTGTTTTATTCAGGGACTCACACCTGTAGTTGCTGGAACAAAACCAAGCCACTCCAAATTTTAGCATGCTTGTGAGAGAGGGGAGTATAGAAAAAAGAGAGAGGGAGGAGAGGGAGGGAGGGAGGGAGAGAGAGAGAGAGAGGGAGAGAGAGAGAGAGAGGGAGAGAGAGAGAGAGAGAGAGAGAGAGAGAGAGAGAGAGAGAGAGAGAGAATAAAAGAAATCCGGACTTTCTTCTTCAATGTAAAACAATGACTGATGGGCTGCTACCTCCTAACCTTAGAAGGCTACAGTTCATTTTATTTAACAACCTGATGAACTTTTGCTAATCTATTGAGCCAAGTCTCAATTGACTCTCACAAAATTCTGAGCATTATTTAGTCCCTAATCATAAACTTTATCTCTCAGTAATTGAAACCCATCCTTTTGAAAGATGTCCAAAGTACTTTGCATCCTCATCAATATAATCCATCTTCACATTTGGTATAAATCCTTCCTCCATAAGCCATTACTCTGAGCACTGCTTAGCAATCAATAAAAGTCATTCGTTTTGTAAAAGTAATTGGTTCCTTGCTATAGAGATGTACTTTGCAAGACTATTTTGATGTTTCCATCCTTGGGGATTTGTTGTAATAATTTTCCAGGGGAGACCTTTTTCAAAGTGTTTAAATGTGTAAGAGAACAAACTTTGAGGCCAGACTCTGGACAGTTTTGAACCAGTACCTGCTGAAGTGGAGCTAACTAGAGTTTTATTCTTTACCTCACACACACATGTGTGTACTGGCTGTGATATCAGGGACCCCAACAGGGGAGCACAGGAATCCTCATCCAAGCTAAAGATTTTTAAAATTCTCCAGACACTATCAGCATTCAGGATATAGAATTAGGCCAATCTGTATAAGTTTGGGCTTTTTCTATATGATGAGGTCCCACCTAGCCAAAGCTACATAATGAATCCATTTCAAAACAAATGGAAAACAAAGATAACATTGTTTCATGAAACTTGCTTGATGAAGATTAACTTTTCAGCATTTGGTCATAAGAGGGGTCTAGTCCAATTCCAGATAAGTTGTTCTATCACAGATCCTGAAACCTTAGACAGGAGTATATGGCATAAACATCTTAAATGTTTAACCCACAGTCATAGTTATCTTAGGATGCTTGTGGCCTATGAGCCACAGGATGTAAATGCCTGAGTGCCTAAATATTCTAACTTGATTTTATGAGTTTAGCAGATTTCCAATTTTTATTTAGTTCTAAGGTTTAGTGTATTCTCTAAAACGGTTGAATTTTCTTCTTTCTTTATCTAGTACTCCATTATACATCCAGCTTAGGGTGTATGATCCAATGGAATACTCCATGCTACACCATAACTTCTTAATAAACAATTTCTACAGAAAAGCCAGAAATTAATAAACAAAGAATTATCCCTTCCAATGTACATGACCACCAGTAGGAATTACAAGAGAGAAATTAGTATTGATTTTATTTAAATGTCTTCTCATGATAATTGTGATAAATGTAAGGAATATAAGTCTTTGAAATAAAATAGCTAGAGATTTGGCTTTGCTTGTTTTCCTTTCATTGCAACTTCTGCTTCCCACTTTACTCCCATCAGTCTTTTCTTGATGACGTCTATGTTGAGAACCATATACATTTATAATCTTCCCTGTGATCTTTATAATCTTTTACTAATATATATATATATATATATATATATATATATATATATATATATATATATATATATATACACACACCATACTTCATCACCATTAATGCTTAAATGAAATCACATTTATTGAACTCTCATGGATACCCTGTGGCAACCCTTTTAGGTAAATTTGTCTACCACTAACCCATTTCTTTTAATGGCTGTCTAATATTGCAGGCTATGAAAGGAACATCTGTTATTTACCTTTCCCACTCTGAAAAGCATTCATTTGTGCTTGCAGTTCTTGGCCACTGTAAACAAATCTGTACACATAAATCTTCATAGACTGACATTTTTATTTCCATGGGGTAGATTCCTAGCAAAAATATTGCAGTGTTGAAGGTTACATATATTTTTCATTTTAACGGATGTTGCCAGATTCCTTTCCAAAGACAGACAAACAAACAAAAAAAATCTCAAAATAAAACAATCCCAGTATTACAAATTAGGAAGAAGTAAAATCTGTACTTAAGCCTACATATTGCTTTCATCTTTCCATAAGCTTTTCTTATAATCAAAGAGATGGTTATGTAAATAAATAATTAATCACTACGCTTGCAGATTTTACTTTGACAACTCTGCCAGCTGAACCAGCCCTTTCTAGATGTGCTTGAAAGAAACATGTGGAAATGAGAGGAGGGGCAGGCAGAAAGCAGGAAAATCTGTTCTCACACTTAAGAGAGGCAGGTGACAGTTGACATCTTCATAAACCAAATAGCAAATAGACTTCCTTCACGTTGTGTGCATCTGAAGGGCTGTCACCTAATAGGCAGCTGTACTGAAGTATGCTCATGACATCTGCTTCTAAAATGGTTTGCCAGAGAACTATTTCTGAGACTCTGCTCTGAAAATCTCCAAGGCTTTTACTAATGCTGTGGCTCTGAAAATGCTAAAGAGCCATTAAATCATATTTATGTCAATGGCAGCTCTTCAGACCCTGGTTAATTCTTTTCATGGCAGCAAAGAGTAGAAGCAAGAATGAAAAAAACCTGCATTTGGCAGTGGTACATCCCTAGCTTCTGCTCTGTGCCTGACTTGGGAAGCATTCACCAAGGCATTCAGCTGCTGCAGACCACCTCAGTGCAGCTCAGCAGATGGTGAAAACAGTGTCTGAAGCAACTGGGGCCATTTTAGACTTCAGGAAACATAGCAGGTGCTGCAGGTCCCTAAATGATGCCCAACTTTGCTTTCACAGTATCCTTTTTCTTGATGTGTGTGCTATTTTCTCCATTGCTTTTGCCTCACTATGCACTAAACATGATGGTAGTATATGTCAATGAACTGGAGAAGAGGTTATAAATGAGAAGGGATGATTGCATTGCAATTAAGAAGAATACTTCTGGGTAACTTTGCAGAATGCTGAGAGAATGCCATGTTAACACTTTCTCTATTTGGAGCTTATACTGTCTTCTTGTGAATGCATAATTCTATCTTCCTATGAATTCAGGGTTTGACATGAAAGAAACCTCAGGGAAGTAAAGATCAGAGATTATTTTAATGAGTAGCTACAGGAAAGTTTGAGCAAGTAATGTTAGAAAAATTAGAGTCAGAATTAAGTTTATGTAACTTAATTACATAAGTTTGATTGCCACTTCTTGAAATACTGTCCCTCAGAGATTGTTTCACTATTCTTTCCTTATATTTCTCTCTCATTTCAAACCATTACTGCTCAGAGTCTCCATTTTTGTTCTCCACATTAATTTTAACATGATTCAAGATGTTGTGACAACCAAGATTATACTTGGGTCTCAATGCTCACTGTTCTGTGAAATTTCCTAGGATAACTTAATGTGAACTCTTGTTGGCAATACCCACATGCTGATCATTGCCAGGGCTTTTGTTCCAGATCCACTTAACGGGTTGACAAATTCATGTTACCAACTCTCAGCTTTGATCAACACCCCAACCCTACACCCAAGCTAACTTTTATTTCCAGATTCACTAATTATGAAGCATTGGACCCATGTTTCTTTCCCAGAATCTATGCAGGAAATCTATACCTTAACAAACTCAAGAGTCCTCTTGAAAAAATTGCCTTACAGTCATCTATCAGCTGGCAATCAACTCTTAAACACTGGAGCATTTCTAAGAAGTTTTTAAAAAATAATCCAACCTTAATACTGTTGTGTTGACAGTATTCATAAAGGTTGAAAATAAGAATTACCAATTTACAATCCCACCATCAATGGAGTGAGTGTTCCTCTTTCTCCACATCCCCCCCCCCCCAGAATGTGCTGTCACTTGAGTTTTTGATTTTAGCTATTCTAATTGGTGTTTAAGGTGGACTCTCAGAGTCATTTTGATTTGCACTTCCGCTATGACTAGGGATATTGAAAATTTTTTTAAGTGTTCCTCAGCCATTTGAGATTCCTCTGTTGAGAATTCTCTGTTCAGTTCTGTACCCCATTAAATAGGGACAATTTGGTTTTGTGAGTTTCTTATCTATTTTGGATAATAGTCCTCTATCAGATGTATGGTTAGGGACAATCTTTTCCCAGTCTGTGGGTTGCCGTTTTGTCCTGTTGACTGTATTTGGTCTTATGAGGTATCACTTTTCAATTATTGATCTTAGAGCCTGAGCCATCGGTGGTCTGTTGAGAAAATTTTCCCGTATTCCTGGGTCCAAGCCTTTTTCCCACTTTCTCTTCTATTATTCATTGTGTTCTTTTATGCTGAGGTGCTTGATCTACTTGAATTTAAGTTTGTGCAATGTCATGAATACAGATCTATTTTTATTCTTCTAATGCAAAATCACCAGTTAGGTCAACACCATTTATTGTTGTATTCTTTTTCTTTCCTTCTTTCTTTCTTTTCTCTATTTTTCTTTTTAGCTGTATGAATTTGCTTTTTTTGTCAAATGTCCAGTTTCCATAGGTATGTGGGTTTATTTCTAGGTCTTCAGTTCTATTCCATTGATCATCCTGTCTGTTTCTGTACCAGTACAATGCAGCTTTTATCACTATATTGCTCTGTAGTACAGCTTGAGGTCAGAGATGGCAATTTCCCCCAGAAGTTTTATTGTTGTGAATTGTTTTGACTATCCTGGTTTATTTGTTTTTCCATACAACATTGAGAATTACTCTGTGAAGAATAGTGTTGGAATTTTAATTGGAATTGCATTGAATCTGTAGATTGCTTTTGATAAGATGACCATTTTCACTATCTTAATAATACCTGAGCATATCAATCTAATGATTCCTCGGAAAATTGGAAATAATTTTACCTGAAGACCCAGCTATACCACTCCTGGACATGTACCCAAAATATGTTCCACCATACCATTATGACATGTGCTCCATTATGCTCATAGCAGCCTTATCCGTAACAGCCAGCAGCTAGAAACAACCCCGATGTCTCCAAAGAACTGATACAGAAAATGTGATTCATTTACACAGTGGAATGCAGATACTTGCACCCAACCAATCGACAGAATCCAGGGATCACTATGGCTGAATTAGGGAAAATCTGAGGAGAAGGGTGACACCATAGGAAGACCATCAATTTCATTTAACCTGAACCCCCTGGATCCCTCAGACACTGAACCACCAACCAGAGAGCATACAGCACCTGATATGAGCCCCCATCACATATACAGCAGACAATTGCGGGTCTGGCCTCAGTGAGAGAGATGATGCACCTGACCCTTGTGAGACTTGAGATCCCAGGGAGTGGGGAAACCTGGCAGGGTTCAGGAGTAGGAAATCCTCTTGGAGATGCATAGGAGAAATGGGGTAAAAAACACTAAGAGGGTATACCCCAGGATGGGGCACAATGACTGGGATGTTACAAAAGACCAAAGATAACTTAAAAATAAATAAATTAGGTAGTTAATTTATAAAAACAAACCTTAGAAATTGAAAAGCAAAAGCAAATGCATTATCAAAATGTCACATAACTTCAGTAGATATGCTTCTCTGAATGCAGAAAGTTATCATAAATTCTGGTGTCTGGCATTTAATAGATAAAATATAAGTTTTTTTTTTTTTTAGAATGGAATTTGTGGCCTTGGTCTGCTGTTTTTTATTGCCCATTTGCATATGTTTCATGAGTGGAACCCAATATTTTGCACAGCTGAACACAGCAGTCATCTGCACATCCACCCATTGCCCAGCTTGTCGGGAGCTTTCCCCACACACTGCCCACCAACCCCACCCTGTTTACCAAACTCTGACTTGCTTGGCCCAAGTCACTTTGGTGAAGGCATTTATTTCTCTTTGGAGTCTCAGTGCACGGTGGTTTTGCTCAGTATGTTGTTGGGTTTTTGGGTGCTAGCTGAAGAAGTAGATTCCATGTAGACCTGCAGGCTACAGTCACCCAGCTCCCTGCCACTCCCCGACATCTTATAGCCACCAAATGGGGACCAAACACATCACAGCAGTTGATCCAAATGGTACCAGTCTGGAGAAACTGTATTTTTTAAAACTAAATTAAAATTACTATATGATTCAGCTGTATAATTCCTTATGAATGTCCAATGGATTTCAAATTCGATAACAGACAAATTTTACATCCATGTTGATTGCTATGTTTTATTTCAAATAACTATGAAATGGAACCAACTTACACACTATCAGCAGATGAATGTGTAAGGAAAATGTGATGCATACAGACATTGGAATTTTTATTCAGTTGTAAAATCAAGATACTTTCTGGAAAATGAATGGGACTAAAATAGTTAGTTTGTCAAAGAAAATAAACCAGACTCAGAAATATAGGTACATATGCTTTTCCTAGATTCTGATGTGTATTTATGTATATATAAGTATATGGGGGTTAGGTCATTGTATTAGACATGAGACTATGGTAAGGGAACAAGATACCTAAAGAGATGAGAAAGGGAAGAGACGTGATTCAACAGATGATACATGAAAACAGAAGGGAAAACTGAAAAAGAAAGAGAAAGAACAGCAGAAAGCAAGTGTTGAGGGAGATTAAACGGAGACATTAACAAAAGCAATGTGTGTGTGAAATGCTATAATGAAACACTTTACTCGGCATATTAATTCAATCAGCAGTTTTAATAAAGGATCAGCTTACTCTTTCCTAAACTCCTTGACACTCAGCTGCATTCACCTGCATATTCACTGACAAACGCAGAGCATATAATCTGTGTGAGTCTGTGTGTGTGGGGGGGGGTGGGTGGGTGGGTGGTGGGTGTGTATGTGTGTGTGTATGTGTGTGTGTGTGTATGTGTGTGTATGTGGGTGTGTGTGTGTATGTGTGTATGTGGGTGTGTGTATGTATGTGTGTATATGTTTGTATATGTGGGTGTGTATGTGTGTGTATGTGGGTGTGTATGTGTGTATGTGGGTGTGTGTATGTGGGTGTGTATATGTGGGTGTGTATATGTGGGTGTATATGTGTGTGTATGTGTGTGTATGTGGGTGTGTATGTGTGTATGTGGGTGTGTATGTGTGTGTATGTGTGTATCTGTGTATGTGTGTGTGTATATGGGTGTGTGTGTGTATGTAGGTGTGTATATGTGTGTATATGTGGGTGTGTATGTGTGTGTATGTGTGTGTATGTGGGTGTGTATGTGTGTATGTGGGTGTGTGTATGTGGGTGTGTATATGTGGGTGTATATGTGTATGTGTGTGTATGTGTGTATGTGGGTGTGTATGTGTGTGTATGTGTGTATCTGTGTATGTGTGTGTGTTGAATGAATCAAAACAGTCTTTTTACAAATATTATATGAACTTTATCAAGAAGATGTTTCTTTTACAGAGATATTGTCTTCTTCCATTGCTACTGTGTTGATAGTAGATGTAAAAATTCCTAAGATATTTTATAATTTTATAAAGGGAATATTAATCCTGGACAAATCATACTGGAAAACACTCTCTAGCTATCTCTCTAGCCTTTACTCATTATCTTTTCTCTAAAATGTGCCCTAAATTTATGAATTTCAAATATGCTTTGACTTGTCCTCTAGGTCATAATTTGTTTTTAAAACATAAATCATGCACTATGCTGAATAAATACCTCACTGAAGAAAATAGTCTTTGCTCTGATCACCATCTTTCCGTTAATACATAGTTCAGATATTACCTAGGAAGAACGATATTTGAGGCTAATTAACTCCATACAGGAAGATAAGTGTACTTAGCTCCTCAAACCATAAAATGACTGCATAATGAGAAAACTGTAATCCCCTGTTGACAGCAGACACTAAAAAGAATTAAGATTATAGTAAGTGACCAGAACATAGTCAAGCACAAAGCAGCAAATGTTCACTCGGGTCTAGAGGCCTTTCTACCCTGAATGAGACTTTGGTCCAATTCAATGGAGACATTAATGCTAATGGATATTGCAGGCTGTACCACTTACTCGTTTTTAGACAGCTTCTTTCAAGCGCTAAAACCCACTGAACCGAAAGCAGTCAGCAGAACAGAATTTGTCTAATATTAGACATCAGTGTATATAATTAAGGTGTTGATGCTGGAGTGTTGGTGTTTATCGCTTTTGCTGCAATAGAAATAGACCTTGGAATCCAGGCACTAGGTTGGATTAATAGTTTATATAAGCAGTATCATGTGGAAACACCTTGTTTAAAAAACGTTCGATTGACTAAAACATTTGTCTGTTGACCAACTGCACAAGTCCTAGGGTATTATATGTCTGTTTAAATCTAAATTACGTGAACTACATATGATAGCTTGAAATTTTTCACATTTCAGATATGCCAAAAGAAAAAGGTGCTGTTTAGCTGATTTTCAGTTTAATTTTTTCTATACATTCTAGCAAGATAATAGTAATGTCTATGACTGTAGGTCATAGGTGTTGTATATACAACATATACACAGCCTCAAATCAGAAAATGTCGTTCTTATAGTCTGGTTAAAACAAAATAGTCAGGAAAAAGACCTTAAACAAAGACAATCTGGCCATAGAAAACAGCCAGAGCTACTTGTTACTCCAACATAGGAAGTACTGTGGTGTCCAGGGCAGTTGTCTCCAAGTAACATCTTCTGTGATGAGCAGGATACAGGATTCTGGCCCATTCTTATTTATGCCAACATCTTCATTGAGCCTACAGACTTCACTGGCTTCCAAACCAAAAAAAAAGGAGAAAAAAAAAGAAAAAATCCTAACTTCAAGTCCAGCTATTGGTGTGAATCTCAAGCTTTTCTCTAAGTTTACATTCTTAGACTTACACTTTCCTAATTCAGTTAGAAGAACCCTCTGAAACACCATTATCTCCCCCACTACCTTCAAGGATAAAGCCGGATCCTGCTCTTGTGGATTTCCAACTCCATTCAACGACAGCATTTCTGTCCTCCCTGACTACCTCTTTCAGAAAGCACAACATATTTTAAAGGGCCCTTGGTCAATCCAGTAGTATCTCTACAACATCCATTCTCACTCTGCCTGGGCTCACCTATATGTGTATTTTTTATCCATCAGCTGTAATTGATGTTCCAGAGGCTTACTGCTCAATAACCTCACTCTTCCTAGTTCTTTCTGGCTCCTTTTTATTCTCTGGCTTCCACTGCCTCTGCTGACCAAGCTGATTATACTGCCTTCATGTCCCTGTACTGCTATTAAGAGATTTATTCTAAGAGTCAGGAATAATTCATCTCTGACTCATTCCATCAAAATTTTCTATGATTTGTCACTTTTGTCTATGCCCTAATTAAATGTCATTGCTTAGGATTAAAGTTATGGGTTAAAGGACTTTAGTCAGAGGGATTAAACATATGTACTAAGAGTGTGTGTGTATTCCAGCCAGACCACACATAACTAGGAATTCTGTGGATGTAATCAGAGCAGACATGCTACTGGATTAAACTCCTTCTACACCCAACCCTTTTTAAAAAAAATAGATTTGGCCATATTTACTTTAGAATAGGACTCACCTTAAATCTTAAAAAAAAAAAACAAATTTACATTCCATTTTATTTTTCTTTTCTGGAGATTATTATTTACAGAAATCTTTCTGGAATAAGCATTCCAACATCAATGAAAGTAGAAAATAGGAGAAGGGAGAAGTCAGTGGAAGATTGAATCCTCCAAGAAGTTCCTTGATACCAGGTTCAGTTTTCATTTCTATTTTATGCTCTGAAGCTGCAAGGTGGCCTGAGCAAGCACGCAAAATTTTATGAAGTTCATTTGGGCAGTCAGAAAGTTGTTAAGGGCAACAGCCCATTGTTTAAGCTATTTATCCAGGTCATAACTGATGAAGTCATGCTTTGCAAACAGTGGGAACAGGGTTTTCACTAAATAAATCAATAAACCAATATCTAGTAATTGGTCTTTCCTTTTTCTAATTCAATGGCAGTTCTAGTTTGTCTGTTGCTGTGAGAAAACAGTGACCAAACCAACATACACAGGAACGAGTCCATTCACTCTTACAGGTTATCATCAAGGGACACTAAGGAGGGATACAATATGTGAACCTGGGGGCAGAAACTGTAGCAAAGACCAGAACAATGCTGGTTGCTAACTTATTTCTAGGAACACTTCAACTACCAGCTTTCCTGCCTAGAAATAGTACTCCCCATGGGGTACTCTGATGAAGGCAGTTTTTCAACTTGTATTCTGCTTTCCCAAATATGTCAAGGTTTATGTCAACCTTAACATAAACATGTCACTTCAAACCATAGCCTTTCCTTTTGCTTTTTTTTTTTTTTTTTTTTTTTGTTGTTGTTCCCAAGACCTCATGCTAATATTATAATATAAAATACAAAAAGACATTAAAATTTACAATCTTTAAATGTGTCAACATTTTAAAAGTTCAAGATCTCTTTAAAGATTCAAAGTTCATTTACTGTAGGCGCCTATAAAATTTATTACAAGTTAAATACTTATTCCAAGAGAGAAGAAACAGTGTATAATTACAATCAAAGCAAATCCAAGACAAAATCCAACAATTATAAAATCTCAACTCCTGATATTTAGAAATCACTTGTGATCTTCACGTTTATATATATATATATATGTTTTTATATGTGTGTGTGTGTGTGTGTGTGTGTGTGTGTGTGTGTGTGTGTGTGTGTGTCCTGCCTGTAGATTTATGTTAAGTTGAGTAAAGGTAGGAAAATGAAGAGGAACAGGGATTGAAAGATAAAAAAGTCAAGATGGAGCTGGGGAAAGCAGACTTAGATCCTGCAGGCTGTAATCACACATAGGTAGATTTAAATATTTAAAGAAATTCTATAGGTATTTATCTCATATGGAAGGTCAGTTTGTATCTTTGTCTATTGAATGTAATCTTGTTGTGTAGGGGTTTGTAAATTAACAATCTATTTTATAAATCTGTTTGAAAAGTTTCCGGGCTTTGAAGTGATGTGTGGAGGAAAGAAGACGCTGGGGCGGTGATTCCACCCGGGACAGAGGCAGCAGGGCAAACGGGGTGAACCACATGGGAAGGGAATCATGCGAAGAGTGTAGCTCGTGGACGAGCGCCAGAGCGACAGAGTCGGTGTGTTTGGCTCCATACTAATAGTGTTGCCCATGGAGTAAGACCACGGGGCAGATAAAGAGATAAGCCAGATCCGTTTTTTAAATATTTACTGCTACAGGTGTCACACCAACATGTTAGGCAAGAATCCCCTAAAAGGGTCACAACTATCAGCCTAAGAGTTAGTTAAAAGGTTTTGTTTTCTAAGTAAGAGGGGGCCAGAGCCTTGTTGAGTCATGTGATGTCTCAAGCTCAGGAACCTTCAACAAAAGAAACACAGAGACAGCTTCTCTGGCAGGCTGAGGTATCCTGCTATGACAAGACAAAGGTCCATGAATACAGAGATAGAGAGAGGGAGGGAGGGAGGGAGCGATTAGCTATTTGATTCTTTGACAAAATCGTTTGCAAAAATTAAAAGGCTTATTTCTTTGTTTTAAGATAGTATAAAGAATTAATGTACAAGTCAAGTTTGTTTAAGAGAGTATAGAACTCACCAGAATCACGTGGGAATTTTCACCCGTGGTTCGGATCTAAGAAGTCTGTACACCAGACAAAGTGAATGCAGACAGATATTAGAGAAGATATCAATAAGTAAAGATCTGATGCTTGAGATTGAGAGAAGGACAGATCAAAATACTTTGGAATAAAGTCTTTGCTTTGCAGAATTGTTTAGTAAATGTATAAATAGTTGGTTCAGAATTAGATAAAGAAAATTAGTAACTGACTCAGAGAGAGAGAACGAGAGAGAGAGAGAGAGAGAGAGAGAGAGAGAGAGAGAGAGAGAGAGAGAGAGAGAGAGAGAGAGAGAGAGGTGATTTTTGCAAGTGTAAAGGAGTCATTATTAAAAGAAGTCTGTACACCAGACAAAGTGAATGCAGATATATATTTGGGAAGGTATTAATAAATAAAGATCTGATGCTCCAGGCTGAGAGAAGGACAGATCGAAAAAGATTACAGTACTATGTTGAATAGGTAGTGGGAGAGTGGGCAGCCTTGTGGAGTTCCTGATTTTAGTGGGATTGCTTCAAGTATCTCAACGTTAAGTTTGATGTTGGCTGTTGGATTGCTATATATTGCTTTTATTATGTTTACGTATAGACCTTGGATTCCTGTTCTTTCCAAGACTTTTAACATGAAGGGGTGTTAAATTTTGTCAAATGCTTTCTCAGCATCTAGTGAGATGACCATGTGATTTTGTTCTTTGAGTTTGTTTATATGGTGGATTACGTTGATGGATTTCCTTATATTAAACCATCCCTGCATCACAGAGATGGAGCCTACTTGGTCATGATGAATGATCGTTTTGATGTGTTCTTGGATTCGGTTTGCAAGGATTTTGTTGAATATTTTGCATCAATGTTCATAAGTGAGATTAGTCTGAGGTTCTCTTTCCTTGTAGGGTCTTTGTGTGGTTTAGGTACGAGGGTTATTGTAGCCTCAAAAAATGAGTTGGGTAGTATTCCATCTGATTCTATCTTTTGGAATAGTTTGGAGAGTATTGGTGTTATATCCGCAATAAATGTCTGATAATATTCTGCACTGAACCCATCTGGACCTGGGTTTTTTTTTTTTTTTTTTTTTTTTTTGGTTGGGAGGATTTTGATGACTTCTTCTATTTCTTTAGGTGTTATAGGGTTATTTAGATGGTTTACTTGGTCCTGGTTTAACTTTGGGATCTTGTATCTGTCTAGGAATTTGTCCATTTCCTCCAGATTTTCCAATTTTGTGGAGTATAAGTTTTTGTAGTAGGATCTGATGATTTCTTGAATTTCCTCAGTTTCAATTGTTATGTCTCCACTTTCCTTTCTGATTTTGTTAATTTGTATACTCTCTCGTTTCCCTCCAGTTAGTCTGGATAGGGATTTATCAGTCTTGTTGATTTTCTCAAAGAACCAACTCTTGGTTTTGTTGATTTTTTCAATGGTTCTTTTTGTTTCTATTTGGTCTATTTCTGCCCTAATTTTGATTATTTCTTGCCATCTACTCTTCTTGGGTATATCTGATTCCTTTTGTTCTAGAACTTTTAGCTGTGCTGTCAGGTTGCTGATGTAATCTCTCTCCAGTTTTTTTGGAAGCACTTAGGGCTATGAGTTTTCCTCTCAGTACTGCTTTCATTGCATCCCATAGGTTTGAGTATGTTGTGTTTTCATTTTCATTGAATTCTAGAAAGTCCTTAATTTCTTTCTTTATTTCTTCTTTGGCCCTGCTATCGTTTAACAGAGTGTTGTTTAGTTTCCATGTGTACGTAGGCTTTTTGTTGTCTTCATTGTTGTTAAAGACCAGCTGTAGACAATGGTGATCTGAGAGAATGCATGGGAGTATTTCAATCTTCTTATATCGATTGAGGCTCGTTCTGTGTCCAATTATGTGGTCAATTTTTGAGAAGGTGCCATGAGGTGCTAAGAAGAAAGTGTATTCTTTTAATTTAGGATGATATGTTCTGTATATATCTATTAATTCTAGTTGGTCCAAAGTCTCTGCTAGTTTTGCAGTGTCCTTGTTCAGTTTCTGTTTCCATGATCTGTCCATTGGTGAGAGTGGGGTATTAAAGTCTCCCACTATTATTGTGTTGGGTGAAATGTATTTTTTGAGCTTTAGTAGGGTTTCTTTTATGAGTGTGGGTGCTTTTTTATTTGGAGCATATTTGGTAAGAATTGAGAGTTCCTGCGGACAGATTTCCCCGGTAATGAGTAAAAAGTGTCCTTCCTTAACTTTTTTGATAACTTTTGGTGGGAAATTTACTTTATTTGATATTAGAATAGCCACTCCAGATTGCTTCTTGGTGCTGTTTGCTTGGAAGTTTTTTTTCCCACCCTTTTACTTTGAGATAGTGTCTGTCTTTGTCTCTGAGATGAGTTTCCTGTATGCAGCAAAATGCTGGATTTTGTTTTTGTATTTAATCTGATAGCCTATGTCTCTTTATTGGGGAGTTGAGTCCATTTATGTTAATAGATATCAAGGAATAGTTGTTTCTGTTTCCTGCCATTATTGCCTTTGTGGGTTGAGTTGTGTCTGTGTCTTTTTCTTCTTTTAGTTTTCTTGTTTAGGCATTTTCTTGTTTTCAATAGGCTGTATTTTCCCTCACTGTATTGGGTTTTCCACCTATAATTCTTTGTAGTGCTGGGTTTGTGGTCAGATATTGTGTAAATTTTGATTTTTCTTGAAATATCTTCATCTCTCCATCTGTGGTGATTGATAGTTTTGCTGGGTATAGCAGCTTGGGCTGGCACTTGTGCTCTCTTAGGGTGTGCATGATGTCTGTCCAGGTTCTTCTAGCTTTCATAGTCTCTGTTGAGAAATCGGGTGTGATTCTGATTGGCCTGCCTTTATATGTTACCTGACCTTTTTCCCTTACTGCTTTTAGTATTCTTTCTTTGCTTTGCGCACTTGGAGTTTTGACTATTATGTGTCGGGAGGTATTTCTTTTCTGGTCCAACCTATTTGGAGTTCTGAAGGCTTCTTTTATGCTTGTGGTCACCTCATTCTTGAAGGTAGGGAAGTTTTCTTCTACGATTTTGTTGAAGATATTTACTGTGCCTCTTAGTTGATACTCTTCTCCCTCTTCTATTCCTATTATCCTTAGATTAAGTCTTTTCATTGTGTCCTGGATTTCCTGGACATTTTGGGTTAGGAGCTTTTTGTTTTTTGCATGTTCTCTGGATGTTTTGTCTATGTTTACAATGTTGTCTTCTGCCCCCCGAGATTCTCTCTTCCATCTCTTGTAGTCAATTGGAAATTCTTGCTTCTGTGACTCCTGATTTATTTTTTAGGTGTTCTACCTCTAGGGTTATCTCTTTTAGTGTTTTCTTTATTGTGTCAATTTCTGTTTTAAATTCCCTCATCTCTTTCGTTCTGTTTTTCTCTAGTTCTTTGAGTTCTTTGAGTGTTTTTCTTGTTTCCTCTTTGAAAGCATCTGAAGCTTTTTACTTTTCCTCCCGTTCTTGTTTAAGTATCTCTATCAGCATCTTGAGGTATGAATTCAGGTCTGTGTCTTCTTTTTCTGGAGTGTTTGGCATTCCAATGTTTGCTGTTATGGGAGAGCTGGGTTCTGGTATTGCCAGGTTGTCTTGGTTTCCTTGGGACATACTCTTTTGCTTTCCTCTTGCCATTTTGTTGTCAGTGATATGTTCTTGCCTTTCCCTTGTATCTGGTCTGTGTCCCTGGATCTCCACTGGTCCAGGTGTCAGATTGGCCAAGCCCTGTTCTGGGCCCTGAGGTCACTGCAGGGTGCAAACAGAAGTTCCAAAGTTGTGTTCCTGGTCCCTGGATCAAGCAGGCCTGGGGGGTGTGCTTACCGTGCACACTCCACAGAGATCTCTCTGCTCCCTGGCTGCCCAGATCTCCTACTCACCAGTCTTTAAAGCTTTAGGAGCTGCTGATCTGAGTGGCAGATGGTCCGTGCCCTGTTCTGCACCCTGAAGTCGCCGCCGGGTGGAACAGAAGTTCCAAAGTTCTGTTCCTGGTCCCTGGATCAGGCAGGACTGGGGGTGCACTTACTGTGCGCACTCCGCAGAGATCCCTCTGCTCCCTGGTTGCCCAGGTTTCCTACTCACCAGTCTTTAAAGCTTTAGGAGTTGCTGATCTGAGTGGCAGATGGGCCACTCTTTGTTCTGCACCCTGAAGTCGCCGCCCTAAACATTACAATTAAACAGAAACAAAAACATGTCAATGGAACAGCAGCTTCGACAGGTAAAACAGTTAATACAGGGACACCAGATTGCTCAGGGTATAGAAAGTCAGTACTAGATATGTTCCCAGCCATGAAAAGACATTTGTATCACTCCCTGTAAGACTCAAAGATCCTTGGAGGAGAGGAGCCTGAAAGGATGCAAAAGCTGAAAGAATGGATGTGGAGTGCTGTTATTTGGGCACACAGACATTCTAATAATAAACCCAATGCAACTGGGCTTGTCTACACTGAGCCTGCCCAAGAATGGACCGATCTGCCATGGATGGTGGGGGTCTCTAGAGGTCCTGTCTTCCATCAGTGACCTCAGAGCCAGTGATGGACACTGGGAATGGAGAGTCATTTCTGACAGTTGAGTAACCCCTTGTTAATCCCACCGGACTAAAACCATTGGCTCTAAACACAAAAGGAAAACAGAACCGTTGAAAAGAAACGTGAAGAGAGGAGATCAGACTGATAGAAATGGGAAGGAGATAAGGGAAGAAGTAATGTCAATGGACTGTACACCTATAGGAAAATATCAAAGAGCAAACTTATTTTAAAATGTATCCAAGCTTTAATGCCATAATTGCAAGGTTAGCAGTCCTGAAGATGAAATTTAGAAATTTGATCACTCTCAATTCTTTACAGCACTAGCTCTTCACATGTTAATGAATTTAATGACTTAGCTGCCATCATGTTAAATGACAATATCATACTTCAGTCTATGCTCTGAATCCAAGAAATCCAACTATTAAAACTCAGTTAGTGACTATTGTTTCATTGACCATATAGCATTTTTTCTTCTGTTCAATTGAAAGCCCATCACATTGTATAAAACTCTGTTTCTCACTCAATTAAACTGGTTCACTCACCTTTGTGTGCCCAAACAATGACAGAGTGCTAAACTCACAATAAGGATGCAATCCAATAGTTTAAATGAATCAATATTTATTGATATGTTTTAGAGCTGTTTGGGGCTCATAGAAAATTTGACCAGATAATCCAGCATAATTTGCATAGTGTAGCACATTATACAAACTGTGCAGTTCTTAACAAGGTTAGCTAAATGTGGAATATTCTGTAGTTGTAGATGAATGTATAATGACCCGTGCCTAGTATTATATCACACAGTAGCTTTTGTAACCTGGCTCTCCACTACACTCTGTTTCTTTATTCTTTTTCATTTCTTAACCCTGGAAAACATGGACATTTTCAGTATTTCTTGGCTTCATGTTCCACAATACCATAGATTAAAGAACTATTAACCTAGATGTCCTTCAACAGAGGAATTGGATTCAGAAATTGTGGTAGATATACACAATGGAGTACTATTCAGCTACCAAAAATGATAAGTTCATGAAATTCCTAGGCAAATTGATGGAACTTGAAGCTATCATCCTGAGTGAGGTAACCCAGTCACAAAAGAACACTCATGGCATATATTCACTTATAAGCAGATACTAACCCAAAAAGTTTAAATACCCAAGAAACAACTCACACAACATATGAAGGTCAAAGACAAGGAAGGCAAGAAGATGGCCTTACCTGGGGATACATCCCATATGCAGCCACGAAACCTATGCACTATTGCTGATGCCAAGATGTGATAACTGGCAGTAGCCAGATATGGAATCCTCCTCAAAGGCTCTGCCAGAACCATACTGATAGAGAGATTGCTTGCAGCTAACCATCGGACTAAACACAAGCACCCAAATTAAGGAGCTAGAGAAAGAGCTGAAGGAGCTGAGAGGATTTGTAACCCCATGGAAAGAACAAAATTATTAACTAACCAAACCTACCACAGCTCCCAGGGACTAAAACACCAACCAATGAGTTCACATGGAGAGACCCATGGCCTCAGGTGTATATGCAGTAGAGAATAGCATTCTCTGGCATCAATGGTAGGAGAGGCCTTTGGTCCAGTGAAGGTTCATTTTCCCAGGGTATCGGAATGCCAGTATGCTGAGATGGAAGAGGGTGGTCTGCAAAGGGAGCACCCTCATAGAGGCAATGTGAGGGAAAGGCGGGATGGGATTGGAGGAAGGGGATAACTTGTGAAATGTAAATGCAGAGAATATTCAATAAAAAAAGAACTATGAGCCTTTTACATATTAGTTGTTTAATTTTGTAATATATATTTAAGTTCTTTATAGCTTGATAGCTTATTTATTTTTAGCATTGAATAATTTCTTATCCAGCTATACTATAACTTATTTATCCATTTATCTACTGAAGGACATCTTGATTGCTTCCAAGTATGGCAATTATGCTATAAACATCCATGTGCAGGGTTTTATTTGGACATAAGTCTTAAAATCTTTTTGGCTGTATTTACATAGGCATATGATGTATATTTGTGTGTGTGTGTGTGTGTGTGTGTGTGTGTGTGTGTGTGTGTGTGTGTGTATACAGAGTGGGGAGTGAGGTGTGGGGGAGACACACAATCTGTCTTTCAAATAGCTCATTATTTTTCATTCTTTCCAGCTATGAGTAAGTGCTGCTCCAAATTCTGGCCAGCATTTACTGTTCTCTGAATTATAGATTTGAATCCTCCTGATATGTATATTGTTTTAATTTGTAGATTTTTTAATGATAGGCAGTATAAGGAATATCTTCTTAAGCTGATTTTCCATCTGCATATCTCTCTGCTTTGTTGACCTGTTTGCTAAAAATTGACTCTATCTCTTCCTCTTTCTCTTCCTCCTCCTCCTCCTCTTCAACCCCCTCCTCCTTCTCCCTCTTCTCCTCTCCTCATTGTTGTTACTACTGTGAGCAGTAGTAGTATTGAACTTTTTGGATAAATCAAATCATTCATTCATCACAAATTCTGTATGTAAATACAAATTATTTTGATCATATTATTCTCCAACTATCTTCCTCCAACTCATCTCAGGACTCACCAAGCTGTCTTGTTCTCAAATTCTTTATGTTCTTTTAAAAATATTATTTTTAAAAGCCTACTGAGATCAATTGGTGCTGAGCATGTGTTATGTCAAGAAGACATAGCATAGGTCTTTTCCTATTCTGCAGCTCTTACATTGAATTTTAAGCATCTTCTTAACACCTCTTTAAGGAAGAGCTTAATCAGATATATCATATGTATATATATAGTCTTATATTATCAGATTTTATGTTTACAGAATCAACTAGAAAGCTGCATACTTCTGTTTTAGTCTGCATTTCACTTTAACCTCTGACCTCTGATAGACCAGGACATAATAAGTGTGCTGCCTGGCATTCTGTCACTCACACAATCTCCTATTATAAGGCAGACAGTTGAGCTTTTACTATAACTCAGCATGCTGGAGGTACAAGGCTAAGTATATAGTCCATTTGTCATAGTATGTAATGTGCAGTGCACATATTTTCTGGTCTTTACTTGCCTCCTATCTGCACCTTCTCATGCACAATTGTTACTTTATAAATTACAAATTCTTTTAGAATGAAAATGGTATCTTTCCACTGCCTTCACACATTTCACATATTTTAAGAGGCATAGTATTTTAGATATGTTTAAACAACATCATAATTGTGCCATCTAGCATGAAGTTTCAAACATTTTTCTGTTCTTTGTTCAATATTTCATTCCCGAAAGACTTAAAATACAGCAAGCAAAATCATAATCTGTGAAAATTTTCTCTAAACTTGTTTTCTTGACAACTTGAGAGCTACATTCCAATGTTGTCTAACTGTTTCAAGAAGACTGTTATCTAACATCCTGGGGGGGGGGTTGTTTTCTTATATTAACAATAACCTAAAAGAAACATATATTGTGATTTCTCACGTTTGCAATGGATATAAAATGTTAACATTTCCTACATGTATCAGATGTGTTTCTCTAATTACCTCACCATTTTTATCCAATCTACATCAGAGATTATATACTTAACCTAATATGCTATTATTGGCTATCCAGAAACTGTGTCAAGACATATCTGCAAATTATTCTCATCTTAAAAATGTGTTACTCCATTATGCTAAGTTTTGTTAAATTTTTCTTCTCCAATCTTCTATACGTATTTCATAAATCAGTTAGTTGTGGGCCATGACAACTTAAAATATTACTGTTTACCTTGGTTGCAAGAACTAGAGAAATCACGTTGGAACCCACTTGAAATTTCTTCTCTGTTAATAAGTTTTTACAGTGCCAGAAGACATGCCAAAGTACTTGGAAAGCAAAGACATCAACAGCATTCTTGCTGCTAACCCTGCATGACACAGTGCAGAAGTAGCAACACACAAGTGATCTCATGCACAATAGTGACTTGGAAATGATGGGGTGAAGCTTTTGTATTGGACTTATGGCCTGTTCCACAGGAAAGAATTTATAGATGGTATTGTAAACATGGTCACAGATCCTATTGTTCTAGAGGTAAGGGCTCTAGGTAGGATCCTAGCACAGTCTATGACTAAAAACATGTTGTCGAAGTGCCTTGTAAACGTTTATGTTTACAGCCATAGACTAGTGCTGCCCTCAGCTCTGAAAGTTTCTCTATGCTGTGCTCAACAGTTAATGAAAAGACTCATAATTGGTCAAAGTGCTAAGAATACATGTCTGTTGAGAGATTAGTCCTAAATGGGACATTTATCACCTAGGTCCTGACTAACATCATAAAAGAGGAGCTGAAAGAATGTAGGAGTTGGAGGGGATAAAGGGGTGCTCTGAAATGTTCCCTCCTGAACAGAACATGGCCGTGCGTATGATCAAGACATATTGTTGACCTGTCTAAAATGGTGACAAATAATTAAAAATATTCTATAAAAAGTGTAAGCATTTAAACCAAGTTAATTAAATTAAGTTAAAGACTCAAAGATCTGTGCACTTTTCAGATTAAATTAATCTTCCCTAGGAAAAAGAATCTTATTTTTAGAATACCTCCCAATTTCAGTTCAATTTCTTTACAGGTAATTGCTTGGTTTAAAAGGTAAGGCCTTCCATTATAATCAACAAGCATCAACCTTGCTCACAATCAATATAGATAAGAAACGAGCTGTATTCTCATAGTCATTGTATATAAAGATTCCTCCTAAAAGAGCCAGGCCAGTGTTTAAATATAAGGAAGATCCCCCACAAGATATGGAATGGTATTTTAATATTAGAAGTATAGGATGTCTAAAGGCATTAACTCCTATAATGCTTCAGTGAACAGGAAACAAGTTCCAATATCCCTAACCAAATAGTTACTGTGTAGCGAAAACCAGATACTAAATTCAATTTTCTGCTTGGATAAAATAGAATAATACTTTACCTCCTATTCCTATTTATGACTAAGATTGCTGATGACATTGAAAATGAAATGTTAAAATTGTGTGATATTTTTGATAAATTCAGAAATAATCATCTTAAAAATTTCTATAAATTTTAAATATGTTGTAGTATCCAGAAATTAATGAACAAATGATCATAACTAATACTGACTTTTAAATTATAGTTATTCATTCAGAATACAATATGCTAATGTAACATCTCTGTCCAACCAATTACCTTTCAAAATATATAAAGCATATTTGATGAATTGTCAACAAATTTTAAAATTTTGTCTAATTAACTTGGTCAAGAGGAATGCATTAGAGTAAAAGGAGCCCCGTTAATAAAATTTATAAGTATAGATATAATAGTTATTACTCACTTCTAGGAACATATATCTAACTTTAACTTAAAGTTTAGAAAGTGATAGAGACAGGTCATTGGAAGTTTATACACACGTTCAAAATTAATTTAAGACTTCTGGCCTTGAAAGGAATAAGGAGTACAAGATTCACAGTTATCTTTGACTTCAGACTTGTTCGACTTGTTACAGGGTTTGCATGCAAGGCAAAATGCAGCTGCACAGCTAATTTCAGGCTCACCAGTCTTGACAACGCTCCCGTTCATAAGCAGCTGGTGATTAGCCATATGGGAAAGTGTGATTGAACTCCAGATGGAGTTGACTTCTTCATATAGCTCCAGTCTATTTGATTTGGGGACAGATATCTTTAGTGCTACTGAGTATTGAGTCACCTTGTTTAATACAGGATGAGGATGAGTTTTGTTTTTTTTTTTTTTAATATCTTACAGTCAAAAGTGGATGAGGACTAGACCATGACTCTTTTCTACCTGTGGGCAACAAGGACAACAAAAATAAGAAAGAGATGGGCAGCTATCTCTAGGACAAGCTTCCAGTGAGGCACATTCTACGTGTGTTCAGATATGAAAATCCACAATTATATGAATAATGCTTTACTACTTTCTCTTTGTCTTCAGAAGATAATACATGCCAAGAGAAATTCCAAAACATGTCAGTGATAAGATGAAAACTACTGTTTAATTTTAATCAAAATAATTAAATGCTTTTATCACTGGGGGTTCTCAGCATACACTAATCAAAATGAATGGTTTTCTAAATAATCATCCCGTGTCTTCAAATATGATCTAGAGCCTCAAAGACAGTAAAATCTATTAGAATAACATAACCAACTTAACATAAGTGTTAGATTGGTAGCCTTTGAGTTTGAGAGATCATTTCACTTGGAATTTACCCAATATTTGATGAATAAATTTTTACTTTATTCTCTAAATAATTTCATAAATATCTATCACAGATACAGATTCATAAACTTTAAATTTTTAAATCCACCCATGTTCATCACTTATTGTATAAATACCCAATCATGATTTCACCTCAGCTCATAAATGAACTTCATCACTATCACACAATAAACTTTTCTTATTACTTCATAACTGCAACTATGATATGACGTTACTATCAACTTTTAGTATTAGAATTTCAGTTGACATTCCCAATGCATGTTTTATGGTACCTCTTTGTATAGTGGATTCAATAGCCAGTGACTCCATTCCCAACCAAAAAGTGAAGTTAATTTTCTCCAACTTCCATCTTATATTTCTCAAAACAATCAAACAAATCTACATGATTCAAAGCCAAATGCTTAATTATAAGTACACTTTTCCTATATAATCTGTACATGCATAATTATCCTTGTAAAGCCTATCTTTCATTTAACTATCTTTTCTAGATTCCTAATAGTTGTATTCATAAAGAAATAGACATCTTCAAAGAAATATGTAAAGACTGAAGAGTGAACATTTTATATAATCTGGAGAATGAAAAATCTACATTATGCGTTTTGAATAAGTGAGTTTATTAAGTATGTAGTAAGCAGGAGTCAAAGAACAAATAGCAAGATCAAATATAAGTCTCAGGTAAAAATATAAAAACATCATCGAATCACCTTACAATATACAAGAGATGTTTGGAGTATCCTGTTTGAGAGCAGATCATCATAAAATGGGGGCTTACAGATGTCTGACAGAAGTTGACTAGGGAAGTTCAAACACAGGTGAAGTTCCCAACTGAGCTTTCTGTCTACCGTGTGCTTTAGAAAATAGCAGCTCCACCATGAATGAGCTTCCTCTGGTTGGACTACTAGCTCCCATCCCTCACTACAAAGACATTTATACCACAAGATAAACAATAATATCTGTTGGAAATGGTTTACCAGCTAGCTGTTCTCAAGGACACAGAGCTTTGACTTTATTTTCTTGTTTTCGTTCCTAAGTTATCAGAGCCAATCAATCCTAATAAAAAGGATCTTGGAGGAAAAAATAAATAAGCCTACATGGATTAAAAATGGCTGAAGGGGACAAGCAACCCCACCTCCACTGCCATTTTCCTAAATGGCACATTATGATTATCAATAAAATACAAATTTTTAGATGTATGCATAATTGAATAAACACACACTGTTTACAATTGTCTTTTCTCATTGAATGAGCCATTTTACTATGCACGAAAACAGAAAAATCAAAACCACTTTGCTAGTATCAGCAACAATTTCAATGCCAAATAATGTGCACTATGTCTCATATGGAAAGAAGATAAATCATATTTTCCATATAACCAATTTGCCACATGTTAAAAAATTTTAATGAAATTCATTTGTCATCTGTGATCAATTATGCAATTTTCCCTTGGAATTACATATGTAAATAAATCATTTCTGAACAACTATGCAAATACCCTGAAAGAAATATTTACAACAAATAATAAATATGACATATTTATTAAATTGTGGCCTATAATAATTGGAGATAATAATTAACACAATAAAGTGGTTCTCGCCATTATATTAATTTATTCTTTATGTAAATAAAAATATGACATTGCTAACCAAAGTCTATGTTCACTAAGATATATTTTACTACAAATATAAAAATAACTTTGGGTTGGACAAATGGTTCTGTAGTTAAGAGTACTTACTGACTGCTCTTCCAGAGGTCTTGAGTATAATTCCCAGCAACCACATAGTGGCTCAAAAACATCTTTAATATTATCTGATGCCCTCTTCTGGTGTGTCTGAAGACAGAGACAGTGTACTCACATATATAAAATAAATAAATCTTTTAAAAATTGACTCTTTGCCTTGTACTTATGAACGAAGGTATAAGCTCCCAACTACTACTCTAGTACTATCCCTGTGTCCCTGCTGCTGTATGTCTGACCATAATGATAGTAGACTCATCCTCTGAAAGTCATTAAAAACAGACATGTGGCAAGAGAGTTCCTGCATGAAAGTATTAAGAGGCCATTTCATGAAGCTCTTAAAGTGGAGCCTGAATTGTGTTGGAGATCCCAAGATGTTAAAGCCAAAGTCATCATATGTCTACTGAGGAGAGCTGAGCACAAGAAGCAGAACCAGCCCTAGAGAACAAAGTGTATTACAGTCAGAAAAACTGGAAAGAAAGAGCCATCTAAGCCCTTTGACCTAGAACATGTACTACAGGATTTCAGAGTTGTCCTGTGAGGTTTAAAACTTGCTTTGGTCCAGTATTTTCTCACTATGTCCTGATTCCTCCCTTTGAAATCTGTGATGTTTCCTCTGTGTCACTGAATGCTGGAATTATGTAGTTTGCTTTTTGGTATTAAGGGAAATTACAATCAGGAGGTTACCTTGAGTCTCCTAAGATACTTTCGATTTTTAAACTGATGATATTGTGACAGGTTATGGGACTATTGAAGTTGGAGTTAATGTACTTTTTTAATGACATTGCTAAGAGCCTATGAGGGCCATGGAATGGAATATAATTCTTAAAGTGAAAAATGTTCCCTACAGGGTCATATATTTTTCTTCCCCTCCCTCTCCCCCTCTGTCCCTCCCTCCTTCTGATTCATGCTTTTGAATCACACTTTCATCTACTGCCCAAGCTCTGTTACCACACTCCCCTCCATTAAGGTCATCAATACATCTTGAGAAACTGTAAGCCGCAAATAAACTCTTTCTTCCATTATAGAAGGAGGAGGAGAACCTGGAAGAACCACTGAGATACCACTACCAAAACTCCAGTGCTAACAAACCACACCATGATAACTCCTCATTGTGTATTTTTTATCCACTATTTTTTATCCCAAATCCATTTCTGATGATGACAATATCCAGGTCTATTCCTCTACACCTATATCAAAATTGAGACAGTATTGATTGCTTTCTTTCTAACATCTCTGAAAGCAAACAAAGTATTTGTATATATTAAAATAAATAAAAATAAATTTGCTTAATTGATTTAAAATTATGTATGTCTGTGTAGAGGAAGCAGTTTTCTCCCATGGAGATGCAGGTGTGGCCACTCACCTGGAGTTAGAGAATTAAGGGGATTCTTACAAAATGCATCAAATTAGTGGTATTTTTTACCTCAACAGCTACCATAACTATATTTTACTTCATTTTTATATGCAGGGATTTTAATGCTGATAATAATCGATAACAATACTGAGAACTTTATGATAAGATATATTATGGAAATTATTTCATACACTTTCAGGATCTGAGGGTAGGGCTTGTTGACTTTATTTTACATAAATGATGGCATGCACAGTTATTGTCATTTAGTAAGGTAATCTCTTCCCTCAGGCATGTGACTTCTTAGTGTAGACTTGGGATTTGAAAACAAATAGTTTGAGGACAGAGAATCTTAACTACATAGTTAAGACCACTTTCTGTTTTCTGTGTGAAAATTTTGAACCAAAGTCAAATACAAATCAGACTACTGCTTGTTTTATTACAATTTTCTTTCTTGCCAAGACAGATAATTTATTTGTTTTTCTCTCTTTGGCACAAAATAGGTTTGGCTGACAGTGTGTTTATCAAGATAAAACAAATCAGTTGTGTATTTCAAGATAAAATATGTGGCATGAATGAGACAGATTAAACTGTTAAGAGGACTCCAGTTGAGGTGGATAGGACAAGGTTCAATTAAAGAGTAGAGAAGACAAGACCTTTGTCTTTTTCTTTACCTATGCTTATTACAATCCATGATATCCTTACTACATGTCTGTACTCTGTCTTATAGATGATGTAAGTGGTGAGAGACATGGTTTATACATGAGCAGAGATTATAGCCACTCAAAAAACAGTGCTTTTTATTTCAAAATAGTGTGAATTGATTTATTAAATTAGAACCTTCTCTCTGCCATTTGCTTTTTTATTTGTTCCTATACTAAGCATAAGACCCCACTCTTATCTTCTATTAGATTCAGTGTATCTAGTTTCATGTTGAGGTTTTGAAAAGAGCCTCGAACTTATTAGCACAGGAGGAAATTTCCTAAACAGAACTGCAATGGCTCAGGCTCTAAGATCAAGAATTGAAAAATGGGTCCTGGAGAGATGACTCAGTGGTTAAGTGTACTGAATGCTCTTTCAGGGGTCTTGAATTCAATTCCCAGCAACCACATGGTGGCTCACAAACATCTGTAATGGGATCCAATGCCCTCTTCTGGTGTGTCTGAAGATAGCAAGAGTGTATCCACATACATGAAATAAATAAATAAATCTTAAAAAAAAATAAAGAATTGATAAATGGGATCTCATGAGATTGGAAAGCTTCTGTAAGACAATGGCATTAGCCGATAAGACAAAGTGGCAACCTACAGATTCGGAAAAAAAAATCTTAACTAACCATACATCCAATATAAAGCTAATATCCAAAATATATAAAGATCTCAAGAACCTAACCACCAAGAAACCAATCAAAAATGAGGTATAGAACTAAACCAAGAATTCACAACAGAGGAATCTTGAAGGCCTGTGTAGCACCTAAAGAAATGTTCAGCAACCCTAGCCATCAGGGAAATGCACATCAAAACAACCCTGAGATTCCACCTTATACCAATCAGAATGACTAAGATCAAAAGCTCAGGTGACAACACATGTTGGCAAGGATGTGGAGAAAGTGAAACACTCCTTCATAGCTAGTGGGGTTTCAAACTGGTATAACCACTATGGAAAAAGACCTGAAGGTTTCTCAGAAAATCGGAAATAGATCTATCTGAAGATCCAGCTGTATCAATCTTAGGCATATACCCGAAAGATACCACACCCTGCCACAAGGATATTGTTACTCTATGTTCATAGAAGCCTTATTTGTGATAGCCAGAAGCTAGAAACAACCCAGATGTCCCACAACAGAAGAATGGATACAGAAAATGTGGTTCATTTGCACCATGGAGTACTACTCAGCCATTAAGAATGAGGACATCCTGAGTTTTTCAGGCAAATAAATGGAACTAGAAAATATCATCCTGAGTGAGGTAACTCAGACTCCAAAGAAAACACATGTTATGTACTCATTAATAAGTGGATATTAGAAAAAAAATTACACAATACAGTGCACAGAAATCAGAAAGGTGAACAAGCCAAAGGGTCCAAGTGAGGATGCCTCAATCCTATTTGGGATGGAGAAAAAAGCAATCATAGGATGTGAGAAAATGAGGGAGGGGCCTGGGTAGGAGAGGAGACAAGAAGGGGAAGAAGGTAGCAAGATCAGGTATTGGGTGAAAGAAACAGAACTGAAGCCCCGAGGGCCAGCTGAAAGAATGGAAACAGGCAATCTCAGGAGGTAGAAGGTGGGGGAACTTTCTAGAACTTTCTAGAATGTACCGGAGACCTGGTGGTGAGACGAAACTCAAAGAGAAAGATATTATGAGATGCCCTAGAGTGAGGAGAGGGAACTTGTAGAGTCCACCTCCTGTAGAAGGACAGGGCATCAAGTTGGAGGAATAGGGTTGCCACTCATTTTTCTCCTGTAGAGATCTCTTAAAATTCAGACAGGTTCACATCCATACATTAGGCAGGGCATAGAGAAGAGTCCCATGGGAGAGGGGGAGATGGGATTGTAGGAGCCAGAGGAGAAGAAGACCCCACCAGAAGAGTCTACAGGATTAACTAAGCAGGACTCATAGGGGCTCACTGACACTGAAGTGAAAATCACAGAGACTATATGAATCTGAGCTCGGCCCTCTGCATATGGAATTACTATGTAGCTTGCTATTCTTGCATCGCTTTTAACAGTGAGAGGTGTCTTTTAATCTTTTGCCTGCTCTTGGACCCCCTTTATCTTTTACTGGATTGCTATGCAGCCTGAATATGAGGATTTAAACCTAGGCTTTTGTGATTTGTAATGCCACCTTCATTGAGGTTCTTTTCTAAAGTTAACACACAGGAGGGTGTAGGAGTGGAACTGGGGAAGAGGGAAAATGGGAAATATTATGGCTTAGAGGAATGGAGAGAGGGGAAGCTGCTGAACTCAGGGTGTACGGTATGAGAAAAGAATAAATACAAATAAAATAAAATGCAGACAGTACTCTATGAAGAATCCTGTGAAGGCCAGAGAGAGTTACACATGCAAAAGACACAAGATTCTTGGGCCCTGACCTTGAACGAGTCCCTGTAGACTGTCAATACCTTAAAAGCCAAGCAATTCAGATTTTGAAAAAGAACTGCACACTTCTTATCTAAGCCACTTGAATCAAATGCTGCAAGCAGAACAAGCCTTCTTTTCACAAAAGCTGAGCAAAGTATAGCTTTGTAAGGAAGCATGCAACTGCTCTTTTCTCAGGTCACTGTGTGTTGGGATCTTCAAAGTGATTGATTCCAGGTTTCCAATGCATCATGGGAAAAATTCTGTTAAAGTGGAAGTTCTGATTCTCATTTTATTTGTTCATCTGTTCCTCAACTGTATCATTTCTTTAATGCTTCCTTGCCTTATCTATTTCAAATGACAAAACTAAATTTCACCACTTTTGTAAATTGCAAAATGGTAATTTATTTACTTAGTAATATTAGTAAAATCTTTAGTAATAGCTGTCATTTTCCAAAATAAGAAATTATTACATGTCAGTTTCATTTGCATGCTTTTTTATTTGTAATTCTTTGTAAAGTACAAAGTGTGATTTGTACAGCTATAAATTAAGCATTGTTCCTCCTGCCAATCAATTAATGCCACCTACCTCAGACTTTAACTACCAAATGAAAGGCTCATGTTAAAATAATTCCAGAGCTCATGTGAGAGCTATTTGTACCTTATATTAAAATCATATACATGGAATGTATGTCATGAAAGGTTCTTTATTTCTATGTTGGAGAGCTTTGAGGTTAACCCTTAGGAAACTCCAAGTTTGTCTGACTAGTTTTGACTAAATCATTGGAAAAACTAAGTCATATGCCTTGCTAACATTTACATAGCATTCAGTTGATGCCTTATTTTATAAAACAAACACTATAGATCTGTTGCTAATGTGTATCTGTAGAAAACATATCCTTACTCTCATACAAATCTACTGTTGGATAATTTGCATAATTTTTAATAATTTTATTTATACAAATTGAATGACATATTATGTTTCAAACCATATTTGTTAAAATGGTTAATTTTCCTTTTTGCTTAGCATTCTATTGGAAATTTTATTTATTTACATTTCAAATATTATCCTCTTTCCCATTTTCCCCTTGGGAATCCCACTATTCCTCTTTCTCTGCTAATACAATGGTTTTCCCCAACCATCCACACATCTCTCCACACAATGGCTTTCCCCTATACTGGAAAAACAAGCCTGTACATGACAAGTGACTTCTCCGTCCCTTGATATTTCACAGAGCTATCATCTGCTATATATGGGGCTAGAGCCATGGGTCCATCCATGTGTTGGTGGTTTAGTCGCTGAGAGCTCTGGGTGGTCTGTTTGGATGATATTATTTTTATTCCTATTGACTTGCAAACACGAGCTTCTTCAGTTCTTTCTCCTCCATTAGGGTCCCCATTTGAGCATTTGCCTCTGTGTATTTCGGGCTCTGGCAGAGCCTCTCAGGAGACAGCTATATCAAGCTCCTGTCAGCATGCACATCTTGGTATCCAACATACACTCTGGTTTTGGTGTCTGTATATGGGATGGATCTCCAGATGGGGCAGTCTCAGGCCTTTCCTTCAGTCTGTGCTCCACACATGGTCTCCATATTTCCTCGCTTGAATAATTTGTTTCCCCCTCTAAGAATGACTAAACCATCCACCCTTTGGTCTTTCATTTTCATGAGCTTCACAGGGTCTGTGAATTGTATCTTGGTATTCTGAGTTTTAGGGCCATTATTTACTTATCAGTGAGTGCAGACCATGTGTGTTCTTTTTGTGACTGGGATACCTCACTCAAGATGATAGCTTCTTTTAACTTTTTCTTTATTTCTTTTTCTTTACTTACATTTTGAATGTTATCCCCTTTTCTCTGTTCTCCTCTGGAAACCTCCTATCCCTTCCCCTCTCCCCCTCCCTCTATGAGAGTTTTCCCACACCTACCCACTTCCTCCCATCTCCCTGCCCTGCCATTCTTCTACACTGGGGTACTGAGCCCTAACAGGGCCAAGGAGCTCTCCTTTTATTGATTCCTGATAAGGTCATCCTCTGCTACATATGTTGCTAGAACCATATGGACTCTTTGGTTGGTGGTTTGGTTTCTAGAAACTGTGGGAAATCTTGTTGGATAATGTTGTTGTTCTTCCTGTGGGTTTGCAAAACCCTTCAGCTCCTTTAGTCTTTTTCCTATATCCTTCATTGGAGCCCCCATTCTCAGTCCAGTGGTTGGTTGAGAGCATTCAACTCTGTTTATCTCAAGCTCTGGCAAAGTTTCTCTAGAGATAGCTATATCAGACTCCTGTCAGCATGAATTTCTTGGCATCCACAATATTGTCTTGGTTTGGTGACAGTATATGGAATGTATTCCCAGGTTGGGCAGTCTCTGGATGACATTTTATTCAGTTTCTGCTCCACAGTTTGTCTCCATATTTCCTCCCTTGAATAATTTGCTCCCCCTTCTTAGAATGACTAAGCCATCCACACTTTGGTCTTCCATCATCTTGAGTTCCATGTGGTCTATGTATTGTATCTTCGGTATTCTGAGTTTTGGGCTAATATCCACTTATCAGTGAGTGCATACTGTGTGTGTTCTTTTGTGATTGGGTTGCCTCACTCGGGATATTTTCTAGTTCCATCCATTTGCCTGAGAATTTCATAAAGTCATTTTTAATAAGACTCCTATGAACATAGAGGAGAATGTGTACTTGATGTACATTGGAGCATCTTTAATTATTTTATTTCTTCCTTGATCAAGTTATCTTGGAATAGAGTGTGGTTCAGCTTCCATGAGTATGTGAGCTTTCTGTTGCTTTTGTTGTTATTGGAGACTAGCTTTAGTCTGTGGTGATGTGAAAGGATGCATGAGCTTATATGAGTCTTCTTATATCTGTTGAGGCCTGTTATGTGACCAATTATATTGTCAATTTTGCAAAAGGTACCATGAAGTGCTGAGAAGAAGTTATATTCTTTTGTTTTAGGATGAATTGTTCTATGGAATTTTTGGTTGAAAGTTGGTTTCATTCAATATTAGAATGGCTATTTACGCTTGTTTCTTGAGATCATTTGCTTGGAAAATTGTTTTTCCAGCCTTTTATTCTGAAGTAGTATCTGTCTTTGTCACTGAGGTGTGTTTGCTGTATGCAGCAAAATGCTGCATCCTATTTACATATCCAGTCTGTTAGTTTATATCTTTTTTGGGGGAATTGAATCTATTAGTGATAAGAGATATTAAAGAATATTGTTTTTTTTTTCCTGTTAACTTTGTTGTTAGAGGTACAATTATGTCTATATGATTATCTTCTTCTGGATTTGTTACAAGATTACTTTCTTGCTTTTTCTAGGGTATAGTTTCCCTCCTCCTGTTGGAGTTTTTTATCTATTATTCTTTGTAGTGTGGGATTTATAGAACGACATTGTGTAAATTTGGTTTTGTCCTGGAATGTCTTGTTTTCTCCATCTATGTTAATTGACAATTTTGCCAGGTATAGCCTGGGCTGGCATTTGTCTTCTCTTCGGGACTATATGACATCTTCCCAGGAACTTCTGGTTTTTAAGGTGACTTCCTGTTAGAAGTCTGGTGAAATTCTGTTAGGATTACCTTTATATGTTACTTGACCTTTCTCCCTTACTTCTAATATTCTTTCCTAGTTTTGTGCATTTAGTGTTTTGACTATTTTGTGTAAACAAAAAAGAATTTCTTTTCTACTTCAGTCTAATTGGAGTTTTGTAGGCTTCTTACATGTTCATAGGCATATCTTTCTTTAGGTTAGGGGAGTTTACTTCTGTAATTTTGTTAAGGATATTTACTGGCCCTTTAACTTGGGAATCTTTGCTCCCGTCTATACATATTATCCTCAGGTTTGGTCTCCTCATTGTGTCATGGATTGCCTGTATAATTTTTGTTAGGAGATGTTTTCATTTTGCAGTTTCTTTTACTGTTGTGTCAATGTTTTCTATTGTATCTTCTGACACTGAGATTCTCTCACTTATCTCTTGTATTCTGTTCTTGATGCTTGTGCCTATGACTCCTGATCTCTTTCCTGGGTTTTATACCTCCAGGATTGTTTTTCTGTATGATTTCTTTATTGTTTCTTTTTATATTTTTACATCCTGAATTTTTTTTTCAATTCCTTCACCTGTTTGGTTGTGCTTTCCTGTAATTTTTAAGGGATTTGTGTGTGAGTGTGTGTGTGTGTGTGTGTGTGTGTGTTTCCTCTTTAAGGGTTTCTACCTGTTTACCTGTCTTCTCCTGTATTTCTTAAAGGAAGTTATTTATGTCCTTCCTAAAGGCCTCTATCATCCTCATGAGATGTGATTTTAAATCAGAATCTTATTTTTATAGTGTGTTTACATATCCAGGACTGGTTGTAGTGGGAGAACTAGGTTCTGATGATGCCAAGTAGCCTTGGTTTCTGTTGCTTAAGTTCTTGTGCTTGTCTCTCACCATCTGGTTAGCTATGGTGTTAGTTGGTCTTGCTGTCTCTGACTGGAGCCTGTCCTTGCTGTGAGCCTATGAACCTGTGATCTTAGGTATGTCATAACTCCTAAGTTCAAATCTCTCTTTCTCATAAAAAATCCATTATATTGTAATAGGGCCCACCCCAAAGAACTTTTAGCTAATTTGCATTTTTAAAATATTATATATCCAAATATGATTACCTCAAAAGTACTTGGGATTAACAATTTTTCAACTATAAAAAAGGAACTAGGAAAGAAAGACACAACTTAATCCATAATAGACTTGATTAAGTATTTATCCAAAGAAAAATGTATAAATGGTAACAGCACATGAAGAAAACAGTCAACAGAAAAAAATTTGTGAAGTATAAGTCAAAACCAGAAACAATAGGTGTTTAATAGATACAGTTTCAATTTTCTCTAGGTATGTCCTCTAGAAAGTCAACAATAGAAGAAAGGAGATTAATGAAGCAGAAGAAAGAAGTTGAGATGAACATGGCTACAATGCATGATGTATTTAACAGAAGCTGTCTGTAGGAAGCCAAACATATGTGCAATGAGTATATACCAAAAAGAAAAAAAAGACATTCTAGAATGGGCAGAAATTATGGTCACTCAACAATGTGTGTGAAATTAATGCTTGACCTATACATGTGCAGCTGTAAAAATGGAAAATTTTATAGATTTCTGTGTTACTGCAATTTTAAAAAATATTTAATAAGCTACTCAATCAATATAATTATATTATTGCTTTCCAGGTAAGATAAAAGACACAAAATAATGAAATTGATACAATTAACAAGTAGGAAAAGCAAATCTGAAGCCTTGATTTATCTCAACTCACACCAAGAACTCACATGTCCAGCTAGAGCACAGTGAACACAACCCCTCAGCATGCTTCAACTATTAGCTGGATAAAATATTAAAGATAAATATGAAAGACTATAAAATACATAAGCCTTCTCAGAGGAAGTATAATTTATTAGTGTTGTATGGATCACATTACTGAAATCCATTGTAATGAGTTTTCTCCTTTTGGGGTGATAGGTGTATTATTTATTGTAATGCTAGCACCAGTGGTTATCATGTGATAGAGAAAGCAGGACAAAATGCTTTATATCAGTTAAGAAGAAAAGCACATCCAACTGTGCACTTCCTTAAAAACTGGGAGGATTTTTTTCTACTGTTAGTATGTTAGAAATAGTTATTAAACTTTTTAATCTGAATTGCAAAATAACAGGTACCTCAGTCTAGCTTGAAGAAAAATTAGTGCTGATACTTATGTAATGTTTCTGGAACGCCAAGATTGGTGCTTCATTTTCCTTTAATAAGCCTGACAGCAAGGTGAGACTCTCAAGAGAAATATTTTTTCAGCCAATTTCTTCTTGACTTCATAGTTTATAAAACAAAACAGCATCTGAGATACAAAAAATACAAATTAATAAAACACAAAATGAGAGCCACATATTATTTATGTTGTAGATTTATTCATAGAAACAGCCAACTGCATTTTTTCAAACAGACCCTATAGACTTCGGTTGCCATAGTAACTACACATTTTTTATATAGATGCAAAAGTGTAAGTGGATGAGCCCAGCCCAGGTAAATCATCAGCACCAACATTGTTGCCTCCTGAGTGGCATAAACAGCATGCATTGTAGCTTCCCATGATAAAATAATCACAGTCATCATTTAGAAACTAAACATTTTCCCCTTGAAACTGTTTTCAATGCTACTTAACTAATTAATCATAAAGAGACTGGTTCTAATGAATTATTAACAATTCTGTTATGGAAACAGATAAGACAACTAGACTGCAAATAACAAGTACAGAACACAGCAACCTAAACCAACACTCAAACTGCTCTTCCATTTACTCATGGAGAAAGCCAGTCGGTGAAAAACTGAAGTCGCCATTGGAAGTACCAGGGTTCTCTGACAAGATCACTGGTCATTTTGGGAAGAAAAGCTCTCAATTAAAATCATAAATAAATTACATGTTGGTAAAGGCAGAGAAAAAGGAACTATAATTTTTACTTCCTTGAAAGTTAACCTAATGTTCATACAGGAGCTCTATGTTTTTTCCAGAAATTGTAAAATGGGTTTATATAGATTTATTTAGAGTTTTTAATTCTTTTTTGGTGATGGTGGTGGTGGTGATGGTGGTGGTGGTAGTGGTGGTGGTGTGGTGTGTGTGTGTGTGTGTGTGTGTGTGTGTGTGTGTTGGGTTTTTGAATCAGGCTTTCTCTGTGTAATAGCTCAGATAACCTGTAACTACTTTATAGATCAGGCTGGTCTCAAATTCACAGAGCTGCACCTTCCTCAGCCTCCTGAGTGCTAAGATTAGTGGTGCACACCAACATGCCTAGTGAGCCATTATTTTATATTTATGCCTAATCTAAAAGCTTTGAGAAAGCATAAAAATATTAAGACAATAATGTATAATGCAGCATTCAACTTTGGAAAATGGAAATAATATGAAATAAAATACTCAAATCTTACATGTGTTCTTATTGCAGTATAGTTTCTAGGGACAGTTATACTTGATTTATTTTGATCACAAAATGGACAGTAAGGAATATCTAAATTGCTTCATTCTCAGAGAGTTATGCTAGTATAAAGCATTATAATACATAGTCTAATAAAGGCCTGTAAAAATAATAAAAAAACACATTAGGATGCATCCACCTATGGGCAGGTTTTCAATTATTATTAAGAGAAAACTCCGATTAGGGTTTACTTTACCACATATAGAATACAAATCAAATATTCTGTTAAATTCTTACAAATATTACAATACACCAGTTACTGAAGTAACACATATGTCCACATACGTGCTAATATGACATATATAGAAGTACTGTATAAAATGTGTCTTGACCAAATCTAGCCTCCAGTCTCCTCTTATGTACCTATTCATAAACCTCCCCATATTCCTCCAATTTTTATGTAACTGTCGTCTTGGTCCATTATAACAAATTTTTCTTTGTATAAATAAACTAAACTATACACCTTAGATGGAGCTGCAAGAGGAACTAAAGAGAAGGTAAAGAAGAGAATTAATTTTATCAAATACATTATCTACATATAAAAAAACTAAATCGGTAAATTTTAAATAGAAATATAATGAATCTCTTTAAAGGTTGCACAGAAGGCAACTCTAACACCAGAGACACTTGATAAACAGATTCTACTAGCAGTTGCTGTGCTTTTCTATGAATAATAATAAAAACAAACTTAGAAAGCAATCCTACAAACATCTAGGGAGTGCATATGCTATTCAGCTTTCTCTGTGTGCAAGAATGTAAGTTTTTTATTTCGAAGTCATAGATGATTGACTCTTAGATGTAGTCTCCACCAAAAATGAACTTCATTTTAACCTTAAAGAATATTCCTTTTCCATTTTATAAGTCAGTGTGGCAGCTAGTTCTTATATCTATCCTTTATTATTTACATAGAAAGTTGTAATGTACTTTGTTTTGTCTTCAGATACCTTCTGCATTCTTCCTGGTTGATTGTGGACAATTTTCAGAATTCCTACCTCAAGTAGAAAAGCAACATCTTTGTCTATGATACTCTTTCAGTTAATCTTAGTAGTAGCCCTGTCTTCTCCATTGAAGTGTTATATAAAGACTAATTTTAGCTTATATCAAATTCTTAACATACAGAAGATTTACTACCAGGTTGAAATCTATTACACAATACACATAAATTAACTTCACTGTACATAGTTCCTAAATATAAAAGAATATAAAATGATGAGTAAAATTGATGTTTTCTGTCAAGGAAAGACCCACCTTTTTCAACTACTTTCTTAGTTCAAGCAAGTGATAATTTCCAGTATCACAAGAGCATTGAATATTACAAGGAAATCATTCAATTCTCAAAATAGCACAAAGTATGTCAGAACTACTCCCCTCTAAGTGTTTCCATCCTGTGCAATGTACCTGATCCTGATTAAGCTGAATTCCAAAACTTTCCCCCTTGATGTATACACTGGATTCTAAAGCTGTGAGCTCTTCTTTTACACCAAAGATATTCTGATCAGTTTCAATTATGAAAATAAGCATTCTTTTGCCCACAGCAATATGTTACTTAGCCATTAGCCTCATAATGACCAAACACAATAACCAGCTTTTGGAAGACAATTTAACAGCAGAGTAAAGTCTATATAGATGAAATTTTCACTGATTAAAGATTTCTTTTAATTCCATCAGGAATAAACTCCAAAGATTTTCCTACATATTTCTTGAATATAATCTCAAGCTCCAAAACCACTGAAAACTAAGGAGCGTAAATATCTGAATATATAGATCCTTCTGGCACAAACCCTACATATACTACTGACTCAGAACATTTGAGGAAGGGAAATAAAATATTTGTTTATAAGGCAAAGATTGGTGTATTCTATCATTAACAACTCTAGTAATTCATTTTTTTAATTGACTTAATTATTTTCTTCAGAAAATGAATAAGTCTCTCTCCACTCACTCATCAAAAATGAACATCTGGAAAATTAAACCTTAAGTACTTCCTATCTGATCTATAACAGGACAACAAGGAAAAAAACAGAAACAAACTCCCACTCAACTCAGATGGACTAGAAATTCATCAAAGCTCACAGTCAACTTAAGATTCCAAGATCATGGTGCAAAACACAGTATCAAAGAACAATGCAACATGCCCCTCTAAAGTAGCACACATTCTACCTCAATTTCATCCTATGAGAGCAGTTCAGAAGACTCTCAATTCAAAGAACATAAAAGAATAGAAATTATTGTTCAATGATTTCAAGGAGTTTAAAGGGGAAAATGAATAAACACCTAAATAAAGTTAAAGAGAATAAGAATAGACTCTTGAGTAACATCCAAGCAAACACAAATGACTTAATGAAATAATCAAGACAATTCATCGTGTAAGATGTGAGTTCAACAAAGATATCAAAATACTAACAAAAGCCCAAGCTAAAATGAAAGTAGTAATGAAGAAATTCAGCACCTTAATTAAAACACTCAGTGGAAAAAAGCCTTGCTGGAAAAACAGATCACATAAAAGATAGAGTTTTGGGACCTGAAGACAACATAAAGCATTTGAATACTCAGTCAAAGAAAGCAAATTAAAAAAAACTCCCAAATAGAATATACAGGCGTCTGAGACTCCCATGAAAAGAGAAAAATCTATGAATCATGAACATTAAAGAAGAATCACAAATCAAAAGTACAGTACAGTTCTTAAACAGCATCACAGAAGGAATTTTCCCAAAACAAAGGAAGAAGGTTAACTGTACCCATTCAGATATGAGAAGTATATAGATGGGATCAGAAAAGAATCTTTTCCCATCATATTACAGTTAAAATAGTAAACATACAGAAAAAAGATAGGCTATTGCAAGCTGCAAAAGAGCAACCACAAGTCACATATACAAGTAAATCCATCAGAATGACCATTGAATTGTCAAAGAAAACTTTGAAACCAGAAGTCCTTAGATTAATTTACTTTGAGTATATTACTTGAAGTATTGAAAGACAACAGATCTTTGCAAGGTTTGTTTTTTTTGTTTTTTTTTTTGTTTTTTTTTTTTTTTTTTTTTTTTTTGTCAACTTAACGAGCAAGGCTCATCTGAGAAGGGAAACCTCAGTTGAGACAATACGTTTATCAGACTGCCTACAGACAACTGTGTAGGCTGTTTTGCTTCACTGCTGATTGATGTGGGAAGGAAGGCCCCGCCTGTTGCTGATGGCAGCAGCCCTGAGCAAGTGTTTCTGAGACACACAAGAAAGCAAGCAGACTGAGGAAGCCATGGTGAGCAACCCAGTAAGCAGTGCTCCTCCGTAGCTCTGGTTCACTCTGCCTTGGTTTCCTTTCATAATCTTCTGAAACTTGTGAGGATAAATAAACTCTTTGCTCCTAAGGTTGCTTCTGGTCATTTCTTTAATCATAGCAATAGAAAGCAAACTAGAAAAGATCTTGAAACCATACCATTACCCATCAATATTCTCTTCCATAGTTCAAGGAAAGAAAAAAAAATCATGATAGAAGCGGGCTAAAAAAATTCCTGTCCATCACACCAGCATTTGAAAGAATGTATAGAACTGAAGTGAAGATTACACATAACTGAGGAACTACCAAAGGGGGGAAAAAACCTAACCAGGTATCAATCTGCAACCTTTAAAATGTGCTCATCTGTTTGAAACTTTGGACAGAGTCTTTAACATCCTCTACTGCCTTTCAGATGATATATTGTGATGTTAGATTTGCCTACAAATAGATAACATACTTGTGTGTCTCTGACATAATCCCAGGGAAGGATGCCATGCAAGAAGATAAACTTAACCTACTGAACTCAGAGCCCAGTGTTTTCAGATGAGGGCTTGAGATTAGCAACACTCCAAGGAATCCCCAGACTTTCAATTGTTTAGAATGGATGAATGCAGAGGCATCTGGGTGCCTGAATTGAGCAGCTACCTGATGCTCTTGCTGTCCAGCCATCACTAGATTGTCTACACCCTATTGTGTTAATTTTGTTTTCTGAATTGCATCTATACATTATATTGGGTGTTCCTCTAGAGAAACTTTCCTAACAAAGATATTCAGCATTTGACAGGTATTCATGCAATACCCCTAACCAGATCACACTGCCTAACATTATAGCATGCTGAAACACAGCAACGTATTTTGAGTGTATTGAACACACCAGGATGGAATCTTAAGACCTTGGAAATAATTTATTCTGTAAAATATTCCTATAAGCATATAGATTTGACTTTACATCATATGGCAATAACTGTTTTCCCCAAAGCAAATATAGAAAGAGCCCTTCCTCAGCATCTTTTAAAATCTCAGCCTGGCTTATGTAGCTATAGATATAGACATCCTTGTGATACTATAAACTAAACTGGTTGAGTCTTATTAAGGGACCCTAGTTTTTGCTATATGCAAAACCAATAAGAATCTGCTAATGCTGTTATCACGTTCAGTCCTATCAGCACATAACACTTGGCATTTTGATAATAATGTTTGCTAGGAAGTGGACGAGATGAGATTCCTTTGTGTGTGGTAAATGGATACAAATAAAAAACTACCCTTACTGGTTCATCAACTAAAGGAAGTAGATGGAGTTTGTGACCCAAAACTCATAGGAGATGGCACCCATGATAAATTCACTTCTTGGGAAATGAACACATAGTTGGGTCTGAATCTGTGCTGAAAATGTAGATTCAGAACTGTTCATTCATAAGCCTATTTCACACATGTAATTTATAAACCTCACAATGTTGATGCCGAAAGAAGACCTGCCATTACTATCTTGCTGGCTTATTTCTATAAGCAAACTAAAGGGAAGCCTTATTTAACACCTAAAAAATAAAATAGCTAAAATGTTCAACATTTGACAAGAAGCAGCGTGTAGATGTATTTGCAGAAACAGGATTAAAGATTGAGGACACCACTGGCCATCTTTTGACTGCAGCAAACATGTCTATTCAGCAGACTGTTTGTCTGCTTTCTGCCTGGTCTCTTAATGTGCCATGCTGACTCATAGCTTTTCTTGCTTGTTGCTAAATTATGAAAAGCAGAAAAATGATGTCTACTGATTTTTAAACCATTTTATCACGGAAAATATACATATAAAGAAAAGCTAGACATTTATTAAAAAATAGCAGGAAGAATTTTTTTTATACTCTGGCAGCTACTGTGCCTCTTAGCAGTTTGGTGAGGATATATTGCCATGAGCATCATACAGAAAAAGCTAGTGGTGAGAAGCTGAGAGACTTGTCCAAGTAATTCGTAAACATGTAAGTCAACTTTCCATGACTGTGACAAAATACCTGGCATAGTCTATTTAAAAATAAGAAAGGTTTATTTTGGTCCATGACTACAGAGACTTCCATTATTTTATTCTGTTTCTGTAGGTGTTAGTGAGACAGACCAAAGGGTGGCACACCTCTTTCTGAGCAACCAGCAAATGCCAAACACCATGAAAGCACTCTAAAATCTGTTAGAAATCATTACTAATATTGCTGACAAGTCCTTTTCACTTGTGAACACCCTTTCTCTTGTGTTCCTTAACCTATCAATAAGGTGGTTCTCATAAGAATGACTCACAGAGGCTCATAGTTTTGAATGTTTGGCCATTAGGCAGTAGCAATATTTGAAAGTGATTAGGAGATGTCGCCTTGTTGGAGTAGTAGTGGCCTTGTTAAAGAAAATGAGCTGCTGGGGTGGACTTTTGAGATTTCAGAAGCCTAACCCAGGCCCAAAGGCTCCAATGAGAAGCTTCCTTGAAGGGTGAATGCTGTACTTACCTGTGAGTATAATGATAGTACTCTGAATACAGTTAGAAATCATATTGGCTTTTAGGGAAACAGCAGTAGTAGGTTCTTCTCTTGGGTCGATGACCTCTTCAGCCTCTGCAGCCTCTGCAGCCTCTCCAGCCTCTCCAGCCATGGATGGTTGGTTATATTTTTAATATCAGGCATTATGTCTCTCCTACTGAGTTCAATTGGAAATTAATGTCCAATTGGATAAATGTTGGTAAACAGAAACAGAAAACAAAGCTATTCTTCCCATAACATGACATTCTCCTCTCAGAGAAATATTTCTGCCTAAATAGAAATATTCAATATAGCTTTTCTAGTAACCAAGAATTATAGAGATCATAATGTACAAAACGGACCCTCTTACCCAATCCTGGATTCCTCCTTCCTGTTCCTCTAATGGATATTGGACCTTTCTTTTCTTCTTTCTACTCAATACAAGGTGTAATTGTTGTCCATACTTCCTGGGTGGCTCTCTTTTACACAAAAACAGAATGTCTCTAGTGGCACAGTCATACAAATCTTGTTTTTCTTGTTACACTCCCCTTACCTAGTTTATAGTACAGTTCTAAAGAATTGATATTTAATTGCCCTTATAATTTGCATGAAACAATTAAATCAAGTTATATTAGCAACACATCTTCCATGTACAAGAGTACTAAATAGAATTAAAAATTGTGAAGTTTTAGAACTAAAAAGAGATTTTTTTAAAACATGTAAATTAACCATTTTGTATAAACCGTGAGAATCTGAACCCTAGAGGGGTTACTAGGTCACACACACCTACCCATAGGCTTTTAATTAGGCTACAGTGAAAATTTAATTTTCCTTGTGTATTTGTTTTAAGCCTTACTGAATAAACAAGTCAGAGAAACTCACTAATCATGTTAAGAAAAAGCAGATGTTAGTACCCTGAAATCATGCTTAATGGGATGATTTCTTTCAGCATAAATACTTGATTTGGCACCTAAACAGCAGGAATTGACACAGAACGTATGAGTCACTGGTCATCATTGATGAAAACAGGCATTGTACTTCAGGACTTGCTAACTTTTGTCTCAGGAGAGAGGAGCAATTTTAATGTATTCTGGTCCCTCTATCAGCCCAGTGCTCTAGCACACCAGGAAGAAAAGCATTTAAAAAGGCATTTTCAGATGATACAACTGCACACGGTATATTTCTGACTTTCTAATTCATGAGTACCTCTCTCCATAAGCAAGTTGAATTCTTCGTCCTAAATGGGTTTTTGAACATAGATTTTTTTTTTTACATAAAAAAAAAAAAAAACTAAAATAAGCCTGTCTAGACTATGAGCTTAAAGAAGACATAATAAGCTGTATCTTCATAAAACTTTTTGTGAGATCATTTTCCTATAGTTTTAAAGTAAAATATAGACTTGGTGAAGTTGCAAGATTGTCAACGTGTCTGATATTTTGTGTAGGATTGGTGGTTTGTCTGATTCTCAATCCGACATATGTTTCCACTACATTAATGATCCATTCACACTGTACGTGACAGGAAGAAGTGAAAAATAGAACGATGCAAAGATGTAACTTTAAAGCATCTCCCATGTATGTGGATTTTCATGATGACCTTGTGTGAACAAGGGAGGTGACTATGTTTTCACCCCTCTTCTCAGTCTTTTCTGTTTAGGCCATGTGTCATGTAGCACAGACTGGTCTTAAAGTCAATATGTAGTCAAAGATGACCTTGAATCTCTATTGTTCCTGTCACTACTATACTGTACTGGAGTATGCGTCCACATGTGTGTCCTCCCACACCACCACCACCACCCTGCCCTCAGTACAGGGGAGATATTTGAGGACATAGGACTTGTCATTGGGAAAATGCAAGTCAAAACAACCCTGAGATTCCACCTCACACCAGTCAGAATGATTAAGATAAAAAACTCGGGTGACAGCAGATGCTGGGGAGGATGTGGAGAAAGAGGAACATTCCTCTACTGTTGGTGGAATTGCAAGCTGGTCCAACCACTTTGGAAATTAGTCTGCCAGTTCTTCAGAAAATTGAAAATAGTACTGCCTGAGGGCCTAGCTACACAACTCCTGAGCATATACTCAAAAGATGCTCCAACATCAAACAAGGAAACATGCTCCACCATGTTTATAGCAGCCTTATTTATAATAGCCAGAAGAACTCAGATGTCCTTCAACAGAGGAATGGAAACAGATATTGTGGTACATTTATACATTGGAGTACTACTCAGCTATTAAAAACAATGACTTCATAAAATTCTTAGGCAAATGGATGGAACTAGAAAAAATCATCCTGAGTGAGATAAGTCAGACACAAAAGACTGCACATGGTATGCACTCACTGATAAATTGATATTAGCTCAAAAGCTCAGAATACCCAAGTTACAATTCACAGATTTCGTGAAGCTCAATAAAAAAGTCCACTGTGGATACTACAGTTCTTCATAATAACAGAGCAAAAATATCCACAGGAGAAAATATGGAGATAAAGTGTGGAGCAGAAACTGAATAAAATGTCATCCAGAGACTGTCCCACCTGGCAATCCATCCAATATACTGTCACCAAACCCAGACAATACTGCTGATGCTGAGAAATACATACTGACAGGAGCCTGATACAGCTGTCTTCAAAGAGGCTCTGCCAGAGCCTGACAAATAGAGGTGGATGTTGAAGCCAACCATTGAACTGAGAATGGGGTCCACAATGGCAGACTTAGAAAAAGAACCAAAGGAGCTGAAGGGATTGCAACCGCATAAGAACAACAATACCAACCAACCAAATCTCCAGAGCTCCCAGGGACTAAACCACCATCCAAAGAGCACACATAAATGGACTCATGGCTCCAACTGCATATGTAGCAATGGATAGCCTTGTCAGGCATCAATGGAAGGAGAAGCCCTTGGTCCTGTCTAGGCTGGATGCCCCAGTGAAGGGGACTGTCAGGGTGGGGAGGCAGGAGAGGGTGGGGAGATGGAGGAGTGGGAGGGGGAAGCGATAGAGGATATCTGGAGCGGAAACCTGGAAAAGGTATAACATTGGAAATGTAAATAAAAAGTATTCAATAAAAAAGCTAATAAATTATTTAGATTATTAAATATAAGATTTGGAAAAATTAAAGTTACAATCAAAAAATACTATAGGAGCCATGCTCCAATCCTTGTACAGTGTGATTTACAGAAACCTTGTGGTATTTAGTAGGAGGGAGGTCAGAGTGAAGAGGAGTGAAAGGGAGAGAAAGGGGGGACCTGGGGAGAGATAGGCAGTGGTTTCCTGCTCAGAATTTTGAAAACTAGAACATTTAAAAAGAGCTTGTTGGTAGCGTCAGTTTTTCGGTGACATATATTCTGAAAATAAGGTCCTTCAAAACGATACAGGCTTATTTTGTTCCTCACTTTGAATAACAAAAAACCTAAAATATCGAAATCCATCATCAACCACAAGAAAACATCTGCTGAAATCACCATCCCTGACCTCAAGCTATATTACAAGGTAATTGTGTTAAAAATCTGCTTGGTACTGGTACTGGAAGGTTGATCAATGTAACAGAATAGAAGATCCAGAAAAGAACCCTTACATGTATACTCACTTGATTTTTGACAAAGGAGCTGAAAACATTCAATGGAAAAAGGACAGCCTCTTCAACAAATGCTGTTGGCTCAACTGGCACTCAGCATGTTGAAGCATGAAAATAGACCCTCTCTTATCTCCTTGTATAATGCTCAAGTGCAAGTGGATCAAAGATCTCCACATTAAACCAGGTACACTGAAACTATTAGAAGAGAAAGTAGAGAAAACCTTAGAACACATAGGCACAGGAGAAAATTTCCTGAACAGAACACCAATGGCTCAAGCTCTAAGGTCAAAGATTAACAAATGAGACTTATTGAGATTGCAAAGTTTCTGTAAGGCTAAGTGTAGGAATCCGTTGGCGCCAATAGATGGCGATAGCTTCCCGCCCATTGTTCAGCCTACAAAAACCTTTTCCCTCGTGTTGCTTGGCAACCACATAAGTCACAGCCTAATATTGGGGCACGTGATTGAGCTACAGGAGGATGCACCAATCAGGTAGCAACACAAGTCTCTTAGGCATATATAAGCAGTGCATTTCTACCCCACCAGAGGAGATTGCGTGAGATCCCACCAGGCAAGCACCTAGAGAGATCCCCTGCTCAGAGAGAAGTTTCCTGCTCAGGAAGTCCCCTGCTCAGAGTGCTGTACAATAAAGGTTGTCCGCAGAAGAATCTGTTTGTTGTTGCACACCTGGTTCTACCGGCGGGAAGCGTGGGCGCGTGACAGCTAAGGACACTGTCAAGAAAACAAAACAGCAGCCAACAGATTGGAAAAAGATCTTTACCAACCCCACATCTGATAGAGGTCTAATATCCAATATATACAAAGAACTCAAGAAGTTAGACACCAGAGAACCAAACAATCTTATTAAAAAATTGGATACAGAGCTAAACAAAAAGTTCTCAATTGAGGAATATCAAATGGCTGAGAAGCATCTAAGGAAGTGCTTGACATCCTTAGTCATCAGGAAAATGCAAATCAAAACAACCCTGAGATTCCACCTCACACCAGTCAGAATGGCTGAGATAAAAATCTCAGATGACAGCAGATGCTGATAAGGATGCAGAGAAAGAGGAACACTCCTCCACTGTTGATGGGGTTGTAAACAGGTACAACCACTCTGGAAATCAGTCTGGCGGTTCCTCAGAAAATTGGACATAGTCCTACCTGAAGACCCAGCTATTCCACTTCTGGGCATATACCCCAGAGATGCTCCAACATACAATAAGGACACATGCACCACAGTGTGCATAGCAGCCCTATTTATAATAGCCAGAAGCTGGAAAGAACCCAGATGTCCTTCAGTAGATGAATGGATACAAAAATTGTGGTATATTTACACAATGGAGTACTACTCAGCTATTAGAAACAATGACTTTATGAAATTCCTAGGAAAATGGATCCCTCTAGAGAATATCATCCTCAGTGAGGTAACCCAGTCACAAAAGAACAGACATAATATGCAGTCGCTGATACTTGGATACTAGCCCCCAAACGCTCTGAATACTCCAGAAACAGCTCACAGGCCATATGAAGCTCAAGAAAAACAAAGGCCAAAAAGTGAAAGCCTCTGTCCTTCTTAGGAAAAAAAAAAATTAAGTGTATAGCACCCTCTCAGAGTGTGGTGCACCTGGACCTTAAATCATTAATAATACAAGAGCTAGGAATATAGCCTTGTGGCAATTTTTGTTATTCAAAAATCTTTATGTTCAATCTATAGACACGAAGAAAACTCTGACTGTTTCCATGTTACTTTCTATTTTACATGTACTTTGTGCTTATGGTAACTAGTAAGATTTCAATGCATACTATCAAACCTCTAGAAGAATTAAGTACTCACAAAATATATTCATTTAGTGTTATGCCAAAATGCCCTTAAAATGTGTACATGTATCTCTCTTTTTTAAATAAAGTTGTAAGAGAAAATAAATAAATTAAAATGATCAAATGAATATCAGTTAAAAGAAAATGATAATGTGGATTATGAGTAGAGAAGCTAATCAGTATGTGTAAATCAGATTATATAAAATGTTAAAAATACTTTATTTGTGAATAAAAAGAGGAAAACAATTCACAGAATATGCTCGTCACGGACAATGTAAACATTTCAAATTTGTTGTTCAGAAGCTTATTGAAGCTCAGCTCTCTCTGTGTTTCTAAAAGAATCATGAATAAATAATTTTGTTTTAACAAATATATGTTACTTAGATAAATTAACATATTTCTTTATCATATTCCAGAACTCTTTGGAAGCTAGTAGCAAATTCTCTCTCTCTCTCTCAAAAAAAAAAAAAAAAAAAAGTCTATGAAGGGCAGTAAAACAAGGTTGCTCAATAAAAACCCTCCCATCATCATTAAAACTGTAACTGGTAGTGAGAATCCAGTTCTCTGAAGCTAAAAGATCACTTTGGGCATCCCCAGCAGAGGCAGGCACTCTGCAGCTTGCCCTCCAGGTAGGACCATAGGAGCTCTCCCATTTAGTGGTGGGAATGCAGGAGCTCTCACACTGATGCTTGCCTTTCTTCCTTTCCTAAGCTCAACCCCTTGTATTTCTATTGGGAGTTCTTACATTGATCTTCCTTGATTTGAATAATTCACCACCTAAATAAAAGTAACAACATCAAAGCACCCCAGACTTAGTATACTCATTTCCAGAGTGGGTGCCAATGGGCTGATCTGAAGGAGACTGAAGGATTAAACACCGGAGATAAGAGCCCCCAACTTTTCATGTCTTTATAGCATTCAAAAAACCGCTCTCCTTCCCTTTTGTTTTTGTGGTTTTCTAAACACTGTCATTCTGTTTCTGCTTCAGCTCCAGATCCCTGGGATGTCTTGGCACCAAACACATGTAAAACAAATAAACACCTTCTTGCACACTCTAACAAGTGCAGCAATTAGTCTCTGAGCACAGCTTGCTCTCCACCGTGGCAACTCATTTGGTTCGGGTTGTTATCTTAGGAGAACAACTTTGAATCAGCAACATTTGTTTGATTCCCTGGTTTTCACCCCTGTCAGCATGGCGGCTTCTGTGTATCCTATTGCCATGTCTGCATCTTTAGGGCACGACTGCTACTCAGCATACAGCGCTTGACACCTGTTTGTCACTTTGTCACACTCATAGAATGTTTGGCTGTGGGTGATCTTTACTCCATATGGACTGAAATAACTACTTGCTGTGAATTACAGATTATTTTAGGCTGGACATTTCCCTGTTCCTTTTGTATTAACAAGCATTGGTATGTTGCTATAAATAGCCTATAACCAAGGTGTAAAATATTAGTTGTTGAAGAGCACCTAAGATGGTGCACTAGGAAAGGGAGAAAACATTGACTTCAATCAAAGCACAGAACAAGGAAACTCGGTAAATGAACTATCATACATAGGAGTGTGTGCATCTATATGAGCAGTGTGTGTACCATGAACAGTGTGTGTAACATGAGCAGTGTTTTGTTTGTTTGGATCTTTTGTACTGATAATTCAGTGCCACATAATTTCTTCATACTTTCTCACCATCTCTGTGTTTAGTTCCATGGTATCAATATTCTGTCTCCCACCACTCCTCAGTCAGAGATGTCTCTTGGAGAAATGTTTGCTGCTGTGCTCACATCCACATTTAGAGACTTTACTCAGATTTTTTTCAAAAATGTGTAAAGCAAACAAACAAAAAACCTCCTAATATTTTCCCAAAATGGTATTGCCTTCATCTGTCACAGAATGAATAGAAATATAAACCTGAGGGTTCTCACAACAACACTGGAAAACATGATAAAAGAAGTGTCTTAGACTGAATGGAAATATGTCCTAGACTGTACACAGACTGGCACATAGTGGAAATTCACATTAGGAGGGGTATTTGGATGGTGAGAACATCGATTCCAAAAACTGTTGCAGCAGAAGCCACAACCTGTAAGGAAATGTAGGCCTCTAAGTGTGACAAACAAAAAAAAAAATAAAAATAAAAAAGTAAACAACAATTGGATATTAATGGAATTTAATAACAAGCTCTGGCTACAAGTGGAAGAAAACTATACAGGTGTAACTTTAATTAAAGGTGCCTGCACCTCTCTGAACAAGAGATGGGAAGCAAAGGGAAAAGATCCTACTACCAATATCTGGGCACCTACTAAGTAAAGAAGCACAGAAGAAGACCAGGCATTCTCGGAATCACACAACACATGATGTGAAATGCGCAGTTCCCAAAAGTTTGATGAACAAAGGAAACTATGGTGACACCCTGGGGAGTGATGTGGAAGCAGGCAAAAGAAGCTGTGAAGGTGACCAGGCAGCAAATTGAATCGAAGTACTCAGAGTGGCTGCCATAAATAGTGAGTGACAGTATGACTAAAGCTCTACGCTGCCTGCTCCATTCAAATGCAGAGAAGCCATGGAATGTACCAAGTGCAAGTCCTGTCTTTAGACAACTGTAGTAACTATTATTTGTTTTAAAAAACACCGACTGTGACTCTACAAGAAACTTAAAGAAAGCCAATACGAGAACACGCGAAGAGAGATTCCTAGAAGGAATAGACGCTAGCAGGTATTTTGGAGGAGGAAGGCAATGGGATGCAGCTGTGGGAAAAGAAGGTGAGTATTCATACCTGCAGTGGGTATCCATTGCAAGTATGACAAGAACAGGCATTCAAAGAAATAACTATTTACTTCCCTCAGTTACTGAAAACTGTGGCCTATATATCAGGAAAGATCAGTACACTCCAATTAGAAAAACCAAGAAGGCCTCTGAACAGAGTCAGACTAGGGGCTGGCGTTACAATAGCGTCTCAATAAGAATATCATCTGAAATCTCAGCAGACGCAATGGGGGTCAGGAGAATCAGAGAGTACCAGACTTAATTGTTCAAAGAAAAATAGCTGAAATCTCTTCTAGCACAACTATTGTTCCCAAACGAAGAGGAAATGCAGATTTCCATATTAACAATAAGAACAAATGGCAGACTAGTTACTAACAGAATGATATTACAGTTCTCTAAAGACAATTCTTCAGGTCAAAGATAAGTGACTTTGTGTATCAACTTAAAATCACACAAACAGATTCCTGGTAGATGAAGCAATATAATTTTACAAGGCATGATAATTGCCTGCTTTTTCTTTCTTTCGGTGTCTTTAAATAAAAATATTGTATGCTGTGGAATATATGGTTGGACACATATGTAGAAATATTTCATGAGCAACATACGTGTCATTAACGACAGAGTAGTTAGAGCAAAGATACAACAGAATAATAAATAATACAAGATGAAACGTTAACGCAGTATCAAACATGATGGTGGACCCCAAGAGCGGTTCTTAGGAAATTTTCAACTCTAAATGCCTGCATTCAAACAGAATAAACAGAACAAGCCAAAACAATAAACTTATACCATTTATTTTTGCTTTATGTGGGTTTTGGAGGGGGTTATTTTGTTTTGTTTTTATTAATCATTTTATTTGTTTACATTTCATAAGCTATCCCACATTCTGGGTACCCCTCCATCAGCTCCCCAACTCACATCCACCCACCCCGCTTCCCTTTGCCTGCATGAGAGTGACCCCACCCACACATACCCACACTCTTCCACCCCACTCATCCAGCATCCCCCTAGGTTGGGGCATCAAACCTCCCCTACTGCTACTGTCAGGCAAGGCCATCCTCTGCTACATAGGTATCTGGAGCCATGGATTTCTCCAGGTGCACTCCTTGGTTGGTGGCCAGACTCTAGGAGAACTATGTGGTCATGTCAGCCTATGTTGTTCTTCCTGTGGGGTTGCAACTCCCCTCCACTCCTCCAGTCCTTCTGGCAGCTGCTCCACCAGGTGAGGCAGTCGCTGGTTGACCTTTCCTTTGCTCTCTGTTCCAATTTTGTCTCTGTTCTTCTTTGGACAGGAACATTTCTGCATTAAAAACTTGGAGATGCGTGGGTGTCCCCATCCCTCAACTGGGTGCCCTCCCTATCTGCTGAAGGGCTCTACAGGATCTATCTTCCCCTTCTCTGTGCATTTTGGCTAAAGTCATCCGTGTTGGGTCCTGGGAGCATCTCATTTCCCTGGTTCTGGGACCCTCCGGTGGCTATCCCCAGTTCCTCATGCCGCCAGCTACATATTTTTGTTTGATTTCCTGACCCTCTAAACCTCTCTCACATTACCAGATGCTGCCACTCTTACTTCCTCCCCCTTCTTTCCCCCTCCTTTCTCCCTTTCTGGTACCCCTCTTCTTCAACCTCCCACAACTATCCTGTTCCCCAAGCAAGGAGAAAATATGCCTAACGTAAGATTAAAAGAGATAAAGATTAAAACAAACACTAACATAATAAAGAATAGAAAACTGAATTACCTAAAAAGATCAACAAAATCAGTATGTTATTTTAATCTTAACTAAAAGGAAAAAGGAGAAACAGTAAATTTAGACCAAGAAAAGATTAATATGGAAGCTGAATAGTCAGCAGTGTTTCCGTTTAGTGTGTTCTATGTGCTTGCTGATGCTGGGTGCACCTAAGAAACAACTCACAAACCTTATGAAGGTCAAAAAGAAGAAAGGCCAAAAGATGGATGCCTTAGTCCTTCTTCGAAGGGAGAACAAAACACCCATCGGAAGAAATACAAGGTCAAATAGAGGAACAGGGATTGAAGAAAAGATCATTCAGAGGCTGCCTCACCTGGGGATCAACCCCATATGCAGCCACCAAATCCAAGAACTATTGCTGATGCCAAGGAGTACTTACTGGTAGGAACCAGATAGAGATGCCTCCTCAGGGGCTCTGCCAGAGTCATACAGATACAGCTGAGCATGTTTGCAGCTAACCATCGGACTGAACATGGGGACCCCAATGAAGGTGCTAAAGAAAGGACTGAAGGAGCTGGAAGGGGTTGCAACCTCATGGGAAGAACAACATTATCAACCAACCAAGCCCTCCACAACTTCCATGGACTAAAACAGCAACCTTTGAGCACAGATTAAGAGAGCTATGGATTCAGTTGCATATGTAGCTGAAGATAGTAGTGTCTGGCATCTGTGATAAGAGACCTTTTGTCCAGGGAGGGAGTGTTTTCCCAATGTAGGGGAATAACACAGCAATGGAGAGGAGTGAGTGCACCTTTTTGAAGACAAGTAGAGGGGAAGGGAAGGTGGGAGAACGGAATAACATTTCAAATGTAAATACAAAGAGTATCAAATAAAAAAGTGAAAGAAAAAGAAAAGATCAATACTGAACCTAAATAGATAAAATAAATATAAAGGAATACCTTAAAGAATTATAGACCCTCCCAGGACTGTTGCACAGTGGTTTCAGTGCTGGCCCCAGTGTGGGCAAGGGAAGGTTAGCCCTGCCTCTCACTGACTACCATGCAGCAGCGTGAAACCCTGGGGAGGCCATGGCTGACCAAGTAAACTAGAACCCAGGTTCAGATCCAGACAGGTTTTCAAAAAGATAAAAGTTACTGCAAATGACAGGAAAAAATACATCACAAGATGGGCACTATGAAATGAACATACTGGACACACAAATTGTTAAAACTCACCACAAAGTTTGTGACAATATGACTTTAGTCATATGCTCTACTAAACATTCAAAGACTGATGAAGACCTGTTCCTCACAAACTACCAAAAAGTAGATGAGGTAGCATTTCACAACTTGCTTTTACATATACACATGCACACCTACACACATACCTACACATATACACATACACACATACATGCACACAGATAACAACACAAACATACACATGCACACTCCATACATAATCACAGCACACGCACACGAATACCCATGCACACACACACATAGTTTGGGTTCTAACTTGACAATATAGTTTAATTAGGAAGTTGTGTATAACTGATCATGTCTGTAAAGGGGTGTTTTATCCATCACTGACTATTACTGCGTCATATTGGTATTTTTTCTTCTTTCTGGAAGACAAAGTCCTTCTCCAGCTAGAACCAAGCTTCAGCCTTTTATTTCTCCCACCATGAGTCTTTTAGAGAGAAGTCTACTTCCTTGCTCTGTCTTGTTTCAACAATCCAGATTACCAGAGTGGGAGGCACAAATGTTCTCTTAGAATATATTCCTTTCTTCAAGGCTTGGCAAAAGCGTCTTCCTATCTTGTCTTAACACCAGAATCCTGAGCAGAAATATCTCAGTCTGAGAAAGAAAATACCATAAGCAGAGGACCAGCAGGAACCAGTGTTAGGATATATTTGATTACAGTCATGTAATCAAATAGGAAGCATTCTTTTATAGCTTTACTCATGGTTTAGAAAGGCTAACATGAACAGATCCATCTTGCTGATTTGAGTAGTCTCACCATAAAACCATGGCTGATCCAAAGCTTACTTGCTTCATGCTGTGATTATAGACAAATGCTACCACTCCCTGAATTGCTTAAATTAGATTCTTACAATACCACTAACACCACTGCCCTGTCACTGGTAATGTATCTGAACATTATTATCTATTGACCTCTTTTGTTTTTAACTAGTCCTCAACCACTGGGATAAGCTTCATCCTGGTTGATCTTATTTGATCCCACACTGGGAGAATTAAGAGACATTTTAACAAAGAGATGACAGCAAGTTTTTGTGGACAGTTTTAACCAACTACAAGATAAAGAAACGTTCTTGGCGAGAGAATATCTAAAGTCCAATTTGAGTTTCTTTTTCTGTTTGTTTCTAGCTTCTTAAAATATTCAGGTTTATTAATTGGAAACCTTTTTTAATAGAATATTAAATGGAAGCAGAAGGTTTTAACACAATATAACTATAAGTGCAAATAATTTTGTTAGAATGTTAATAAACAAAAATTTTAGGGATTTCCAATAATGCACACAAAATGTTCACACTCGCCAGATGCTATATATGGTATAAACATTGGATGTCCCTCACAAAGCCGTGTTCTGAACACACCTAGTGAGTGCTGCTGTTGTGAAAGCCTGTCAATTCTTTAAGAGACTCGGGCCACGCCAGTCAGCTGAGCCGTTCAGAAAAGATCTTATAGATCACAGACAAGCTGACCTCTCTTAGTTAAATGACACCATTCAAAACCCACTTCTACTTTGTTGGAGGGTTTCTTTTCCCACCTCCTTTTACTTCCCTTTTAATTTTTAATTAGTGCTTTGTGAAAATCATCAAATGAGTTTTTACTATAATCACCCCTCCCTTTAACTCCTCCCAGATCCACCTCTCTTCCCACCCAACTTTGTGTATTTTCTCTTTTTATGTATTAAGTCCAAGTTGTCTTACCCATAACATGGATCCGTGGTTTTCCACTGGAGCATATTTAAATTCCCAGAGCCAGTGCTTGAAAACTGACTTTCTCTTGCTCTCTGCAGCTATCGATTGTCAATTGTCACTCAGTTAGGAATGGGTGATCTCCTGTCCCCATGCTATTTGTCCTAGCTTAAGCGTACGTGTTGTTCATGCATGTTATCACAACAACATGAAAGTTTCTATGTACAGCTTCCCACTTGTGCATAGAAAGAACTGTATCCCTGTATTACTTTACTGTCTCTAGTTATTAAATTCTGATTGTTCCTTTGTTTGTCGGTGTTACGGAATTTATTTTTAGACAATACTGGCCTTAAACACACAGAGGTCCACCTAGCTCTGCCTCCTGAGTGTGTCACCAGAGTTCTCTCTACCCCCTTGTCTAAAAATTATCTGTGAGCCTTAGAAAAAGAGGGTGTAGTTATATTTACAAATGACCTCTTTTCAGTCTCATATTCTCTACACCATAGCCAGTTGTAAGTCTCTGCAAATATTAACTACTGCAAATAAAATATTTTCTAGTTGGTATTGATAATTCATAAATGTATGAATATAATAATAACTAATTAGGAGCCATTTTATTTTATGTGAATGTGTGCTTTGGCTGTATTTGTGTGTACTCTTTACATACCTAGAAGAACCAAGAAGAGGCCAATTGAATACCTGTAAGTGGAAAGATGTGAATGTCCATGTGGCTGCTGAGAGTCAAAACACAAGACAAGGAAGTGCTTTTAGTCACTGACCCATCTCATTAACACCAACGTCCTCTGCTTTTTATTGCTAATATAGGAAACTGCTATAGCAGGCTGCTTTTACCTCCATGCCTTCCCAGACATGATGTATTCTGTCTCAGCAATGAGAATGATAACCAGTATACCAATTTCTATAATTAAAACAACACAAAAATCACATCATGGGGACCCAATGTGGGTCAAGTGTATAAATTAACCAAATAAAGTTGACAGAAGTGAGTCCAATTGTAACTTTCTACAAATGCACCCAAGTACTATTCTGTGAAGAGGACAGCCTTTCAGAAAACTGAAATAGCCACAAGCCAAAAATCTGAGGTCAGAGCCATATTCCATACAACTTGTGCAAATTCTTTTTTTACAGAAAGATTAAGAGCTAAATTTACTTGAAATTGATAGCAACTTACTAAAGTTGAACTGGCTCACACATGTTTACATTTATGATAAAATAGGTGTAATATTTTCAAATTTAATACAGAAACATTAAAAGCATTAATCAAATATACTGTAGTTCCTGATTTAGAAGGGCTTGTGAAAGAATGGTATTTTTTTTTTAACTTCAGGTACTTAGTTATCAGGATGTAAAATTTGGTGATAATTAATGAAGAAGCAAAATGCCACACATAATTAAAAAACAAATAGGAAACCATTTATAAATATAATTCTACAAAGTAAAAGCTAAGCACATTATCCAATATGGTTTCCTTTTCATGTCTTTAGAATTTATTTTGAAATAAAAGTCTGTTTGTATACAATTGTAGAAGTGTTTTTAAGTGTGTTAGCAAGTTCAGCTGTAGGATAACAGCCTCCAATAGTCACTCTCACTTCCACTATTGTGTTAGCACAGAGTCTCGCTGTGTTCTCATCAGAAATGGGTATGAGCATGACAGTCCCAGCTAATTAGTTTATTGATAGGGTTGACACATTAAGTGCTCAATAAATAATAATGAGTGATTTTGCTTGTTTATTTCATCTTAACCAAAGAAAAAGAATTACTCATATATTTTCATTAATCAGATTTAAAATAGCATTTTATTATAACTAATTTCTATTAATGAAAACAATGAATCATGGTCTTTTCTCTCAGAAATTTTATTATTTCTGCAACTCCTCAGTTATGCTGTGGGTGATAGAATATCTAGAGTAGGAACATCTTTACTATAGTCATTAAGAGCTAAGTTATAGCTCAATGGGTAAAGGTGTTTGCTTGCTGCCTAATCTAGTGACCTACAGTCCACATAGTAGAAAAGAATCTCCTTCAAGTTATCTTCTGATATATATATGGTGGCATTGCTATCCCAACATGCTCATAGCCACATACATATGCACACACACACACACACACACACACACACACACAGACAGACAGACAGACACACACATACACACACACACACAGCTAACAAATGAATGTAATAAAACTTTGAATCATTAAAGAAATATAATTATAGACTGGTGTTGAAATCGTGTGTGTGGTCTGAATGAGCACAGCCTCCATAAGTTCATATGTTTATTTGGTCTTCAGTTTGTAGAACTGTTTAGGAAGGATTAGAAGGTATGATTCTTTTTGGGGAAAACTTGTCATGATCACTGGGTGTGGACTTTAGAATTTCAAAGGATCTCTGCTATTTTGAGTCAGCTCTGTAGGAAACCTACACATGGGTCAAGATATAAGCTCTCAACTACTCCTAACAACATGCTTTCCATGTTGGACTCTACCCCTCTAAATCTGTTAGTTCTATTAAGCTCTCTATTTTATAAGTTGTTGTTTTCCTTGATTTTTTTATTATGGTAATAAAACAGTAACTAACATAGGTATTATGCTAAGCATTATCTAAATGCTACAAATTTTATAGCTCTTGCACTTAAAATAACTAACAAATAATCTACATCAAATTACTTACCAATCATATGCTAACAGAAAAATGTAAAGCAAAATTACATATTTTAAAAACATGTGAGCCCTGAGATTGTTCTGTAAACCAAAAGTGAAGTATACTGGCCAATGATATTCCAAGCTATCATACCCAAAAGGGATCTATGAGCTGTCTCCATAAAAGAAATTGTTCTGTTCTCTAAATTACTTTATACCCCTTTGTTATAATATGTTTATACCTCTCGAGCAATCCTTTTTCATACCATCATTACCTAATTTCTTATCATCATTGACATAACTATAATTATATTTTTCTCCATCAAACAAGTATTATACATATTTACAATTTCTTCATATCTGTCCTAGTTTGTTTTCGGTCTCTGTGATAAACTCCATGACTAAAAGCAGCTTGGAGGGAAAAATAGTTTATTTCAGCTTACAGTCCATCATTAAGGGAAAACAGGGAAGGAACTCAAGGCAGGAAGTTGGAAGCAGAAACTGAAGCAGAACAGGTAGGGTGACATTGCTTCCAATCTTTAACTTCCTTGCTTCTCATGACTCTCTCAATCTCCTTATATGAAGACCTGCCAGACTTGGCACCACCTACAGTGGGCTGGGCCCTCTCTCATCAACCAGGAGTAAAGAAATGTCCTATAGGCTGCCCTACAGGCCAGTTTAATAGTATTTTCTCAGTTATGTTTTTTCTTTTCAGGAGAGCTGAACTTGTGCCAAAGTCATGAATCATGTAGGTGGTGCTTCTGGGTATCACAAATCAGTTTCAAGTAACTTCATTAAGCCATATACACTGCTCACAGCCTCACTCTTCCAGATAAAAGATAAGACTGTATTTTCCTTCCATTTTCAAGTCAGAGGTGTTGTTAATGTACAACAATAAGACATGAGTGAAATAATATCTGTTATTTCCATGTAGAATGGTCTTAGGAAGCAGTTCATAATTTACTACTATTTTTTTAACTATAACCAGAAAGGCCAATAACACTCCACTCTACCAAAAAACAACAGACCCTGGTTGTTGTTGTTTAAAAAATGAGACTCAATATAGTTTAGTGCATGTAAACATTAATCATGTAATGAGTTAAAAATCAATTTCATTTTGACCTATAAAATATGAACATTTATTGGAGGTGTAACTGGAATTATCAAATATAACTCAAAAAAACTGAATATTAAAGGCATACTTAAACAATATTGTGGATCACATTAAATGACATATTTCATGTGAAATCAAAGTCACAGGGCAGACTTTATATTCTCAGTATAAGTGATTATAAACCCAATACATGTATAAAATCATTGACATGTATACATCTTAAAGTATGGCAACATTTTAAGGCACAAATAACTCAGGAAACAGAAAAAAACTAAAACGATATTAGTTTTAAAACATTGAACCACAAAAGAGAAAATATACATCACACAATGACTATTTGGTGGAAATACTGTAGTAATGGCAGATAGGAAACTAGGAGTAGCCACTAGAAAATCCCAGATGCCAGGCAAGGAAGAGGATCCTAGGACCCAACAGGGATAACGTTATCTGAAATACACAACAAACGGGACAGAGAACCTGGAGAGACCATATCCAGGAGTTAGGCACAGCCCCTGGTTGAGGGATGTGGCCACCCATCCATCTCAAAATGACTAAGCCAGAATTGCTCCTGTCTAAAAAATAAACCACAGAGACAAAGAGTGGAGGAGAGACTGAAGGAAAGGCCATCCAGAGACTGCCGAACCTAGGGATCCATCTTATATACAGCCACCAAACCCATACAATATTGTGAATGCCCAAGAAGTGTTTGCTGACAGAAGCCTGATATAACTGTCTCCTGAAAGGCTTTGCCAGAGCCTGACTAATACATATAAGGGTGCTCATGACCAACCATTAGACTGGACCCCAGTGGAGGAGTTGGGAGAGGACTGAAGGAGCTGAAGGGGTTTGCAACCCCATAGAAAGAACAACATCAACCAACCAGACTCACCAGAGCTCCCAGAGACTAAACCACCAACCGAAGAACACACATGAAGGGACCCATGGCTCCAGCCACATGTGTAGCAGACATCATGGGGAGGAGAGGCCCTTAGTCCTGTGTAGGCTGGATACCCCAGGGTGGGGGAATGCTGAAGCAGGAATGGGTGGTTGAATAGGAGAGCACCTTAGTAGAAGCAGGGTGGAGGGGGGATGGGATGAGGGATTGTGAAGAGGAAACCTGGAAGGGGGATAACAATTGAAATGTAAGTAAACAAAATAACCAATGAAGAAAGAAAGGTGGAAATAACAAAGTAATATTTTCTGAACAATATGAGAAAATAAAAAAAATAACTATAAGTAAGAACAAAATACTTTTCACTTGGAATTTAAAAGTCTTAAGAAAATCCTGTGGCAGAGGCATAAATACATAATAATTACAATTAATTCATGTCTTAATTGTATAATTGATATTTTTATTAATTTGTATTTATCAAAGATTACAAAACACATATAGAAAGCTATTCAGATAACCTTTGAGATGATTTTCCCATATACCAAAGCAGGCAAAAAAACCTTTCTAACTTTCATGAAAAGGTGATAAGTTACAAAAGAAAATTATAATTGTGGACTGGCAGGATAGCTCAGTCAGTAGGGTACTTACAGTATAAGAAACTGAAGTCACTTCCTAGAACCCTTATATACAAACACTGAGACCTTACTCTGGTTCCCCAGAATCCATGTAAGAAAGCAGACAAGGAGGAACATGTCTAACCCCAGCCTTGGGAGGCTGCAATATAGACAGAGGTATCACAGCTTCTCATCCAGCCAGATTACAATACTTAGCATGCTTCCATTTCCGAAACCTTGCATCAAAAATTAATGGTGACGAGTATTTAGAAAACTCAGCATGTTCACCTCGGACCTTCACACAATACACATGCACACACACACACACACACACAGGCTCGTGCGTACATGCACACATATGCACATAAACACAGAGAGAAATAATAAAAACTATAGTTAAAAAGCAAAGCTTGCATGAAAAAAAAAACTGCATCATGAGTAAAGTTAAAAGACACATGAAGAGTTTATGTTCCAGAAATAAAATGCTAATCTCCCAAGTATGGAGTTCCTACGACAGTTCTTTAGAAAAATAACTCAGTAAGAAAAATCAAAACCCAGTAGAAATATTACACACAACATATGAACAGATGTCACAGAAAGGAAAATAAAATACAATGACCCCCAAGCATCTGAAGGGAGGTTTAATTTTATCAAAACAAATGCAAAGTTCAGCTGCACTGGCGCGATGGCTTTATCCATAAATTTCGAACTACTGGCTTTATCAAAACCCGATTAGCTTCTGAAATTATAAATTATCTAGATTTGATTATGTCGAGTTTATTCTACAAATAAATTTACATCAAAGAATTATGGCAAATATCAAAAAGGACGTTTATTTTTATGAAACTGTAAGCCAATGACCTTCGGAGGGTTATAAACTTAGCAGGTGCATCCACAAAATGGATCCCAGTGCTTGAGCCTGATGGGGAAATTCCCCAATACACACTATAAATTGAGAAAAGAGAGGTGCTACATTTTGAATAGTAGCTTAGGTTAGGAGTAAGGATGAAATACCTACTTTTCTATTCTCACTTAAACAGTCCGAGCATATGAAGGATACTAAAAAGAGACTGAAAAGGAATCAGGACTATTGTTTTATACATGGTGTGTGTGTGTGTGTGTGTGTGTGTGTGTGTGTGTGTGTGTGTGTGTGTGTGTGTGTGTGTGTGTGTGTACTAGAGTGTTTGCCCATGTGTGCACCTATATTAAACAAAATTCAATACAACACAAGGGTGTCTCTTCCAACCACTCCTCTCTACCTTTTACAAAAGTCTTTAGTTTGCCTTTTAAACTATTTTTATTGTTGAGAATTTTAAATGAGTATGCAATGAAATGTGAACATATCTGCCCTCATTTCCCTCTTCCAACTTCTTTTATACTGATTCCCAATATGTTCCCTTTTTAACTTCATGTATTTTTTTGATAATTCACTAAGTCCAGTCAATGCTTCTCATATGTATTTGAGTGTGGTGCCATCCACTGGAACACAAGAAACATACCAGTGGGAGCATAATCAAAAAAATAATATTTCTTTTCCTTCCAATGGTAACATAATCAAAAAATAATATTTCAATATTTCTTTTCCCTCCATAGGCTCTTCAATAAGGAGTGGCACCTGGAGAAGTCCTTTATAGAAGAATTTTGGTTGATAAGAACTTGTGAAGGTGTTGTACATTTAATAGAGTTGCAATGATTTCATGTATGTAATTACCATGTCATGCACAAAAGATGTCTTTTCCTTACCCAGACTTTACATTCTTTCTACTTCATCTCTCATAACATTTCCTGAGCCTTGGTATGGAGAGAGATTATAATACACACACACACACACACACACACACACACACACACACACACACACACGATCTCACCTGCAATTAATCCTAAAGATTTTTTACAATATAGACTTGCTAGATAAGATACCCCCCGTAATGAAACCATGGCATGTCATGTTATAAGATAGTTGACTACTCACTGACAAGAAATGCTGCTTGTACCACAGGAGGGAATGTCTTGTCTGATACTGTAACCCTGGCCAACACCATGGTTGGAGAAGCCACTGAATCTAGAATAAAACCTGCTATTGTTATTTTTCTTTATTGTCATGTTGTCAAGTTGACTCTAAATATCTCAGTTTACATCTATAGATCTGGACTTCTTTAAATTTTGCTCTAGTAACTCTTTAAATGCATAGCAGTCAACATAAAGACACATAATTGACCAAAGTAAAGAGAAAAGACTGGGTCCCATCCTGCCAAGAAAAGAAAACGGTAGTCAACAGATTGGGAAAAGATCTTTACCAACTCCACATCTGATAGAGACCTAATAACCAAGGTATACAAAGAACTCAAGAAGTTAGACACCAGAGAATCAAACAACCCTATTTAAAAAAACGGGGTACAGAGCTAAACAAAAAGTTCTCAACTGAGGAATATCTAATAGCTGAGAAGCATCTAAGGAAGTGCTCGACAGCATTAGCCATCAGGGAAATGCAAATCAAAACAAACCTGAGATTCCACCTCACACCAACCAGAACAGTTAAGATCAAAAATTCAGATGACAGCAGATGCTGGCGAGGATGCGGAGAAGAGGAATACTCCTCCACTGTTGGTGGGGTTGTAAATTGGTACAACCACTCTGGAAATCAGTCTGGCGATACCACAGAAAAAAATGGACATAGTACTACCTGAAGACCCAGTTATTCCACTTCTGGGCATATACCCCAGAGAAGTTCCAACATACAACAAAGACACATGCACCACAATGTTCATAGCAGCTCTATTTATAATAGCCAGAAGCTGGAAAGAACCCAGATGTTCTTCAGTAGATGAATGGATACAAAAATCCGAAACAATGACTTTATGAAATTCTTAAGAAAATGGATGCATCAAGAGAATATCATCCTGGATGAAATAACCCACTCACAAAAGAACAGACATAATATGCAGTCACTGATAATTGAATACTAACCCCAGAAAGCTCTGACCACCCCAGAAACAACTTACAGACCATATGAAGTTCAAGAAAAAAAAGAAAATGAAAAACCATTATGTTTAATTTTTACACACCAAGAAAACTTTGACTAATTCCAAGTTATATCTTGTTTTACATGTACTATATGCTCATTGGAACTAGTAAGATCTTAATGCACACAATGAAACCTTTAAAAACCCAAGTACTGACAAAAATGTATTTGCATACTTTTATGCATAAATGCTTAAAATCTGTACATTTATCTTTGTTTTTTAAAATGAAAGTTGTAAAATTAAAATAAAATAAAAAAATAAAAGACACTATTCACAAAAAAGAGAACATTATGGAAATGTTAACTGGTGAATTAAATTATTTCCTATAATCAATTTAAATAAATGTGTTTTTTAAAACGTTCAATTTCTTTATACTTCTTCCATCTTATACTGAAATATTTCAGGGATAAAAAGATTGTGTCCCATCATTGAAAGAAACATTTTTATTGTATTTTTGAACCTAGGAAATCTTCACTGAAGCTAGAGCTTGTTAGTTTAGCTAAACTGGCTGGCCAGCTGAGTTTCAATAATACTGCTATCTTTATTTTATTGTATTTGATTACCAACACCAGCATCAACAAACAGCTAATATTTGGGTGCTGAGAATCTAAATTCGGGTCCTCACATTACTGTAGCAAATACTTTACACAATGAGCCTCGACCTGGCCCTGTATACCTTTCAATAAAGTTGGATAGTTTAAAACAAAATTCTTTCAATATATCTTCAACATCAGTTCACTGATGATATATTTTAAGGACAACTTTACATTTTTAATATTTACTTTTTACTTGACTTCTTTACTTGTGATTTTCATAAACAATGCAACTTATGGAAACAGTCATAGTTTCCCTTTGAAACTCTAGATTTTTGGAAAGTAATATTTTTTGAAAATGGATAAAACATATTCACGCTGTTTTTCACATATATCTTTTGAGTTGAGAGGCCTAAATAGAAGTTTAATCTAAATGTGTGCTATTTTGTAGAGGCGACAGGCAAAGATTTTCTTTTTTTCTTTTTTATTAAACTTTATTTTAAAAAACAATACAGGGTGTAACCCGGAATTAGTCAACGTTTTCTTGGTGTGTAAGGATTGGACATGAAGTTTTCTTGTTTTGTTTTGTTTTGTTTTGTTTTGTTTTCTTGAACTTCACACAGTCTGTGAGTTGTTTCTGGGGCAGTGCGAGCCTCTGGGGTTAGCATCCCACTATCAGTGACTGCATATTATGTCTGTTCTTTTGTGACTGGTTTATCAAACTCAGGATGTTATTCTCTAGATGCAACCATTTTCTAAAGAATTTGGTTAAGTCATTGTTTCTGATGGCTGAGTAGTACTCCATTGTGTAAATGTACCACAATTTTTGTATCCATTCATTTATTGAAGGACATCTGGGTTCTTTCAAGTTTCTAGCTATTATAAATAGAGCTGCTATGAACATTGTGGTGCATGTATCTTTGTTGTATATTGGAGTGTTTCTGGGGTATATGCCCAGAAGTGGAATAGCTGGATTTTCAGGTAGTACTATGTCCAATTTTCTGAGGAATCTCAAGACTGATTTCCAGAGTGGTTGTATCAGTTTACAACCCCACCAACAGTGGAGAAGTGTTCCTCTTTCTCCGCACCCTCGACAGCATCTACTGTCATCTGAGTTTTGGATCTTGGCCAATCTGACTGGTATGAGGTGGAATCTCAGGGTTGTTTTGATTTGCATTTCTCTGATGGCTAAGGATGTCCAGCACTTCCTTAAATGTTTCTCAGTCATTCGATATTCCTCAATTGAGAACGTTTTTTTTAGCTCTGTACCCCATTTTTAATAGGGTTGTTTGATTCTCTGGTGTCTAGCTTTTTGAGTTCTTTGTATACCTTGGATATTAGGCCTCTATCTGATGTGGAGTTGGAAAAGATCTTTTCCCATTCTGTTGGCTGCCATTTTGTTTTCTTGACAATGTCCTTAGCCTTACAGAAACTTTGCAATCTCATTAAGTTATTAATCTTTGACCTTAGAGCTTGAGCCATTGATGTTTTGTTCAGAAAATTTTCTCCTGTGCCTATGTGTTCTAAGGTTTTCCCTACTTTCTCATCTAATAGTTTCAGTGTATCTGGTTTAATGTGGAGATCTTTGATCCACTTACACTTGAGCATTGTAAAAGAAGATAAGAAAGGGTCTATTTTCATTCTTTTGCATGCTGAGTTCCAGTTGGACCAGAACAATTTGTTGAATAGGCTGTCCTTTTTTTATTGAATGTTTATGGCTCCTTTATCAAAAATCAGGTGACCATATATGTGAGGGCTCATTTCTGAATCTTCTATTCTATTCCATTGATCCAAGTGCCTATTTCTGTACCAGTACCATGCAGTTTTCACACAATTGCCTTGTAATATAGCTTGAGGTCAGGGATAGTGATTCCTGCAGATGTCTTCTTGTTGTTGAGGATAGATTTCACTATTCTACTTCTTTTGTTATTCCAAATGAAATTGCACATTGATCTTTCCAACTCAATGAAGAACTGGGTTGGAATTTTGATGGGGATTGCATTGAATCTGTAGATTGCTTTAGGTAGAATGGCCATTTTTAAAATGTTGATCCTTCCAATCCATGAGAATGAAAGATCTTTCCATTTTCTGAGATCTTCCTCAATTTCCTTCTTTAGAGGTTTGAAGTTCTTGTCATACAGTTCCTTCACTTGTTTAGTTAGAGTCAAACCAAGGTACGTCATAGTTTTGGTGACTATTGTGAAGGGTATCTTTTCCCTAATTTCTTTCTGCACGTGTTTGTTTTTTGAATATAGGAAGGCTACTGATTTGTTTGAGTTATTTTTGTATCCAGCCACTTTGCTGAACTTGTTTATCAGCTATAGGAGTTCTCTGATGGAATTTGTGGGGTCACATAAGTACACTATCATGTCATCTGCAAAGAGTGATGTTTTTACTTCTTCCTTTCAGATTTGTATTTCCTTGATCTCCTTTTCCTGACTAATTGCTCCAGCCAGGACTTCCAGTACTATGTTGAATAGCTAGGGGGAGAGTGGGCATCTTTATCGAGACCCAGATTTTGTGGGATTGCTTCAAGTTTCCCATCATAAGTTTGATGTTGGCTCTTGGTTTGCTGTACATTGCTTTTATTATGTTTAGTTATGGACCTTGGATTCCTGTTCTTTCCAGGACTTTTAACATGAAGGGGTGTTGAATTTTGTGAATGCTTTCTCAGCATCTAGTGATTTGACCATGTGGTCTTTTTCTTTGAGTTTGTTTATATAGTGGATTACATTGAAGGATTTCCTTATATTAGACCATCCCTGCATCCCAGGGATGAAGCCTACTTGGTCATGGTGAATGATTGTTTTGATGTGTTCTTGAATTCGGTTTGCAAGGATTTTGTTGAGTATTTTTGCATCAATGTTCATAAGTGAGATTGGTCTGAAGTTCTCTTTACTTGTAGGGACTTTGTGTGGTTTAGGAACGAGGGATATTGTAGCCTCAAAAAATAAGTTAGGTAGTATTTCATCTGATTCAATCTTGTGGAATAGTTTGGAGAGTATTGGTGTTATATCCGCAATAAATGTCTGATAAAATTCTGCACTGAACCCGTCTGGACCTGGGCTTTTTTTGGTTGGGAGTCTTTTGATGACTTCTTCTATTTCTTTAGGTGTTATGAAATTATTTCGATGATTTCCCTGGTCCTGGTTTAACTTTAGGATCTTGTATCTGTCTAGGAATTCATCCATTTCCTCCAGATTTTTCAACTTTGTGGAGTATAGGCATTTGTAGTAGGATCTGATGATTTATTGAATTTCCTCAGTTTCAGTTGTTATGCCTCCACTTTCCTTTCTGATTTTGTTAATTTGGATACTCTCTCTTTTCCCTCTAGTTAGTCTGGCTAGGGGTTTATCAATCTTGTTGATTTTCTCAAAGAACCAGCTCTTGGTTTTGTTGATTCTTTCGATGGATTTTTTTTGTTTCTATTTGGTCTATTTCAGCCCTAATTTTGATTATTTCTTGCCGTCTACTCCTCTTGGGTGTATCTGCTTCCTTTTGTTCTAGAGCTTTTAGTTGTGCTGTCAAGTTGCTGATGTATGCTCTCTCCAGTTTCTTTTGGAAGCACTCAGGGCTATGAGTTTTCCTCTCAGTACTGCTTTCATTGCATCCCATAGGTTTGGGTATGTTGTGTCTTCGTTTTCATTGAATTCTAGAAGATCCTTAATTTCTTTCTTTATTTCTTCTTTGACCCTGCTATCGTTTAACAGAGCATTATTTAGTTTCCATGTGTATGTGGTCCTTTCATTGTCTTTGTTGTTGTTAAAGACCAGCCTTAGACCATGGTGATCTGAGAGGATGTATGGGAATATTTCAATCTTCTTATATCAATTGAGGTTAATTCTGTGTTCAATTATGTGGTCAATTTTCGAGAAGGTGCCATGGGGTGCTGAGAGGAAGGTGTATTCTTTTACTTTAGGATGATATGTTCTGTAGATATCTATTAATTCTAGTTGGTTCAAAGTCTCTGCTAGTTTTGCAGTGTCCTTGTTCAGTTTCTGTTTCCCTGATCTGTCCATTGGTGAGAGTGGGGTATTAAAGTCTCCCACTATTATTGTGTGGGGTGAAATGTATTTTTTGACCTTTAGTAGGGTTTCTTTTATGAATGTGGGTGCTTTTTTATTTGGAGCATATATGTTAAAGATTGAGAGTTCCTCCTGACAGATTTCCCCGGTAATGAGTAAAAAGTGCCCTTCCTTATCTTTTTTGATAGCTTTTGGTTGGAAATTTACTTTATTTAATATTAGAATATCCACTTCAGCTTGCTTCTTAGGGCTGTTTGTTTGAAAATTTTTTTCTCAAACTTTTACTCTGAGATAGTGTCTGTATTTGTCTCTAAGATGAATTTCCTGTATGCAGCAAAATGCTGTATTTTGTTTATGTATCCAGTCTGATAGCCTATGTCTCTTTATTGGGGAGTTGAGTCCATTTATGTTAGTAGATATCAAGCAACAGTGGTTGTTGTTTCCTGCTATTATTGCTTTTGTAGGTTGAGTTTTGTCTGTGTCTCGTTCTTCTTTTGTTTTTTTTTTTTTTTTTTGCTTAGGAGTATTCTTGTTTTTACTAGGATGTAGTTCTCCTCATTGTATTAAATTTTCCACCTATAATTCGTTGTAGTGCTGGGTTTGTGGTCAGATATTGTGTAAATTTAGATTTATCTTGATATATCTTCATCTCTCCATCTATGGTGATTGATAGTTTTGCTTGTATAGCAGCTTGGGCTGGCACTTGTGCTCTCTTAGGGTCTGCATGATGTTTGTGGGCTCTTCTAGCTTTCATAGTTTCTTCTGAGAAATCGGGTGTGATTCTGATTGGTCTGCCTTTATATGTTACCTGACCTTTTTCCCTTACTGCTTTTAGTATTCTTTCTTTGCTTTGGGCACTTGGTGTTTTGACTCTTATGTGTCGGGAGGAATTTCTTTTCTGATCCAACCTATTTGGAGTTCTGAAGGCTTCTTTTATGCTCGTGGTCATCTCATTCTTAAGGGTAGGGAAGTTTTCTTCTACAATTTTGTTGAAGATATTTACTGTGCCTCTTAGTTGATATTCTTCTCCCTCTTCTATTCCTATTATCCTTAGGTTTGGTCTTCTCATTGTGTCCTGGATCTCCTGGGCATTTTGGGTTAGGAGCTTTTTGGTTTTTGCATCTTCTCTGGCTGTTTTGTCTATGTTTACAATGTTGTCCTCGGCCCCAGAGATTCTCTCTTCCATCTCTTGTAGTCTATTGGAAATGCTTGCTACTGTGACTGCTGATTTCTTTTTTAGGTGTTCTACCTCTAGGGTTTTCTCTTTTAGTGTTTTCTTTATTGTGTCAATTTCCTTTTTAAATTCTTTCTTCCATTCCTTCATCTCTTTGGTTCTGTTTTCCTCTAGTTCTTTGAATTCTTTGAGTGTTTTTCTAGTTTCCTCTTTAAAAGCTTCTGATTCTTTTTGCTTTTCCTCCCATTCTTGTTTAAGGATCTCTATCAGCGTCTTGAGGTATGTTTTTAGGTCTATGTATTCTTTTTCTGGAGTGTTTGGCATTCCAATGTTGCTGTGATGGGAGAGCTAGGTACTGATCTTGCCAGGTTGTCTTGGTTTCCTTGGAATATGCTCTTTCGCTTTCCTCTTGCCATCTTGTTGTCAGTGATATTTTCTTGCCTTTCCCTTGTACCTGGTCTGTGTCCCTGGATCTCCACTGTTCCAGGTGGCAGATGGTCAGAGCCCTGTTCTGCGCCCCAAAGCCGCCAGGTGGGAACAGAGGTCCCAATGCTTGGTTCCTGGTCTTTGGATCTGGCGGGGCAGGGGCGCACTTTCCATGCGCACTCGGCAGAGATTTCTCTGCTCCCTGGCTGCTAGGATCTCCTTCTCACCAGGCCTTAACCTTTGGGAGCTACTGGTCCAGGTGCCAGATGGGCCGAGCCCTGTTCTGGGCCCCAAAGCTGCCAGGTGGGAACAGAGGGCCCAATGCTCTGTTCCTGGTCCCTGGATCAGGCAGGGCAGCGGTGCGCTTTCTGTGCTTACTTGTCAGAGATCTCTCTGCTCCCTGGCTGCTCATATCCCCTTCTCACCAGTATTTAAACCTTTGGGAACTGCACCAAAGATTTTCTGATAAGAATGTGTAAGAACTTTTTAAATACTTTTTTCTTTATTTTTGAGGCTATAATTCCATCATTCCTTTTTGTACTTCCTCTTTCTGAACCCTGTCAAATCACCTTTATTTCTTTCAAATTCATGGCCTTTGTTTTGATTAATTATTGTTATATACACATAGCTATATGCCTTTACATATATTTTACAGACAATGTGCTCAGTCTATATAATGTTATCTGTATATCTGTGTAGAGGGCTGACCATTTGATACTGGTTAACCAACTGGCAGGCTTTTTCTTACTAGACTGTTCTCCTGCATTTATCATTTATTACATGCCTATAATTGTTTATTTGGGGCTGTGATATCCTGAGCTTTCTTCAACCATTTAGGCATGTTTACTAATGTTATCTTTGTTCAGTTCATGTGTAAGCAGTCATGTGGAGAGGCCTTATGGGTGTGGTTTCTGGCATTACCAGAAGACATTTCACAACAAAGAGTGATCCTCCACTCTTACAATCTTTCTCCCCCTCTGCAATGATCATTGGACTTTAGTTGCAAGTGTGTATGTACTGGAACTTGACTCCACAATTATTCATTTTGATTGGTTTTTTTTTTCTGTAATGGTCTATATCTGTTGCAAAGAAAGTTCTCCTGATGAAGAGTGAAGACTGCGCTTATCTGTAGGTATAAGAACAAATATGTGTAATATGGTTAGAGAGTACACTAGTTTAATAAAGTAATAGTCATACGTTCAGAACTTCATTTATCAGTGGGTATTTGACCTCCTTTCTAGTACCAGGCTTGGTTTCTCCATGATTGTTGGGTCTTAAGTTCAACTAGAAAGCTATTGGTTACCTCAAAGATATATTTGCCACTACTATGTTATCTTAGTTATTTTTTATTACTGTGCAGAGATATTAAAACCCTTAAAATAAAGTATATAATTAGGAGTGTGCTTATAGTTTTAGGTGGTTAGTACATTATCATCATCATCATCATCATCATCATCACCACCATCATCATCATCATCATCATCATCATCATCATCATCATCAAATTCAGACAGGCAAGGCACTAGAGCAGTAGCAAAAGTCTTATATTCTGATCTAGAGAAATCGAGCAGAGGAATCTGATCTAGAGGAATCAAAGCCCACCCCAGTGGTACACCTATTCCAACAAGACAGAACCTCCTAATCTTTCCCCCAAGTTTCACCACCTAGGAATCAAACATTCAAAACATGTGAGCTCATGTGGGCCTTTCGCATTCAAACAATGGTTCACTCCCTGGCACCCATAGGCCTGTCACCATATCATAATGCAAAATGCATCCAGTCCAACATCAAAATTCTTCTTTGTCTCTTACAGTTTTAAGACAGTTTCAAAGGCCCAAGTCTGAAGTCTCTTCTGAAAAATCAAGGCAATCTCTTTCTTCAATGTTATTGAATATTCTCTGTATCTACATTTCAAATGTTATACACTGCCCCCCTCAATTCCCTTCCCTCCTCTCACTCAACTTGCTTCCATGAAGATGCTGCCTCTCCTAATCACCCTCTCTACATCAGTCCCTTGGCTGGTTGATGATGTTGTTCTTCCCATGAGGTTGCAACCTTTCAGCTCTTTCAGTCCTTTCTCTAGTTTTTTTCATTGGGGTCCCCGTGTTCAGTCTGATAGTTCGCTGCAAACAGCCTCATCTGTATATGTATGATACTGAAAGACCCTCTGAGGAAACATCTATATCTGATTCCTGCCAGTAAACACTTCTTGGCATCAGCAATAGTGCTTGGGTTTGGTGACTGCATATCGGGTGGTTCTCCAGGTGAGGTAGTCTCTGTAGATCTTTTCTTCAATCCCTGCTCCTCTATTTGACTCTTTATTTCCTTCTGTGAGTGTTTTGTTCTCCCTTCTGAGAAGGACTGAGGCATTCACATTCTGGCCTTCTTTCTCTTTAAGCTTCATAAGTTCTGTGCATGATTTTTTTGATATTCTGAGCTTTTGGAGCCACTTATAAGTGAGTAGATACCATGAGTGTTCTTTTGTTAGTGGGTTGCCTCACTCAGGATGATAGTTTCAAGTTCTATCCATTTGTCTAGGAATTTCATGAAGTCATTGTTTTTCATAGCTAAGTAGTACTCCATTGTGTAAATGTACCACAGTTTCTGTATCCATCCCTCTGTTGAAGGATATCTGAGTTCTTTCCAGAATCTGGCTATTATAAATAAGGCTTCTCTGAACATGGTTGAGCATGTGTGCTTGTTAGATGCTGGAGATACTTTTGGGGATTTGCTCAGGAGTGGTATAGCTGAGTCCTCAGTTAGTACTATGTCCAATTTTCTGAGGAACCACCAGACTGATTTTCAGAGTGGTTGTATCATTTTACAACCCCACCAACAGTGGAGGGGTGTTCCTCTTTCTCCACATCCTCGCCAGCATCTGCTGTCACCTGAGTTTTTTATCTTAGCCATTCAGACTGGTGTGAGGTAGAATCTTAGAGTTGTTTTCATATGCATTTCCTTGATGACTAGGAATGTCATTTCTTTAGATGCTTCTTAGCCATTCGATATTCCTTAGTTAAGAAGGTTTTATTTAGCTCTGTGCCCCATTTTCAATAGGATTATTTCACTCTCTAGAGTCTAACTTCTTGAGTTGTTTGTATATATTGGATACTAGCCCTCTATCAGATGTAGGATTGGTAAACATCTTTTCCCAATCAATTTGTTGCCGTTTTGTTATTTTGACTGTGTCCTTTGCCTTACAGAAACTTTGCAATTTCATGAGGTCCCATTTGTTGATTCTTGATCTTGGAACATAAGCCATTAGTGTTCTGTTCAGGAAATTTTTCCCTGTACCTATGTGTTTTAAGCTCTTCCCCACTTTCTCTTCTATTAGTTTCATTGTGCCTGCTTTTATGTGGAGGTCTTAGATCCACTTGGACTTGAGCTTTGTATAAGGAGATAAGAAAGGATTGATTTGCATTCTTCTGTATGCTGAATGCCAGTTGAACCAGCATTATTTGTTGAAGAAGCTGTCCTTTTTCTATTGAATGTTTTTTGTTCCTTAATCAGAGATCAAGTGTCCATAGGTATTTGGGTTTATTTCTGGGTCTTTGATTCTATTCCATTGGTCTCTGTACCAATACCAGGCAGCTTTTATCATAATTGATCTATAATACAGCTTGAGGTCAGGGATTGTGATTCCCCCAGAAGATTTTTTGTTGAGAATGGTTTTAGCAGTCCTGGGTTTTTTATTATTCCAAATAAATTTGCAAATTGCTCTTTCTAACTCTGTGAAGAATTAAGTTTGAATTCTGATAGGGATTACATTGAATTTGTAGTTTGCCTTAGGCAAGATGGCAATTTTTACTATATTGATTCTTCCAATCCATGAGCATGGGAGATCTTCCCATTTTCTGAGGGCTTCTTCAGTTTCTTTCAACAGAGAATTGAAGTTCTTGTCTTACAGATCCTTCAGTTGCTTGGTTAGGGTATTTTATGTCCTTTGTGACAATTGTGAAGGGTGTTGATCTCTAATTTTTTTTCAGCATGTTTGTTCTTTGAGTAGAGGAAGGCTGACTTGTTTGAGTTAATTTTATATTCAGTCACTTTGCTGAAGTTGTTTATCAGCTGTAAAAGTTCTCTCTTAGAATTTTTGGGGTCACTTAATTATACTATCATATCATCTGCAAACTGAAATCAATAAAATAGAAACAAAAAGAACTATACAAAGAGTCAACAAAACCAAGAGCTGATTCTTTGAAAAAAATCAACTAGATTAAACACTTAGCCAAACCAACCAGTGGGCACAGAGAGTGTATCCAAATTGACAAAATTAGAAATGAAAGGGAAAACATAACAGCAGAAACTGAGAAAATTCAGGAAATCATCAGATCCTACTATAAAAGCCTATACTCATGAAAACTAAAAAATATAGAATAAATGGACAATTTTCTATACAAATACCAGGTTCCAAAGTTAAATCAGGATCAGATAAACCATCTAAACATCCCCATAACCCCTAAAGAAATAGAAGCAGTCATCAAAAACCTCCCAACCAAAAAAAAAAAAAAAAAAAAAAAAGCCCGGACCTAATGGATTTAGTACAGAAATCTATCAGACCTTCATAGAAGACCTAACACCAATACTCTCCAAAGAATTCCACAAAATAGAAACAGAGGAAATACTACCCAACTCATTCTTCCAAGCCATAATTATGCTCATTTATAAACCACACAAAGACCCTACAAAGAAAGAGAAATTTAGGCCAATTTCCCATATGAACATTGATAGATAATTACTCAATAAAATTCTTGGAAACAGAATCCAAGAGCACATCAAAATAATCATTCACCATGATTAAGTAGGTTTCATCCCAGGGATACAAGGATGGTTCAATATATGGAAATCCATCAAGTCATCCACTATATAAACAAACTCAATGAAAAAAATCACATGATTATCTCTCTAGACGCTGAAAAAGCATTTGACAAAATTTAACACCGCTTCATGTAAAAGTCTTGGAAAGGTCAGTAATTCAAGGCTAATACTAAACACAGTAGAAGCAATATACAGCAAACCAGTAGCCAACATCAAACTAAATTTTAAGAAACTCAAAGCAATCCCACTAAAATCAGGGACTATACAAGGCTGTCCACTGTCTTCCTACCTATTTAATATAGTACTGGAAGTACTAGCCAGAGCAGTAATACAACAAAAAGAGGTCAATGCGATACAAATTGGAAAGGAAGAAGACAATCTATTAACAGTAGCTCATTGTAAAATTAAAATGCAGATCATTTCTCTCCACCCACCTCCCACACCTTACCCCAACCTCCCCCCACACACACTGGCTTAGAATATGCGCTGCCATTCCTAAAGGGAAGAAATGGGGCATAGTGTTAAATGACTGGACCAAAGAAAGTCTAAGAACCAGTAGGACAAATTTCAAATCCTGTATCTCTATGTGTGATGTCAAAGCACTCTTTCAGTTTATAATTCTTTCCAACTTTGATGACTGCAACACACTTTTTTCTCAGACACTTTTACACCCTATATGTAGCACTCCTTAGTATGTATCCCACAGCTCTGGCATCTCCAACATCTTAGAGTCTCCAATGAAATCAGCTTCACCTTCACAGCTTCATACCATGACTTTTCCAGGATTCCATGTAGGAATTTCCCTGCCTGGGGCTCTTTAAAGTATAGCTTCATGTCATCTGCAAATAGGGATAGTTTGACTTCTTCTTTCCCTATTTATATTTCTTTAAGTTCTATCTCTGTCATATTGTCCAAAAATATTGAAAAGGAGTGGAGATAATGCATATCTCTGTCACATTCCTTGCAGAGAAATTTTAATCCACCTAAATTTAGCTACATTGTTTGGGATTAAAGGCTAGTTGGTGGAAGGAAGCGGTCATGTTTGAAAGTGACTTCTAATTTAGGTGCTGAAAAAAACCAAGTCAGAGAAAGATTTGAAAGAATGAATCAGAAGATATGCCCAACTCTCAGAACAGACAGGTGAGAAAGATGACGTAGAAGAGCAGTACAGGAAGAGGGGAGGGAAGAGAAAGACAGGGATCGGGAGAGAGCAGTTTTGTGAGAACAATTTTACAGAGACAAGTTTCTGGTAAAGGTCGAACAAGCCATAGAATGAGAAGAAGCCAGAGGGGGTGAGAGAGCGGTGGGTTAAAAGGATAACATCTCAGATGCAAATACAGAGTATCCAATACAAAAAAAGAGAAAAAAAGAAAGAGAATTATTACATGAATGAAATATATTTGTTAGATAAGCTTGTAAATTTTTCTAATTAATTTTAATGAGGTTTAATTGAATAAAAGTCTCACAAATACAGAAAAAGTTGAAAATACTATTCTTACAAAGTTATTAAGGTACCAAGGAATTCTTTGATTATATGCTGCAAAAATTATTAATGAAAACTTAAATGGAACCATTTAAAATTTTTATCTCTGTCTTTAATAGGAACATCCTGTGATACTTCAAGCCTTATCTTTGGCCACTAAATAAAATTTCCAAATCAAAAAAAAAAAAAAAAAAAAAAAAAAAAAAAAAAAAAAAAAAACAAGAAAAGAGAAAAAAGAAAAAGAACAGATTGCCAGAGTTAGCTTGAAGCTTAGCACAGCAATTCAGTCAGATGCTGAAAGAAGCCAGTTTGAATCACTTAGTTCAGAGAGGAGTTTGAGCCAGCAGAGCTAAGATGAACCAGCCATCCAGAGTTTAGAAAGAACTAGAAAGTGTGAGCATATTCAGCAATAAGCCTCCAAAACCACAATTACTTCTGGTGAATAAGATACTTTTACAATTTCTGACTTCATTGGTATTACTTCAGGCTTTTCTCCTTTAAGGATGATGTTGGCTATAGGTTTTTCCTCGGGTTCTAAATTCTCTACGACTTTTTATCATGAAGTCATATTGCATTTCATCAAAGGTTCTTTATTGAAATGATATGATTTTGTCTTTAAGTCCATTTATGTGGTTTACTATTTTTATTAAATTGTGTATCTTAAGCCATCTTGCATTTCAGGGATGAAGCCAACTTGATCGTGTTGTTTTATATGTGTCTGTATTCTCTTTAAAAGTATTTATGAGCAAAGTCAATATATCTCCATCAGGGATAATGGACAGTAATTTCCTACTTTGTTGTGCCTTTGCCTGGTTTTGGTATGAGAGTTTTGGTAAGTCGGTATTAGATACTAGGTTCATAAAAAGAAGTAGGGAGTGCTTATTCTGTTTTTTTAGTTGTAATATTTTAAGAAGGATTCAGTGAAGATTATTGTTGAAAGTCTTTTAGAATCATGCTGTGAATCCTTCTTATGCTTTTAAGCCTTTAAATCAATCCACCAGTTTGTCTGTCATGTGTAATGTATATGAAAATGTTTTATCCAGTTCTGTCATTTCTCAAAGCAGTTTTATCACTAACGTTCCTGAAAGGTAAAATAAAAGCTTGCTCAATAGAACATAAAGTAGTGACAGTAACAAGCATCAGGCAATTCCTTTATTTTTTACTTTTTGAAATGTTAAAGGTTAGTGTTAAAAGTTATAAAATATTGTTATCTAATATTAACACTTCCATTGACAAATTCTCAAAATGTTCACTTTAATGATCCTGAATGGAATTTTGTTTTATCATCTGTGTTCTAAAATTTTGTTTTATCATATGTGTCCCTTTATAATAAGTATGGACAGCGTCATTCCTCTGGAATTTCTATGCACACATATACACAGGTTTTAAACTTGGTTGTGGTTTTCAGCCATAATAACGTACTAGACTTTAAAGAAAAAAAAATTATTGATTTTAATTTTATGTGATTTATTTATTCTCACACTCACTGACTTATGTTATGGTTCAAATCATAAATGTCACCTGAAATTTATGTTTCAGGCTCCATACTTTCTTGAAGTGAAAACTTCAGAAATGAGACCTAATTGAATGCAGTAGACCATTGGATAATTTTTAGCATAAATAAAACTGTCTTAATACACTCAATTTCACAGGTATGCATTTTATGAATACATAAACTTATAAAGAGGATACAATTACATTACATATACCATTAATGATAATTAGTAATGATGTGTCTCTTAATTAAAAACAAAGAATTATACAGGGATATGCACAACCTTTCTATTTTCTTTTTATTGCAGAGAAATACCTGTCTAGTCTGGTTTTATCTGTGCTGCATACTGTACTAAATCCCAGGGAACAAAACTACTTTCAACTCCTAGAAACATATGAATGAGGTGCTAAATCCAAAAGAGAAGGGAAGCATACACATTAGACTTCTTCTCTGCACCATTTCCCTGGCCAACCTAGTTCTCTGGGGCAAGCCCAGCTGCCATGTTATCCACACCCCCCATACCCCTGGAACTCCATAGTCATGACACCTAGCCACCACCCTTCAGCAGACCTGGATAAAACAGAAACATACAGAAATATCCAAGGATAGCCGCAGAGCTAAAGGTCAGCTTATGACTGAACCCTCAAAAGACTGGAGGCCCCATGGAATGCGGAGGTCTGGTGATGGGAGGATGAAGGGTGGTGAGGACAGACGGGGAAGGTATGGGATGTAGAACAGTTAGAATGTGGACTGGGAGGAGGATAAAATCTGGAGTATAAAAAAGATTAAATAAAATTAAAAATACATATAATAATAACAAAAAATATCACAGTCAACAAAAGCTGGGTGATAAGACATTTTCAAAGTACAGCTATCCTTCAGCAAGCCCTGGATACCCTAACACAACTAAAACAAAGAAAATTACCTCAAATCCAATCTTATAAAGGTGATAAAGGCCTTTAAAGAAGAAATAAATAAATCCCTTAAAGAAATACAAGAAAATACAATAAAACAGGTAGACGCCTTTAAGGAGGAGATAAATAATTCCCTTAAAGAAATATGGAAAATACAATTAAGCAGGTAAAGGAAATAAATAAAACTCTTCAAAACCTGAAAATGGATATAGAAGCAAAAAAAAAAAAAAAAAAAAAAAAAAAAAAAAAAAAAAGAAAGTATGAAATGAGATATCCCAGGAAATGGAAAACCTAGGGAAGAAAACAGGAGCAACAGACACAAGCATCACCAACTGAATTCACAATATGGAAGAGAAAATTTCAGGCATAGAGGATACACTAGAAGACATTGATCCCTCAGTCAAAGGATTTTAAAGCTGAAAAATTCCTGACACAAAACATCCAAGAAATCTGAGATAATATGTGAAGACCTAACTTAAGATGAATGGAAACAAAAGAGTCCCAGCTCCAAGGACCAAAAAGTATTTTCAACAAAGTCATAAAAGAAAATTTCCCAACTGAAAGAAAGAGATGTCTATAAAGATACAGGAAGCTTACAAAATACCAATTGGGTTGAACCAGAAATCAAAATTCTCCCACCACATAATAAGCAAAATGGTAATTCTATAGAAGAAAGAAAGGATATTAACAACTGTAAGGAAAAAGGATCAGGTACCATACAAAGGCAGGCCTATCAGTACTATAGCAAACTTCTGAACAAAGACTAGAACCTAAAAACATAGAAGGACTTAGACAGATATCTTGTGACTGCTAGAAACAAACAAACAAATAAAACAACAACAAAAAAAAAACACAGATGCCAATCTAGATTAACTCTCAATCACCATAGATGGTGAAAACAAGATACTGTAAGACAAAACCAAATTTTAGACAATATCTATCCACAAACCCAGCCCTACAGAAAATACTAGAAAGAAGATTCCAACCCAAAGAGGATAATTACACCCAGGAAAACATAGAATATAAGTAATTCCATACCGTCATAAGCAAATCAAGGAAAGTACACATAAACACACACACATACACAAACTAAAACCACCAACATCAAAATAACAGGAATCACTGGTTACTAATAGCTCTCCACATCAATGGACTCAATTCCCCAATAAAGAAACACGGAGTGACTCTAACAGAGTGGATGAGAAAAAAGGATCCATCATTCTGTTGCAAACAAGAGACATACATCAGCAATAAAGATAGACGTAAAAGCTGGGGAAAAAGGTTTTTCAAGCAAAATGACCAAGAAGCAAGCTGGAGTAGCCATTCTAGTGTATAAGGAAATAGACTTCAGACCAAAATTAATCAAAAGTGATGGAGAAGGATAGTTCATACTCATCAAATAAACATCAACTAAGATAATATCTTAATTCTGAACACCTCTGCACTAAATAAAAGAGTACCCACATTTGTAAAAGAAACATTGCTAAAGTTTAAATTGCACATCAAACCCCACACATTAATAGGGGGATGCTTCAACACCCCACTCTCACCAATGTGCAGGTCATCCAAGCAAAGACTAAAAGGAGAAATAATGAAATTAGAAGATGTTATGAATCAAATAGCCTTAACAGATATCTACAGAACATTTCACCCAAACACAAAAGAAAATATCTTCTTAGCACTTTACAGAACCAAAATTGACCATATAGTCTAAGCCTCCACAAATACATGAAAGTTGAAATAACCTCATATCATTCTAAGGTCACCATTGATTGTAGCTGGATTTCAACAACAAAAATAACATAGGCCTACACACTCATGGAAATGAAACAATTTTTACTCAATGATTTCTGGGTCAAAGAAGAAAGAAAGAAAGAAAAATGAATGACTTTCTAGAATTCATTGAAGGCACAACATGCCCACAGTTACAGGACACAATGACAGAGTGTTAAAAGAAAGTTAATAGCACTAAATGCCTCCATAAAGAAATTAGAGTTCTCATACCATAAATTTGAACTAGAATTTTTTAAAAAGTCAAACATACTCAAGAAGAATAAACAGCAGGAAATAATCAAACTCAGAGTATTTTTGCATCAATGTTCATAAGTGAGATTGGTCTGAAGTTCTCTATCCTTGTAGGGTCTTTGTGTGGTTTAGGAACGAGGGTAATTGTAGCCTCAAAAAATGATTTAGGTAGTGTTCCCTCGGATTCTATTTTGTGGAATAGTTTGGAGAGTATTGGTATTATGTCATCAATAAATGTCTGATAAAACTCTGCACTGAACCCATCTGGACCTGGGCTTTTTTTTTTTTTTTTTTTTTGGTTGGGAGGCTTTTGATGACTGCTTCTATTTCTTTAGGTGTTATGGGATTATTTAGATGGTTTACCTGGTCCTGGTTTAACCTTAGTATCTGGTATCTGTCTAGGAATTCATCCATTTCCTCCAGATTTTCCAGCTTTGTTGAGTATAGGCTTTTGTAGTATGATCTGATGATTTCTTGAATTTCCTCAGATTCAGTTGTTAGGTCTCCACTTTCCTTTCTGATTTTGTTAATTTGGATACTCTCTCTTTGCCCTCTAGTTAGTCTGGCTCAGGGTTTATCAATCTTGTTAATTTTCTCAAAGAACCAGCTCTTGGTTTTGTTGATTCTTTCAATGTATTTTTTGTTTCTATTTGGTCTATTTCTGCCCTAAGTTTGATTATTTCTTGCCTTCTACTCCTCTTGGGTGTATCTGCTTCCTTTTGTTCTAGAGCTTTCAACTGTGCTGTCAGGATGCTAGTGTATGCTCTCTCCAGTTTCTTTTTAGAAGCACTCAGAGCTATGAGTTTTCTTCTCAATACTCCTTTCATTGCATCCCATAGGTTTGGGTATGTCGTGTTTTCATTTTCATTGAATTCTAGAAAATCCATAATTTCTTTCTTTATTTCTTCTTTGACCCTGCTATCATTTAATAGGGCATTGTTTAGTTTCCATGTGTATATGGACTTTTTGTTGTCTTTGTTGTTATTAAAGATCAGCCTTAGACCATGGTGATCTGAAAGGATGCATGGGAGTATTTTGATCTTCTTGTATCAATTGAGGCATATATCCAAAAGATGCTCCACCATCCCACAAGAACACTTGCTCAACTATGTTCATGTCAGCTTTCATCATAATAGAAACTGGAAACAACTTAGATGTCCCTCAACTAAAGAATAGATTTCTTTTTAAAAAATGATGTTTGTGTACAAAATAGAATACTCAGCCATCAAAACAAGGACATTATAAATTTTGTAGGCAATTGGATGGAACTAGAAACTATCCTGAGTGAAGTTACTCAGACCCAAAAGGATATGCATGGTATGTGCTCTCTGGAAAGTGGATATGAGTCACAAGTACAAGATAGCCTCAATAAGAAACCAGGTAATAATGAGGTCCCAAGGGAAGTCTGAGTCTCACTCAGAAGGGGAAACTAAATAATCACCAGAGGTGAATGGAGAGAGAGAACTGGGTAGGAGAGGAAATGTGGAGTGGGGAGGGAATGGCTTTCATTTGGGGGAAGGGAGGCAGAAGGCTTGAGTGAGAATGGAAAACAGTCAAGGCATCTCTGGTGACTAGCTGGAGCCCTGGATAGAGAAGGATATGGGGAGTCGGAGGAGTGATCCTAGTTGAGAGTCCTACCAGAGGTGGATAGACAGACTAAAGTGGCCACTTCCTGTAACCTGGACTGACTTCCAGAGGAGGTCCACCTACAAAACTGTCAACCAAAAATCTGTGTTGCCTGAAAGATGTACAGGGATCAGGGAGCTACACAGCTAATCAGGCATGAGAGAGCTCCTTACATTAACTTAGATTTGCTGAAGCCACTTTTTATTTATCTTTGTACACATGGCTATCCATAACTGTCTTTTATCCTCAGAATGTCTAGGTCGTATTTATTGCATTTCAAATGATAGAATACTGTGCATACAATGTTTTTAGATACAAAAGTTTCAGTATCTATAGGCTGCCTAAATCCACCATTCTATCAGAATACCTTCCATTATTCTTCTCTGAAGACCTACTTTCAAAAATAGACGAAATAAGATTCATTCTTGCTCTCAATAAGGTTCCAGACACTGCAACCAATCAGAAAAAAGAATGTCTCCTGATGAACATGATGAAGAAAGTTCTCAATTATACGAGCTGAGAAGACGGTGATGTCAACACTCTCAGTCACTGTTATATTAACAAAATCACTGACATCAAAAATTTTGAAAAATTAAAAGTGTTCAATACAGATACAACTAAAAAGATCAGAAAACAATTCACCAAGAGGATTATTTTGGAGCATATTTATGTTCACGTGGAGATGGAATAAAAGCACATATCATCTCTTTTGCTGTTACTTACTTTGGGAAATTGCAATTTGTGCAAATTGGTGGCTTAGTTTGCTCAGAAAATTGATTCTCTATGATAAAAATAATGTCACAGTCTTTACATTATTCTTTTTTACAAGAAGCGAGAAAACAGCTCCACGTGCTTTAATGAGCTGCAGCAGTTTTTGTAGCTAAAGCAACTCTGATAACAAACGAAGACCTGTCTTGTTTGTAACAGTCCTCTAGTGCCTTCCCGCAGATTTCCCGTGCAGGAGTGCAGTCAAATGTGCTGGCTCCACTTCACCATGGTTATGGCATTATACAGAAAAAAAACCAATTTCCTCTGCAAGAAATGTTTTTATCTGTGTTTTCTTCACCATGATATCTAATTTAGACCTATTTGAAAAAACAGCCTAAATATAATTATACAATGCAGTGGGTAAGCATTTTTCACGTATATAGTGCATACAATACTTATAATCATTAGAAATATATATGTATATATATATGTATGTATTTATATATATATATATATATATACATATATATATATATATAACTGATATATAGATACATGGAAACACCTGAGTTTTGCAAATAAACCCTCCATTTATGATTTACATAGAAGTACTTAGTACTCAGTAAGTTGTAAAATTACACTTGTATATTTTATATGCAGATATATTCACATGTGCACGTGCATCCATATAAATGTATACCATATAAACATAAAGGAAGATGTCACAGGAAAAGGTACACTAGTTTTATAGTTAGATATGGACCTGGTTATAAAATTTATATGATACACTTGTTACAACTACCTGAATTACTCATTCTCTCTTAAGCTGTTTATTTGTTTACATATGTGAAATAAATACTGAATCTACACACTTTATTGAATTTATATATCACTTGTAGGATGTTTCTGGTGGGGGTTTTAGGGTTTTTAAGTATAGAACAATATTATCTGCAAATAAGGAAACTCTGAATCCTTCCTTTCCTATTCGTATCTTCTTTGTGTCATTCCCATGACCAATTCTACCTAATGCTTCAAGCACCATACTGAAGAGTAATAATGAAGGTCACTCATCCCTGCATTTAATGGAATTGCTTTGAACTTTTTCTCCATGACATTGTCTGTGGGCTTATGCATATTACCTTTTTAATATCCTTATTCCTAGATTTTTCCTATTAAAGGATGTTGGATTTTGTCAAAGGTCCTTCATGCATCTAGCAAGATGATTGTTTGATTTTCATTCTGTCCTATGGAAGATGGAACAGAAATATTGGAAGAGCCAAAGTTGGTAAATAACTTCCAGAAAATAGTGTTCTCTGGACACAGTGAGGTAGATGAACATTCGAACTCACATCTATTGTGACAGCATACACAATGCCAGAGCAGGCACAAGCCAGATGAAACTGCTGCACGGGCTAAGAAAGAAATCCCACCATTATCTGAAGAGCCATTAGTATTTGACAGCTTCTGGAAGAGGAAGAATAAGTCTTCCCCAGTGGTGTGACCGCTGAGAGGAAGAAAATACTCCAAGGTGATCCAAGAGTAGATGAGCAACAGAAACTGAACTCAGTAGGGAAGAAGAAGAGAAAGAAGGGGGAGAAAAAGAAGAAGAGGAGGAAGGACGAGGACAATAGTGACAAAAGTTCAGTGGGTTGGGAGATGAGGGTGGAGAGCAAGGATCCGGGAAGTTGAAGAGTTGGAGTAGAGAGGAAAATACTATCAAAATACATTGCAAGAGTCAATAGCTCCACCCATAAACTCTCGCCAACCTGACTAGCCTGAGAGACATACTCTATATATAGCCCTAAACATATAAAACACAGCCATTTCCGTTGTATATCTTATTGAAAAGAATAGTTTTTCTGTTGACTTACTTTGGTTTGGATTTTAGGTTTTGGTTTTACTTTTTCAGACAATGATGATGTGGAGAAAGAGGAACACTTCTTCACTGTTGGTGGGGTTGCAAACTGGTACAACCACTCTGGAAATCAGTCTGGCGATTCCTCAGAAAATTGGACATAGTACTACCTGAAGATCCAGCTATTCCACTTCTGGGCATATACCCCAGAGACACTCTAATATACAACAAAGATACATGCACCACAATGTTCATAGCAGCTCTATTTATAATAGCCAGAAGTTGGAAATAACCCAGATGTCCTTCAGTAGATGAATAGATACAAAAATTGTGGTACATTTACACAATGGAGTACTACTCAGCTATCAGAAACAACGACTTAACAAAATTCTTAAGAAAATGGATGCATCTGGAGAATATCATCCTGAGTGAGATAACCCAGTCACAAAAAAAAAAAAAAAAAAAAAAAAAAAAAAAAAAAAAAAACAGACATAATATGCAGTCACTGATAATGGGATACTAACCCCAGAAAGTTCTGAACACACCAGAAATAACTCACAGACTATATGAAGTTCAAGAAAAGAAAAAAAGAAAAAACCATTATGCTTAATTCTTACACACCAAGAAAACTTTGACTAATTCAGGTTACATCCTGTTTTACATGTACTTTATGCTCATTGTAACTAGTAAGACCTTAATGCACACTGTCAATCCTTTAAAAAAAAAAAAAAGAAAAAAAAGAGAAAAAAGCCAAGAACTGACAAAAATGTATTCGTATACATTTATGCAAAAATGCTTAAAATTTGTACATTTATGTTTGTTTTTCAAAATAAAGTTGTTCAAAAGAAAAAAAAAGAGAAAGAGAAAAGGTTGGGTAATATGGTAGGAGGTAGGAGTGGAGAAGCATGGGCAAAATACATTATATAAAAATAAAAATATACAAAAATTAAATAAATTACTTTATAATTGATAAAAATGAAATCTGACACTATGGTATTTACAGTTTGTGTAGCTAAATATAATAATAAAGGAGTTGAAAGGAAATGTTTTGTGCTGCAACTGAAGAAAGTACCTACTCAGCTTCCTGCTTCAGTTGCTCAACACTCTCCCTACATTTTTTCTGAAGTGTGACTTTCTATCCCTTAAACACATATGAAAGGGAAAGTTTGTAATTGTATTTAAATTCACATCAACATTGATGGAGAAAACAGTATTTGGGTTTTTTTTTATGTTGTTTGTTTTATTTTGATATTTGAGACAAAGTCTCACTGTATAGGCCAGGTTTGCCCAAGGTAGCCTCAAGTTGTCTGATATCCTCCTGCCTCAGCCTTTCAAGTGCTGGGATTACAGTTGTTTGTTGTCACATATGAACAAAAATCCCAAATCAAAATTTTAGTGAGATTGTAAAAAAAAAAAAAAAAAAAAAAAAAAAAAAAAAAAAAAAACAAAAACAAAAACTTGTTGCTGAGCAGTGATTATAACAACTCATAAACTTAGTCATGCCAAAGTAGATGTGACCAATTACCTGACTTTACACAGTGCTTATAGCCAAAATGTATAGAAAATGTAGTCTAATTATTCACAGAGAAAGTAAGAAAGAATTCTATTGGAGTTATTCAGCCTTGTTGATTTTAAGTAATATGTTAGCTGCTTGCATTGAAGTAAATTTAATTATAAAAATCAAGTAGAATTTAAAATTAAATAAATATTTTTCTTAGGCTGTTAATGAAATCTCCGATATATAATGCTCAATGCTGGTCAGGATGACATCTTCTGGAACACCACACAAGGAAAGCTAACACCTCACAGAAATAAACCAAAAACTGGCACAAGTTTAAGCACAGTTCTGAGGATTCCTTATAAAGATGCATTTTGGTGGGATTGTGGTTCCCACAGAAGTAGATGGCGCCCCCAAGTGGAAATTTGAGAAATCACTCCTCAGATTTGGCTCTTTTTGGAGCAAGATGCAAACACAGCACAGCCAATAAAATTAACACCTAATGAAGAAAAAAAAAAATGTTTGGCCTAGTGTTATCTGAGGCCTGTGGATGCTTCTATTTGTAAATGTGTTGTAGAGCCATTTATAATGCAGTTAAATGACTATGTTTATATTTGGGGTTTATCTTCTAAATAAAATAGCTTTATCATCTAAATTAAAAAATACATAGACCTTATTTACAGAACCTGAAGGTTGTTTTGCATCAAAATTACTGAGATGCATTGTTGCTTCTGATTATTTAATCTTTCTCCTTCAAGCCAAGAGTCTCTGAGCTCCTATTCATTATCACCGTCTCTGTTTCAGGTAAAAAGCCCGGGGCATTAAACAGTCAGCAATGTCTCCAAAGACCAAACAGAAAGCAAAAAAATCAAGAGATGAGCCTTAGACCTTGATTTTATTTCAGATTGCTGTCATTCCACATATTTTACAAGTAAAATAAAATCACAAAACTGGAGAAAGAAAACAAGTGCCCAGGAAATATAGAGATAATTTTCCTAACATAAAAATAACAGACAAAAGAAAATGGATAGAAAATATTAAAAACTCTGGACCTGTCTATATACCTGCCAATAAGAACCGTTTCTTCCCTTGGAGTGAACAACAGGAGAAATACTACAAAGATAATGACAGAGAAGTTCAGTGCTGCAATGATCTTTTTGTTAATCTAGAATATAGTTTATTTAAGGCATGGAGAGGGGAGTTTAGGGGTAGTAAATACAGAGAAAGACAGACTGTGGGGAGAAAGTAGAGGAGTAGAGGCTGGCCATGGAGAGAAAGGGGGAAAGGGTAAGGGAAGAAGAGCAAGAGAGTAAAAGAAGAGCTGCAGTGATCTAATAAATAAATCCCTATTTGAAGCATAAAAACTACTTTTTAAAATAAATTTCTTACTAGCAACTTGAATAGATATTAACCTCTGACTTTTAAGACATAAGATTTGAAGGACTGATTCCTCACCCCCTGACTATTCAAATCCTTGTGCCTGGTACCAGAAGCTTATATTGAATACTAATTTCTTTCTAAGTGCTTTTATCTTACAGGATCATTTTTGCATTTCTATGTGGCTCAAAATATTGTTTTGTGCATGTTGATAATTGAATTTTAAAATTACTTAACATTTATGTAAGAATTAAAACCCCTGTAAGCTTTTTAGTCTCAGAATTCTTTTTTTTCTTACCACTTTATTTTTTTTAACAAAAAGAGGGATACATGAACAGATTTTTAAAGGCATTTTGGCATAACATTATATGAATATTTTTGTCAGTACTTAATTCCTTTAGAGGTTTGATAGCATGCATTGAAATACCACTTGTTACCATAAGAATGAAGTACATATAGGACAGAACATGGAAACAGATTTCTTGTTGAATATAGATTAAGAATAATGATCTGTGCATAGCAAAAATTACCCCAAGGCTATTATCTAGCTCTTGGATTATTAATGGTTTAAGGTCCAGGTGTAATAAACTCTGAGAGGGTACTATACATTTATTTTTTCCTAAGAAGGACTGAGGCTGTCTTTCTTTCTTTCTTTCTTTCTTTCTTTCTTTCTTTCTTTCTTTCTTTCTTTCTTTCTTTTTTTTGGCCTTTGTTTTTCTTGAACTTTATATGGCCTGTGAGTTGTTTCTGGGGTGTTCAGAGCTTTCTGGGGTTAGTATCCAATTATCAGTGACTGCATATTATGTCTGTTCTTTTGTGACTGGGTTACCTCACTCAGGATGATATTCTCTAGATGCATCCATTTTTCTAGGAATTTCATAAACTCACCCTTTCTGAAAGCTGAATCGTACTCCGTTGTGTAAATATACCACAATTTTTGTATCCATTCATCTACTGAAGAACATTTCCAGCTTCTGGCTATTATAAGTAGGGCTGCTATGTACATTGAGGTGCATGTGTCTTTATTGTATGTTGGAGCATCTCTGGAGTACATGCCCAGTAGTAGAATAACTGGGTCTTTAGGTAGTACTATGGCCAGTATTCTGAGGAACTGCCAGACTGATTTCCAGAGTGGTTGTACCAGTTTACAACCCCACCAACAGTGGAGAAGTGTTTCTCTTTCTCCCCACCCTCGCCAGCATCTGCTGTCATGAGTTTTTGAGCTTAGCCATTCTGACTGGTGTGAGGTGGAATCTCAAGGTTGTTTTGATTTGCATTTCCCTGATGACTAAGGATGTCAAGCACTTCCTTTGATGATTCTCAGCCATTAGATATTCCTCAACTGAGAACTTCTTGTTTATCTCTGTATCCCATTTTTAATAGGATTGTTTGATTCTCTCATGTCTAACTTCTTGAGTTCTTTGTATACCTTGAATATTAGACCTCTATCAAATGTGGTGTTGTTAAAGATCTATTCCCAATCTGTTGGCTGCCATTTTGTTTTCTTGACAGTGTCCTTAGTCTTACAGAAACTTTGCAATCTCATTAAGTCCCATTTGTCCATCTTTGACTTTAGAGCACAAGCCATTGGTGTTCTGTTCAGGAAACTTTCCCCTGTGCCTATGTGTTAGAACTTTCCCTACTCTCTCTTCTAATAGTTTCAGTATAGCTGGTTTAATGTGATCGACTTGCACTTGAGCTTTGCACAAGGAGATAAGAGAGGGTCTCTTTTCATTATTCTGCATGCTGAGTGCCGGTTGAACCAACACAATTTGTTGAAGAGGCTGACTTTTTTCCATTGAATGTTTTCAGCTCCTTTGTCAAAAATCAAGTGACCATATGTGTGAGGGTTTATTTCTGGATCTTCTATTGTATTCCATTGATCTACATGCCTATCTTTGTACCAGTACTATGCGGTTTTTAACACAATTGCCTTGTAATATAGCTTGAGATCAAGGATGGTGATTGCCACAGATATTTTTTTGTTGTTGAGGATGGATTTTGATATCTAGGTTTTTTGTTATTCCAGATGAAATTTCACATTGCTCTTTCCAACTCTATGAAGAATCGGGTTGGAATTTTGATGGGGATTCCATTGAATCTGTAGATTACTTTTGGTAAGGTGGCCATTTTTACAATGTTGATCCTTCCAATCCATGAGCATGGGAGATCTTTCCATCTTCTGAGATCTTCCTCTATTTCCTTCTTCAGAGATTTGAAGTTTTTGTTATATAGGTCCTTCACTTGCTTAGTTAGAGTCACACCAAGGTATTTCATATTGTTTGTGACTTTGTGAAGGGTATCTTTTCCCTAATTTCTTTCTCCACATGTTTGTCCTTTCAGTAGAGGAAGGCTACTGATTTGTTTGAGTTAATTTTATATCCAGACACTTTGCTGAACTTGTTTACCAGCTGTAGGAGTTCTCTGGTGGAAGTTGTGGGGTCGCTTAAGTACACTATCATGTCATCTGCAAATAGTGATATTTTTACTTCTTCCTTTCCAATTTGTGTCCCTTTAATTTTCTTTTGCTGTCTAATTCTTCCAGCCAGGATTTCCACTACTATATTGAATAGGTGGGGGGAGATTTGGCAGCCTTGTCTAGTCCCTGATTTTAGTGGGATTGCTTCAAGTTTCTCACTGTTAAGTTTGATGTTGACTATTGGTTTGCTGTATATTGCTTTTATTATGTTTAGGTATGGGCCTTGGATTCCTGTTCTTTCCAAGACTTTTAACATGAAGCGGTGTTGAATTTTGTCAAATGCTTTCTCAGCATCTAGTGACATGACCATGTGGTCTTTTTCTTTGAGTTTGTTTATATGGTGGATTACGTTGATGGATTTCCATATATTAAACCATCCCTGCATCCTAGGAATGAAATCTACTTGATCATGGTGAATGATCATTTTAATGTGTTCTTGGATTCGGTTTGCAAGGCTTTTGTTGAGTATTTTTGCATCAATGTTCATAAGGGAGATTGGTCTGTAGTACTCTTTCCTTGTAGGGTCTTTGTGTGGTTTAAGAACGGGGGTTATTGTGGCCTTGAAAAATGAGTTAGGTAATGTTTCATCTGAGTCTATTTTGTGAAATAGTTTGGAGAGTATTGGTATTAGGTCATCAATAAATATCTGATAGAATTCTGCACTGAACCCATCTGGATCTGGGCAGTGCAGAAGTCTCAGAATTCCTGATAATATTATTACTGGATTGGCCACTGCATTTAAACATTTTTTCGAGAATTTCTTATGCAAGTACCATGTTTTTATAATTTCCATTCACACTTTCTGCCTCCAACTATGAATGTGCCCTGCAACTCCTTCTTAGATCTATGTCTTCTATAATTTTATTACATACACACACACACACATACACACACACACACGCACATACACACACACATGAATGTGTGTGCATGTGTGTATGAACATGTATGCATATATATACATACATATATATATGTGTGTGTACATGTATATATATATATATATATATATATATATATATATATATATATATATATAACCTGCTGAATCTATTTATCATTATCTATATGTAGCTATATTTACAGGTGATCGTTTCATTGGATAATCTATCAGGGGGCTCATCCCTAGATAAGACTTATTCTCCCTCTCTGGGCAGCCAATAATTATCCCTAGCTCTTTATCGAAGGCTTGGAACTTGTGAGACTTCTCCATCCACACTGGGGTGTTCAGTGGGTATTGTCATTGTGCAGGTCTTATGTAGATGAGCATATTATTGAGGTTTAATATATTAACAAGCAACTCCTTCACATATACAAAAGAGACACTATGTCACAGTAGATGTCCTAATTATTTGGTTCCTAAGAAACTCTCTGTCTCCTCCTCCATGAAGTTACCTGAGCCTTATATGTTACCATTGTATGGTAAATGTATCAATTAGAAATGAGCATCCCATGATCAATTTCTCTCTACATTTTGACAAATTGAAGATTTTATGATAGTCTCCGTCTACTGGAAAAAGAAAATTCTTTGATAAAGAATGGCAGCTATATTCATTTTCAGACATAATGAGATCTGTTTTAAACAATTGGTGATTACACTGGCAATTATATATAATTATAGATAAGAAAATGTTAGTAGTAGGTCTCCAGGACTCATGACCTCACCACAGGTATGTGGCTAGGTTTGTAGTACTAACATAAATCCCCTCCAAGAGTGTGTTTCTTAAGTCCAATCAGATAGCTGTTGATTATCCCCAAGATATAAGTGCTACTGTTGCATCTTTGGTGTATCTTACCATACTGGTCATTGTAGACTGTAGGGTAGGACTTATAATTCTCTCCTATGACCATTTGCAAAACACTTGCAAATGCTCTGAGATAATCCCCAAAATGAAGACTTCTGGATCAATTCCAGCTCAATTCTTAGTTCTGTGTCCAGGATGTTTGGTGTCCTAAGCAATAGGGACTTACTTTCATGTTCTGAGAGGTAACCCCTGGCAATGACAATAGCCCGTAATTTCATCAATGACCCTGACTAACAACTCCAAGGGAGCTATTTCATGCCTGCCATTAGACATCTTGTTAAATGGTGTCTTAGGGTTTCCATTGCTGTGAAGAATCACCGTAACCAAAGCAACTTTTATAAAGGAAATCATTTCATTGGGGCTGACTTACAATTTCAGAGGTTCAGTCTATTATCATGGTGGGAATCATGGCAGCTTGCAGGCAGACATCTTGATTCAAAGGCAGCCATGACACCCTCTCCCAAGGCAGCCAAGAGAGGGATCTCTTCCTCAGTAGGTGGAACCTGAACATAGGACCTCAAAGCTCAATCCCACCAGGCCACGCCTCCTTCAACAAGGTTTCACCTCCTAGTAGTGCCGCTCCTCCTAACAGTTTCACTTCCTATGTGCCGAGCGTATTAAAAGTCCTACAGATGATTTATAGCTATGGGGATAAATCATTGTCACCCTGTGTGGCAAAAAAATTATTTAAATGATAAATATATAAATATACACAGATAGATATAAATATAAATATATAGACATATAAAATAAGGTTTTGTTATAGTTTTTTGGGGGATGGACAGGACTGCAGGAAGCATTGGAGAAATTTCCTAACCCAGTCTTATCACGGCAATATCTTTGCCTTCAGAATCAACATCACTCTAATTTTCTACTACCACAATAGGTTGAACATATTGTCTCCCAAGTGTCATATGTTCTAGGCTTTACCCCAGTGTTCTGCTACGGAGTAGAAATGGAATCCTACTTAAGTCCCTGAGTCAATGGAGGTGGGTTTTAGAGGAAGATTGTGAGGGAAAACTTGGCCTCTTCCATAAAGTGATCAGTTTGCTGGTGAGTTCTTTTCAACTTTTGCCATGTACTCGCCTAGTCTGAGTACCAAAGCTAGGGGCCTGCTGATTTAAAGCTGTAATATCTTATACCATAAGTCCAAATAAACCATGGTAAAATAAGTTAATTATGTCAGATATTTCATTACAGTGAAGGAGATGGGACTGTCAGGCTTACTAAACACATTCTCTAAGAATCATTCACTCAGAGGTAATTTTGTATGAAAGAGAGAAAGAAAGAAAGAAAGAAAGAAAGAAAGAAAGAGAGAGAGAGAGACAGAGAGAAGGAAAGAAAGAAAGAAAAAGAAAGAAAGAATGAATGAAAAAGGAAGGAAGGAAGGAAAGAGAGAGAAAAAGAAAGAGAGAGGGAGGGAATGTTTCTCTTTCATTGTTTTGTAAAAAATTAAACTGGAGAGCTTCAGATGTTGAATGCCCAAAGCTACATTCATAAGTTCTCACAACCATGGCTGCATAAGCATGAGGTGGACAAGGATAAAACCAACAGACATGTTCAGGTGGAGGGGCGAAAGCCCATGAGGCATCAACCTTACAAAGAGTTACAGGTAACGAATGAATGCTAAAAGTAGGAGAAATAATGTTCCCCTGCGGTGAGTACATACCTATTGGTTATCAACTACCATATTACCAGTCCTGAAAACATACATACAAGTAACATTATACATTCTGAGCTGGTTTTATTTATATATTTAGAAACACACACATCCACATACACACACACACACACACACACACACACACACACACACACTCACACACACACACACACAAACAATAAATGAAATAAGAGGACAAAAATTTGAAAAAAAAAGAGACATTAGAAGGAGGAAAAAGAAGGAGAAATTATTCAATTATATTATAATCTCAAAATGTAAAATTAATAAATGTTAAATTATGATTTTTATGTGCTGTATTATACTTCCAGGCCCCTTCCTACTACTACTTAGAAATTACAAATATCATTTCTTTGCTATACTGTATAGCCAGAAGGTTATCAACCTCCTTGTGTAGAAATCATGGTAGGGAGAAACTCTTTCCATAGGGGTCTCTGGTGTCTTTTGTAGGCCTCAGTGTGGAATATCAGGGGGTTGCTGAAATGGAAAGGCATTGTAATGTTGCAGCTTTAGTGGAGTCATGGCATTTGAAACCTTTCCTTACAAGGGGACTTAGTTCTACAAATTTTAAAACTCTTGTAACCCTAGATGTCATTATTCCTCAGACCTTGGCAGTGATAGAATTTGTGTTACAACTTCCAGTCCCGGGATTTTAAGATGCCTGGACCCTTTAAGGCCACTTGTGGTCACTGCTGTCAACATTGCAGCTACTGTCACCACTCTGGCTCTCCTACTTCTACAGTACTATGACCCTGCTGTCCTGCGACTCTTCCTCAACACTTGGGGAGGCCACTTGACAGTTCCAGAGCGTTTGCCACAATCAAGACCAACTCCAGGGTTTGGCGGTTTCCCGGTTTCTGTAGCATATCTCTCTCCCAAGCTTCACCTCCTCTTTAGTAGTCACTTTGCCAGTGACTCTACTGCCAGCCAATGGTGCTGCACTTGTGTCTCCCCTGTCTCTGTTTTTCTCTTCCCATCACAAACACAAATAAATACGAAAAAAGGATAGAATGTTGCAAGTCAAGTGTGGGATAGACTGATGGGAGAAAGGGGGAAGAAGAGAGATTTAATTTTTGTTACATACACAAGTGAGTTGGTTGTTAGAGTGATACTTTCTCAAAGAACTAGTTTGAGAGTGTGCTCTCCTTCTCCTGCTGTCTCTTCCTCCCTTACTCCCTCTGCCTCTCTCCCTCCCCCTCTCCCCTCTCCCTATCCCTCTCCCCCTCCCCCTCTCCTTCCCCGCCCCAAGAAGTACTGAATGTGGTTCTCTGAATGTCTGTTAGAATTTTTCTGCGAGTCTCCCTGGACTTGGGTTTGGTTTGTTTTGGTTTGTTTTGGTTTTTGTTTTGGTTTTTGGGTTTATTTTTTTTTTTTTTTGGAAGTGTTTTTTATTATTATTACTACTTCAGTCTCTATTGGTCTATTTAGGTTATTGATCTCTTTTTGGATAAACTTCAGTAAATTGGATGAATCAAGAAATTCATCTATATATTTTAGATTTTTCCAACATAATTCAAGAGAGGGATTTTTATTAAAGTATCCTTTCATTTATATTAGCTCTTTTTCTGTTCCTGTGACAAAACACCATGACCAAGGAAACTTATAGAAAAAAGAGTTTATTTAGGTTATGGTTCCAGAGGGTTAAAGTCCAAAATATCAGAATGAAGGTAGTAGGTAGCGGAACACTGAAACCATGGCTAAAAACTTACATTTCAATCCACAGATACCAAGTGAGAAGACATTTGGCCTAGCATGAGTCTTTTTAAAGTTCAAATCTCACAATCACTGATAGCCCTGGACAAAATGGCCACACTTTCTCAACAGTCCTGCCAATTAGCAACCAAATATTATGCTCACATATACATAATATAAGTAAAATATATATTATATATAATAAAAATATAAATATATATTTATATTTATATTATACATTTAATAAGTATAAATATTTTAAATAACCTTAAATAAATATATAAATATTTCATAAATATACATATAAAATATATAAGTATAAAATAAATAAAATATTTTATACAAATATATAATTTATATATTTATTATATATAATAACACATATTACATAGTTATAAAAATATTGTATTAATATATAATATGCATTACATATATTAGTCATATAAGACTATATGTCAATGTGCCTAGTATTTTTTTCACTATGATAAAATATATCTTATATACAAAATATATATAATATTATATAATTCTGTGTGTATGTATGTATATATATATATATATATATATATATATATATATTACATGTCAATGTCCCTAGTCTTATTGTAACTTGATTTGCAACATTTAGTTGATAATCCTGGGAGGTCTTCTCTTTTTTAAAAGGAAATGGAAGAGGGATGGACCTGGGGAGAACTAGTTCTCACAACTGAGGTCTCCTTTTTCTCCACTCCTCCCAGTCCCTCAGTCCCTCCCCACTTCCCCAGTGCCTAACAATAACAAGTTACAACAAGACTAGGCGCATACCCTCATACCAAAGCTCAACTGTTGTCATAACAGCGTTATTCAGAAATTGGAAACAACCCAGATGTCCCTCAACCCAAGAATAGAAAAAGAAACTGTGGTGGTTTTTTTTTTTTTTTTTTTTTCCAGCTGTTTAAAAAGAGTGACATCATGAAATTTTCAGGTAAGTGGATGAAACTAGAAAAAAAATACTTCTGTGTGAAGTAACCCAGACCCAGAAAGGCAAGCATCGTACATACTCACTTATAAGTGTATGGTTGTCTTAAGTGAAGGATAATTGTGCTACAATCTTATGGATCTCACTGGGGAGAGAGAATAGATTTCTCAGATGTGCTAGGTATTTGTTGTTGTTGGATACAATTCTTTCAGGCTGCTTCTTTTAGAGAGAAGTTCTTTCTTTCTCACCCATGGTAGATAGTTTTGTGTAAAGCAGTATGGGCTGGCAATCACAGTCTTTTAGAAGTTGGGAGTGTATTGCTCCATATTCTTCCAGCTTTCAGAGTTTCTACTGAGGAATCACCTGTTATTCTAATGGAATTCTCTTTGTAAATGGCTTGTGTTCTTCTGCCACAGTCCTCAATATGCTTTCTTCTGTAGATTTAGTACTTCAGTTATTTGATGGCATGGGGAATGTCTAGTTGGTGTTCTGTGAACTTATTGAATCTGCATGGGTTATGGCATTTGTTAGTTTGAGGAATTTTTATTTTGTGATTTTTATCAATGGTCTTGTCTATGCCATAGATGTGGATTTATCTCCATCATCTGTGCCTTCATTTTGGAGGAGTCTCATACTTTTTGCATACTCCTTTTCTGTGCTTTGAATGTTTTTCTCGTCTTCTTTCCTTGTTTTGTCTAGTCCCTCTAGACTTTGTCTTTGAGTCCTGATACCATGCTACCTGCTTGATTTATTCTACATTTAAGGCTTGGAAGTCATGGAAGGCTTTCTTCTCTAGTTGGGATATTGAGTATTTTCTCATTCCCATCTTCATTAATTGTTCTTGTCTTCATTCACTTCCTTGAATTGGTAAAATTTATGGATTATTCTTTGAAATTCTTTCATGAGTTAATCAAGGTAGTTCTCATTAGAAAAGATTATTAGAAGACCAGAGGGATCAGAAATGGGCCAGGCAATGTGATAGATGAGCTATTTAACTGGACAAGGCAAAGGTGTCTCTGAAACTATGGGTCTGGATTTAGGCCTGTGGATACAGAGGTGGCAGCAGCCAGAGGGTAGGAAATAAAATGAATGTCTCTTCAGTCAAGGTGGAGCCATGGATCTGGAGGTAGGGCTATGCACATGAACTTGGCAACAGATTGGGTGAAATAGAGGAAAAGGGAAGAAGCGATTTATTAGGCAAACCTAGTCCTTGGGCTGAGGTAGGAAGCTTTTAGTGTGAAGAAAACTGCAGGTGAGGTCTGTGGAAAAACAGAAATGGTAAAGGGAATGGAGCAACTTACCCAGTAAGGAGTCCTTATGAACAATGATGGTTAACAGGGCCATGCGTGTAGAGCTAAGCTTGTGGGAATGCATGGTGTAAGGCAGAGTGAAGGTGAAAAGAGAGAAGAAAGAACTTACTCTGAGCATCTTACAGTATCCATGAATGTGATCTTCCATTTATTATGTCTTTTAAATTATCTTTTGTTCATATTAAGGAATCCTTCCTTCCCTCCCTCTCTCCCTCCCTCCCTCCGTCTCTCTCTCTCTCTCTCTCTCTCTCTCTCTCTCTCTCTCTCTCTCTCTCTCTCTCTCTCTCTCTCTTCTCACTCTCTTTCTCTCCTTGTGTGTGTGTGTTTTAACAAGATGTTTTTTTTTAATTTCTCTTTATTGATTATATTTCCATTTATCTCAATTTTTAAAATCTTAACACTTGTAAAGCTTTACCTATCTTACCCTAATGGCTAGCACTCTAGTACACATTTCAGCTAAAATAGTAATCATTCTCATCGTCTCTCTTCATTGTTGATTCTATTTAGAGGCAGAATCGAGTAAACTATTTGTTGTCTGCCAGGCAATTTTCATTTATAGCAGAAACAATGGTTTGTCTAACCAATGGTCACCTCTTTGTAATATTCTCTAAAGTGTATATATTTTCAACTTAACCAAATAACTGTCTCACAGTTGCACTAAATCATATAATAGTGTGTTGGATACTGAAACATGGACAGATTTCTGCTGAATATTATTGCAGGACTCCCTCAGACCCACAGCAGTATAAATAAAGCATGGAGGCTGCTAATACATCTAAAGCTTAGGCCTTTTGTGGGAGCAGTCTCTTAGCTACTGTTTAAACTTAACCCAATTATTCTAACCTACTTGCCCCTTGGCTAGCTCTATAACTTTCTCTGCTCCAGTCTGTTTTCTTCTGAGTCTACTCTTGAATCCTTCCTTCATGTCACTCTTCCTGCCCAAGTTCAGGGTGTGGAAGATGGAGGGTGTTAGGAATGACATTTTTGAACACTGTGCAAAATTTACCCTGTGTTATTCAAATGCTGATTTCTCTGCCACCATATCTTGTTTCAATCCAGGTAGACACCAGATTGTAATGCTTAGACCAAGAATCTCCTGCCTCGAGTCTGTGTAAATAGTTCTTACCAATTGTTCTCTGCCTTGTCAGTAAATGCTGATCACCAGTGGGTTGGCAGAAAAGAGCGTAGACCTGGACATCTGCCAACCAGAGGAGAGATGGAGAGAGAGAGAGAGAGATTCAAATCAGCAGCAAGTTGGAGGAATTATAACTATGAAGAAAGTGTCTAAAGGGCCAGATCAATAATAATATGCAAGTATCATGGGATGGGGCTGGCTGCTAGCCAGATTAGTATAGAAAGTAAAGGCAAATGATTTGAATGTTCAACTATTGAGTTGCAGTATTAAATAAATATTGGGGATTAGCATAAGGTAAATAAAGACAGCCACCTGTTTAATTCACTGTAATATTTATAATAAGGATAATTCATTTACGGGGGGCTACTTCCTGCCCAGCTATTGACCATCACATATTTACTACAATTAATCAGTAGCAGGACAACTCTGACTCATCTCTAGACTGCCTTTAGGCAGGTGAAGAAGAATGAATATTTATAGAATAGAAAGGCCAGTGATGGGCAATGGAAGGGGCAATACCAGAGTCCTGTCAGCACTTAGTTTTCTGCCGGTAGAGAATTGGCTATTGAAAACAGGGGGGCACCTCACAAGGCAAAAGAAGGTTATTCTAATGAGCTATTTTTACAATAGATTGTTTTCTCTGATACTGGTACCACCCAGGAAAATAAGTGTCAGCCCTTGCTTGTGGAGAGAATGTATGGTGTACCATGTGTCCAAATAAACCTATAGATGGCATTTTCTTCATGTGAACACTTACATTAGTAAGTTCAGTTGCAAGACACCTATTTATCCCTGGACTATATTGTTGCTCTTCGATACATAACTGGCTTTGATTTTTGTACTCTTCACTGAATAAGACTTCTTCCTGTTTGGGGGACAGTGTCTGGAGTGTATAGCATGATTAATTTTTTCTTTGCTTAGTTTCTGATGTAGCATGGCCATTCATCCCTCACTTCTACTGCCACCCTTGATAAAGATGTTCACCCTGACATTGTCATCTTAATTCTTAGTATTTAACAGTTTAAGTTGTATAAAAACTGGATAAAATCCTCATGGCCCCTACTCCTCCCCTTGCTTCCTCTCTTTTGTGTGTTTTCCATAACATAAAAGTAAGAAAGGACTATTTGATATTTGTTCAAAGCCCATCTCATACAACCTGGAGCTTTCAACTGAACTGTGGGAATGGCCTTGAAGCATTGTGGTAAGAATAATCACCCCAGTGCTGATAGTGAGAGAGAGATTGATAGTGGCATATATCTGGAATGACTCATGAATAGTGGACAGCAGTTTGGTTGAATAATAAGGATCTTGGACCAGAAAGTGATTAGATGTAGAAAAAAATATGTGGGAAGACTTCTCCAAATAAACACAAATGAACGCTCATGCTATCCCGTATAAAACCCAGCAACGAGCAACCTTGCAAAAGTAGCATTTTAATAACCTGTACAGCATAACCTATTTTAATAACCAGTACAGCATAATCTATTTTAATAACCTCTACAGCCTAACCAATTTGAGGGGCAAGAAGAGAAATCTCATGCAAGTAGAAATAGAGCTTATGCTCTATAAGCAACATAAACTTTCATTCACCAGGGCCAATTTGGCTAAGAGCAGACATCAACACAAAACTCCAGACATGGCATCATTTCCCAAGGAAACCAGCCAGCCACCTGGTGGCAGGTTGATTGCATTGGACCATTTTCATCACTGAAGGAACAGCTCTTTGTTCTTACTGGGGGAAAAAAACAAACCAAAGCAAGCAAACAAACAAAACCCCTAGTATGGTGTTTCCTTTTATTTATTTATTTATTTATTTATTTATTGCATTTTCTTCCTTTGGTATGTCTGCTAAAACCACAATCATCATAGTCTATACAATATTATGTGTGACAAAGAAACTTATATGAAATATTGAGTTTATGTTCATGAAACTCGCTGAACCATCCTGTTCCCTCATCCAGAAACAGCTGGTCTAGTAAAATTATGAAATGGCCTTTGGAAAGCTGTGTTATGGCTCCAGCTGGTGAGACCATGTTTAGGGCTGGAATACTATCTTTCTGTGGATAAGATAGGTTCCAAATCAATGTAAATACACAAAGATGTTTTTCCTCAACTCAAGATCTGAGAACCATGGGACAGATGTGACAATGATATTTTCAAACTGCTCCAAATGTTTTAGTTTCTTTTTCTTGAAACTTTGGCTTTTGTTGGTTTATAGGTCTTATTACCTAATGGAGAAATTGTGCCATAAGAAAATAACATATTTTTCTGGAACTGAAGACAACCATTGACCATTTGAAACAACAGTGAAATGACATGAACAAACTCCTTTAGAGAGCTGCTCTTTCTTCCAAATTTGTTTTCAAAAAGTTAGTGGAGAATTGGAAAAAAAAATCTATGGAAATGAAACTGTTAATGTACTCTTCAGAAATGACAATTCGAGTCACTTACCATAGTAAGCAGCCATGGTTAACTAAGGCACGTGCTGGAAGCAATGAAAAGATGAGAGAAGTTATAATCAGTGATTCCATGACCAGCCTTAGCTGTAGCAGACAGTAGTGTTTGTCTCTCCCTTACTTTAGAGAAATGGTGCAGGGTGTGTGTGTGTGTGTGTGTGTGTGTGTGTGTGCGCGCGCGCGCGTGCATACATCTGTGGTATGTATGTCTGTGTGTATGTGTTCCAATCCATGTTTGTACATACATGTGTGTTCTTGACTTATAATAAAAATATATCACAATAAACCCACTATATGTAGAAAATATAAATTTGACACCTAATATACTAAACCTAATAGCTTAGTAAAACTATGCAGTGTGGAGTATTGGTTGTTTAGAATAAAGTATTTGAGACAGAGTTGGGATCCACAGATATCTGTTAAGACCCAGCATCTCAAGAAATTAGCATATTGCTAGTCTGAATAAAGATTAAAATTCAAAATACTGCAGCTGCCACTAGATGCCTACCACACTGGCACGCCATGGAGCTAGAAAGGCATAAAGCAATGATAATGGAGTTATCTTTGTAATGCAATTTTCTTGTCTACAATACCTATTCTAACAAAAAAGTAATAATATGGCTAAGTGTATCTCATAATTAACTTAATAGGATATTTAAATGCGGGTTTGGCTAGGTAAAAGAAATATGAGCATCTCAGAAAGATGGGATAAGATACTTTGTGTCATTGGGAGGGACCATCATGTTTAGTCATTCAGGGAGCACTTATATCAGCTTTGGATGAAAGACATTTTATGTACATACATTACTTAGAATGAAATAAGGCAGCTGTGTTGGCAAGTACTATACTGGACAGGCCTGGGATAAATTAGTTTGCCTAAGATAGAAAACTACATTTCGCAGAGTCCCCCTTTTCATATCATTCAGAATGAAAGCTGACCCAACATTCCATAGAATTATGGGTGAAGTTTGTCAGATAGAGGTAAAACCAGAGTCATCAAGTTGGGACACCCAAATGTGTTTCTAGTTTGCCTTCATTTTTTTTTTTTTTTTTTGACTCCATGTTGCTTTCGCTGCTGATTTCACTGACCCTCCATCTGATGCCAATGTGAGACCCAGAGAGCTTACAACTGCTCAGAGTCTCTGGTTCCCATAGACCTTCCCACCTCCCTTACTTGAAAGCTATAAATTTTCTGAAAGTTCCCACTTGTCCATCCACACAGTGCTTTAGTTAGATAGGTTAGTGATTCTCATATGTGCCTGTTTTCTCCAGCAAGATGTTTATTCCCAAGATCCTACTTTTTGTTAGGAGGGTATTCTGTAAATTCCTGATTTCCACTGGCAGTTACAAGGGCTCTGTCTTCCTTACAAAATCTTGACTAATTAAGGGTAGTAGGAGCACAGAACTCTGGTTGTGCTGGTCACTTCCTTGAAGGCCGTAAAAGAATCCCAAGTACACACACAATAGTATGTTGTGAAAGTGCGGCTCACCACGGCATGAAAACCAAACAGGAAGCCTGGAACTAAGCCTAGATACTCACCGGTAATGTGTGCCCTTTGGTTCTACATCCACTAAGTGGATTAAGCACAATTACAGTGCTCTGTGTTGAGTGAGCGCCACCAGGGGGCAAAGATAATATCTTAATACAAAGCAGTAACAGTGAGCATTGTTTACTTAATACCAGGATATAAGCATCACTGTACTGTGCAGTTTATTCAAGCTGCCTCTTATCTCCATGAGCTTTCAGGCTAGATATTATTATCGTTATTTTACTGAGAAGAAAGAGATGCCCCCAGTGTATGTAACTTGCCATTCACAAGACCTGTTTCAACAGTAAAGCAAGAAATCCTTCTAGAAAGACATATGATTACATACAAAAAAAAAAAAAAATGTAGCCATGTTTGTCTCAGGAGCTCTCCCATGTCCTGTCTGAGTCCTTCTTGAACATGTGTGTCTCACAATGGCCTCCACACTGAATCCCTTTTAAACCACACTGGGTTCTGTCTCCCCTCTTTTTTCCAGATCCTTCTGGGAGGATTTTACATAGAAAAATTTCGCACGAACAGTGTTTAGTTGACAAATAATGTCCGTAGACTTTCTTTTGGGAGTCTTAGAACTAAAAAGCTTGTTCATTCATTTATTTGACAAACCATTCTCTTATTTCTGAATAGCTGGCAAATGATTCTATCCCAATACCTAGGTGGTAATGAAAAACCACATCAAGCAGGCCTCTGGTAATTTCAACACAATAATGTCGATGGAAACATTGCGGTACTGTCAGTGATCATCAACTATGAAAAGGCCACTCTTTTTGTTCTTCTGAATCTCCTCTCCATACAGCTGTCAGCATCTATCTCTGATAGGACACATGCAGTAGAGACAGTTCAGCCCACATCTTCCTAACTGCTGACTAGAGAGGTTATGTGCCAAGGCCTCAAGCAGCTTGTAGGCATACAAATCATAATATAAAGCACTCACTAATGTACTGACCCAGCCAAACAGTGCCATCCTTAGCTGTCGGGTTGATTGTTCTTTGTACACATGGAAAAGCAGACTATGAAAACTTGAGGCTGAATCTGGTCTCTTAATCGTATCTCTCCTTTGCACCTAGTTCAACGCATGACCCAAAGTAAATGCTTAATAAATGCGATGACTCAACTTCTAATCTAATACTTTTATTAATTCAGTAAATAATGAGGTGCCATTTGCCACATATTATGTGTCAGACATCACACGAAGTTGTGAAGGAACAAACAGGCATAGTCCTTTCTCATACCTAACAGTCTGAAATTACTAAGGTAATAAACCTTTCCTGGTGACTCACATTATTATTATCCTTAGAACTGGCTACACAGATCTGAGCTTCAGTCTCTTTGATGTCTAGCAAGTAGTTGGAAGAATTTTCTATTTTATAAAGTAAGTTAGGTCTTAAGAGTCTTCTAAATTGTATAGTCTATATAAAATATCATGAAAATTAACTTAATATGTAGGTTATTAAATAATATGTCCACACATATTGGTTTTGGATTTGGTTGTTTTGTTTTGTTTTAAGACGGGGTTTCCCTGTGCAGCCATGAATCTTCTGGAACTCACTTTGTAGACCAGATTGGCTTTTAACTTAGAATTCATCTGCCTCTGCCTCCTGAGTGCTGTGATTAAAGTTGTGTGCTATTGCTACACAGCCAATACACCCACATTGTTATGTTAACTTTAGGAAGAATGCATCAATGTTGAATTACTGTAGTTTTAACCCAGCTTTCTGCCGTTTACTCTGGCTCTCTTTACATCACACTCTGCATTCGACACCCAATACAGGATCTAGTGTATCTCAAAACTGGAGTATAATAGCTGGATTCATAAAACAAGAAACAACTCAAGCCTCACAAAGTGTCCTGATTAGAATACTGTTTAGGAGATATAGAATCTCATCAAACTCTACTCAAAACTGTGTATTAATAGGCCATTTTGTAGAATCTTTTGGTTGAAACGTCCATCATCCAAAATCAGTCTAATCTCAGTGTTTGTTGGCTGCATAGCAATGAGTTACCAGGCCTTGTATAGTAATTTAGGCTCTGAGCCTTAAGGGCATCTCCATTTTGCTTTTTATGAAAAAAGGTGAGCATTGCATTTATCTAACTTTTACAGGACTTTTCCTCAACCCTGCTCCATTATCATTTATGCAAATCATTAAACAACTTGCACTCTAAATCAGCACCAGATACTCTATATTATGATATTTTTAAGTAAAATATACTGTGGAAATTTATTCACTTAATGGAAAAGACGTACATACATAAATATTATTTTAAAGATTCCTAGTGATTCTTGCTGCTCAGATAAAGATATCTCTAATTCCTACCACATATGGGTCTTTAGTATTCCTCACAAGACAGTGAAGCCATTGTTCATTTAAAAATTAAGGCACATGAGAAAAACATTGTACAATTATTTTGTGATCATCCCCCCCACCCCCCGTGGCTTCCCAGTGACTGAATTTAACATCTGGAAAGATGATTTTCAGTGATTCAGGTGGGGAAGAAATGTGCCTTCAGACACCAAAACTGACCTTTGGAAATTTTGTCCCTCCTAAATACATTAAATATACTTAATATAGAATTGGTATATATTTATCTGAGCAGATAGCTTAGTTTTAGTTTGGTTTAGTTTTGGAACGATTCCTTTTTACCTTTGAGAATGGGTATGATATGTTATTATCTCAAATAAGTGATAAAGGACTATCTCCCCAGATAGAAGCATAAGATACTAAAAATTAAAAGTATCCTCAGTATAAATATATTTCACAACATGAAAAATGAATACAGCATGATCCAAAATGGTTACTTCATAAACTTGTTAGTCTTTAATAGAAAACCACGTGTTTTCTCAGAACTGAATTGCAGTTTGTGATAATCGTCAGAAGAGGGCAGAGTCTTGTTTCTTATAACCCAATAGTTCTTTGTGCATTTACAAGAAGTTTAAAGAGAACATTGAAAAATACTTTCTTTCTACAAATAATAGCTAAAGAGTACAAAAATCAGACGTTCCAAAAAATATATTCAAATTTATTAGGATTACTTGCTACTGGTCATTTATCAGCAAATAAAATATGTTTAAATACTTGGAACAATTTCTGGCTCATCTGTTGCAGAGAAGGAAAAGTGGGAAGGAAAAAGAAGGGAGAGATGGAGAGGGACTCGCATTAGAATAATATCAATCCCCCACTCCTGTTTCATATTCTACCATATGGTTTTTTACAACATGTTCACAAGTATAAACCCAACTCTAAAATAAAATAAAAACATGTATGGCTTTATAATAAAAGTGATAATTTAGGGAGAAAATTTATTTGTTTAAAATAGTAGTATTTATTGAAATAAGTTTATTCAAGGCACATATAATGATTAAATGTTTCTTTGATTTAATAAATGCTAAAGAAAATCTGAAATATATCACACTGCTTAGAAAAATAGCATTTAAGACTGAGAGGTCACTCTCATGCTCTTTGAAGTACATTAAGAAGGATGAGTGTGTGTGTGTGTGTGAGAGAGAGAGAGAGAGAGAGAGAGAGAGAGAGAGTTTTGCATGGCTCCAGAAACACAGCAAAATGACAGAGTGGTTATGTTACAGGTGTTCCTGATTGGGCCTGAAGTACAGTCTACCACCAGTTACTAAGTGCTTGCTAGCAAGGTGGGACGGCTCCCTAAACATCCCTGGAAATGCATAATCCAAAGTTGGCCGAAAAGGCAATGCTGGAACCAGTCCAGGTGGTAGGTAGGGAGACACAAAACCAGACAGTGCCCTTCCTGGAGAAGAATATGCCAGGCGCAGTGGGCTGAAAGCTAGTCTAGGATTGAAACTGTAGAGAGCTGAATCTCCTCCATAAGCAGCAGACGCAGCTTCAAGAGGAGAGAGAGATGATTTATTACTTAGAGTTCCAAAGCCAATGCCAGCAAGACTAAAATCTGAAGCTCTCTGAAAGGCTGTGTTTTCCAAGTCTGCATGTGCTGGGTCCCTGCAGTCTGGCTTATGTTCTTTCCCATTTAAGATCTGTTCGATAGCTTGGACTATATCTCCCTTGCAGAACTGTAGAATGCCTTCTAGGCGGCTACGCCTATAACCTGGAAAAATCCTGGTAAGAATTCCGAGAGGGTCTCGCGGTCTTGAGGCCACCGTGGAAAGGCCGGTTCTCCTAGCAATGTAGTCTCTGGCCCACTCGCTTTCATTCCCCGATTCCAGGTCAGAGGAAGAGAAGGACCTGGGACTGTCTTCTCCTCCTGATTGATCCGTGGGGCAAGGAGACAGGATGATGGCCGATTTGTCTGAGTGTTCTGAAATAGATGACATGTAGCCCTGTTTCTCCACTGTAACATTGCCCTTAGATGGTCCCAGAGTACGGTGATGGGTGTTGGAGACTGGTTCTTCGTGTCTACTTTGGCATGATTCACAGTTACTCTCTTCTGGTTCTGCAGAAAAGAGAAGAGAGGAGAAGAGAAGAGAAGAGAAGAGAAGAGAAGAGAAGAGAAGAAAAGAAAAGAAAAGAAAAGAAAAGAAAAGAAAAGAAAAGAAAAATCAAACATAAGAATCTGCCACATTGTTATACCCACTCAAAGACAATAATGAATGGAATATTAACTCATTCACAATGTGTGTGTGTGTTTGTGTGTGTGTGTGTGTGTGTGTGTGTGTGTGTGATGCAGTCTATATAATACAACTACCAATATTGATTCACCCAAAACCATCTAAATGAGAGTCACATTTTAAAGATCATGCAGAGCTAACATGTGTGGGAACAGAGAAGGGTGCTGTTTCTCATACATTTTAGGGCGTAAGGTTATACAGTATAAATCTCTTAGAAATTAAGGATCAAAAAAGGAGAGTTTGTTGTTATCCAAAGTGTTGATGTGACACCATCTTGGAATTAGATACTTTCCAATATGTACAAATTTTGCTTTGACCTAAGTGATGTTCTTCCCTCCCACACACAATATAAAAAGAACTAAGTTCAACAAGTAGTGAATATTGTAGTTTAAATGATGACCTGTGATATTCATCGATGTCTTTAAGAAGTAGACCTAAACATGCTCCACAAAAGTTTGTAGTTTATTTAAAATGTAAATTACGTCCAATCTAACACTAGAGGGATCAAAACACCGTCACTCCATCAAATGCTTGATTAAAAAAAAAAAAAAGAAAAAGAAACTTGTCAAAGGACATTTGCCAAAGGGAAATCAATTTCCATTGCCCTTTTGTTCCACTGGCTTCTACAGGGAGTCGCTGAGTATTGCTCCTGAAACAGGAAGTATCCAAGTTAAATCTCTGTCATTTTGTCCAAAAGAATAATGCATTACTTTTAGGTTGGACTCCCGGGGCAAATATCTCTAAAGAAATATTGGCTGCAAGCTGTGCTCAGGGGCGTATAACTGTGATTACGATACAAAGAAGACTGTGGTAAATACTTGGTACAGTTCCCTTCATCTCTGTCCTCTCTACTTCTGGAGATTGTTTTATTCGCTGTTGTAGCTTTCCTTTCTTTGAACATAAGCTTCTTTTACATAGGGAAATGTTATTTGCCTCTGAATCACTAAGTCTTTGTCTTGTGAATGAATACGTTCGATACAACACCTTACTATAGTTTATTCATATTGGATTAAGAGGGGGTTTAGACAGTCAATGAAGATGCCTTTAAAATATAGACTTGTTTGTTATATGCAAGTCACTGTGACACAATAATCTAATACAATGATGGGCCTGTAAAATGTACGCTTTAGTACAAAAACTTCACATAAATCCATCCCATCAGCCAAATCCCATTAGCAGTGTAGCTGAAGAAATGCTACACTATCATCAGTCTCGCTCTTCCATGAGAAAGGCTTAAAGTCCATTGGTCTATTGAAATAAACTAGAGCATGTGTCCAAACTTGACTTAAGAGAATGCAAAGTTTCAACGCAGAGATGGACTTCTTTCCAAATTGCACCTTGTTTTGCTAAGATCTGCAAGTTTGACAACCCAGCAAAGTTTCTAATTAGTAACTTAACTGCCGTTTATCGCATAACGTCGTGCGATACAACCTGTTTGGGATCTTAACCAAATCATTTAAAGGAAGTTCCCACTTAACATTGGCCCTCTGGAGGACTGCGAAATGAAAGGCAACACAATGGCACGGATATTACAGAAAAAGTTAATGTGGGGTCGTTTCAGTTATAAATCCAAACGAGATACTGGTCATGACTTTGTGGCCAGAAGCTACACGGAAATACTCATACTCTGGTGAGATCCAGCTACACACGGACACTCTTGCTAACAGTTTTGCTATCAACGGGGAAGGCTCAAACTTACTTCCAGTGGGAACTGAATCTAAGTCCCTAAAGCTTTCCTCGCCTTTGGGAATTGTGCTTAAAGAATTAAAATGGGGTCGAGGCGGGAGAGAAATGGGTGAGCAATTTCAGTTTCTTCTTCCGTGCTAACTGGTGACAAAACTGTCCTAAAATCACATATTGTCACAATAACCGCAGTCAACCGTGCAAGAACACTGTGGTTTTACAACTGGAATGAGTGAGAGCCCACTGGCTAAAGTTTTCTCTCAATGCCTGTTTAAGTTCTGGCCACACAAAAAGTCAAAGCAGACTGTGCTTAAATCCACTCGTAGGCGAGGCTGCAGCTGTGATCACCTATATCTCACTGTTTTCATTATCTTTATCAACTGGGATGAGCTCTTCTAGTGAAAACCTAGTAACTATCCCCATCCTAGCCAGCCACGGGGCAGATCCACTTTCCTGAACTTCCGCACTTTCAAACCCCTCTTTCTACCCACTGTTAGGGGGCTCCTGCTCCTTTCTACACATTTCTTCCAGAACAGTGGTTTGTCTCGCACGAAAAGTAAAGCGAAGAGGACTCACCCTGCTTCCTCTCAGCATAATCTTGCTGGAAAACCTCAAAAGCTGGAACTGACCGGCTCCCAGGGTGTCTAGAGGCACCTGCTCCCAGAGCAGCTACTGCCATGGGGCTACTCAAGACCTGGGGACTCTCGATCCTGCCGCTGTTCCCCGACGCCGGAGTCCCGGGTCCCGAGGGCCCCGGGCACAGGACCCTGTGCAGCCCGTGAGCCTCGCTCTCTTCCTGCGCCTGCTGCCTGCGCAGCGCCACCTGCGCGGCCATGACTCGCTGCCGCTCCGCGATCAGGGTGCATTTGGCACACGCGCAGTCCCGCCAGCGGCAGAAGCGCTTGTGGCCCTTGAGCGCTGACACCACGCCGTGGTTGCGACAACGGGCGCACTTCGGGGTCCGCGGGTAGCCGCAGCCCACCGCCCCCAACGCCCTGTCCAGCCCAGGGCCCGGGGCGCATACTGTGCGACCGGCGCTTGCGGTCGATCTTAGAAAAAGGCCAGGCGGCCGCAGGAAAGTCGCAGACACCGGGATCCCCGACGACACCGACCGCGAGGCAGAAGTGGACGCAGCAGCCCGCCCTGGGGTCAGATGAGGTCGGTAGCCGCCGCTGCGGTCTCTACGACCGTGAGGAAATTGCTCCATTATGAGGAGGCGCCTCTGAGGAGTGGAAATCAGCTAGGGCGCGCTGTCCAGAGCTAACCAGTGGGGATACTGGCTGAGGACCCGCCTAGGTCCTGCTGTCCCTCTCCGCGCACTGACGAGTTTGGTCTCCAGTCCCAGAGCAAGACAACCTCCCCGTACAAGAGCTCCAGAACCTGACCGATGGCGCAGCCAGCCAGTAAGCCTCTGAGTCTAGACACAGGGGCAGTATCCCTAGCTCTGCCAGTCTCCTGAGCCTAGGAGGGCCAGGCTGGAGGGCCACCCCGCCCACCCGGTAGGCTGGCCAAGGAGAGAGGCCAGGGGAGGGCCTAAGGCTGAGACTGGGGACTTTCTGGGAGGTGGCCTGTGGGATAGATTAGAAACTGTCCTGAAAGATCCATTAAGAAAAGGAAACCTTTCTGTGTTTTGGATATTGACCCTCTGTCACATAAAGGCTTAGTGAAGTTCCTTTTCCTATCTGGGTGCTGTCGTTTTATCCTAATGACAGTGTCCTGTGACTTTCAGAAGCTTTTTGTTTTCATGAGGTCCCCTTTATTAATTGTCCACATTAGAGCCTGAGCCATTGGTGTTCTGTTAAGGAACTGGTCACCTGTACAGACCAATTCAAGGCTAGTCCCACTTTCTGTTCTATTAAGAATTAGTGTTTCTGGTGATTTCCAAAGTATATACAGAACTCAACAATCCAAAAAACCCAATTAAAAAATGGGGTACAGAGATAAACAGAATTCTAAACCAAGGGATCTTGAATGGCTGAGAAGCATGTAAAGAAATATTCAAAGTCCTTAGTCATCGGGGAATGCAAATCAAAACAACTCTGAAATTCTACCTTAAACTCATCACACCAGCTAAGATGAGAAACTCAAAGGAGAGGACATGCTAGCAAGGTTGTGGAGCCAAGAGAACACTCCTCCACTGCTGGACGGAGTGCAAACTTGTTCAACCACTCTGGAAATCAATGTGGGAGTTCTCAGAAAATTGGGCATAGTTCTGCCTCAAGGCCTGGAGGTACCACTCCTGGATATATACCCAAAAGATGTTTCATGATCCCACAAAGACACCTGCTCAACTATGTTCATAACAGCTTTATTCCTAGTAACTGGAAACAACCCAAATGAAGAATGGAAAAAGAAAATGTGGTTCGTTTGCATACAGGAATACTACTCAGGCATTAAAAACAAGAACATCATTAATTTTGCAGGCAAATGGATAGAACTAGAAAATATCACTAAAGAACAGACATAATATACAGTCACTGATAATTGGATACTAGCCCCAGAAAGCTCTGAACAGCCCAGAAACAACTCACAGACTATATGAAGCTCGAGAAAAACAAAGGCCAAAAAAATAAAAATGAAAACCTCAGTCCTTCTTAGGCAAAAAAATAAATGTATAGTACCCTCTCAGAGTGTGGTACACCTGGATCTCGAATCATTAATAATCCAAAAGCTAAGATAATAGCCTTAGCTTAGAGGGAAAGGCTAATCAATGACTGACCCAAATTGAGACCCATTCTATGGGCAAGGACCAATCCCTGACACTGTTAACAATACTTTGTCAAGCCTTCAGACAGGAACCTAGCATAACTGTCCTCTGAGAGGCTCCACCCAGCAGCCAATGGAAGGAGATGCAGAAACTCACAACTAATCATTAGATGAAGCTTGCAGAGTCTTATGGAATAGTTGGAAGAAGGATTGGGGGACCAGAAGAGGACAAGGACTCCACAGAAAGACCAACAGAATCAACTAACCCAGACCCGTGGGGATTCCCAGAGACTGAATCACACCGGCCAAAGAGAGAGCAAAGGCTGGACTTAGGGCCCCTGCACATATATGTAGCAGATGAACAGATAGGTCTTCATGTGGGTTTCCCAACAACTGGAGCTTGTGGCCTGCTTCTCTGTGGATCCCACTCCTTTAAATGAACAGCCTTGTCTGGCTTCAGGAGGAGAAGATGCTCTGCTTAATCCAACACTGATTTGATGTGCTGGGGGATGGGGGGAGTTACCCAGATTTGTAAAAGTGTCTTGAAAGGATTTCTCTCACTTATTAAATGACCTTGGGAACTTTAAAAATATACCCAGAATAGGGGAGGGACTTGCATGAGGGGATACTGGGAAGAAAGAGGGGCTATTATTGAGATGTAAATTGAATAAATAAATATACTTATTTTTAATTAATTGATTGATTTTTTAAAAGAAAACAAAACCTTTTACACCCACAACCTAACCCCTTCATTTTCTCAAAGAATGAATTACAAGAATAATCATCCCACTATTTTACCTTTACTGCCCTAATTTAAGCAAGATTTGAAGTTTTTTTTTTTTTTGGATATTCTCTGTACTTACGTTTTAAATGTTATCCCCTTTTCTTCCTCTCTCATCGTCCCTTCTCCCTCTCCTTGCTTCCATGAAGATGCTCCCTCCCCCAACAAGGCACTCCCACCTCAGCACCTTGGCATCCCTTACACTGGGAAAACGAGCCTTCACTGAACCAAAGGCCTCTCCTCCCACTGATGCCAGACAATGCTGTCCTCTGCTACATCTGCAACTGTAGCCATGGGTCTCTCCATGTGTACTCACTGTTTGGGTTTTAGTCCCTGGAAACTGAGATTTGGTTGGTTGGGGTCTCCTTGCTCAGTAAGATGGTTAGCTGCAAGCATCCACATTTTGATCTTCCCTCTTTTTGAGCATCATGAAGCTCTTTCTTAAGCTCCCTGTTTCTACCAAGTTGGAGATTTGTTTTTGTTTGGTTTTGTCCTGTTTTTACTTTTCTTCTTTCCCTTTCCTAGATGAAGTCTTCATGACAACAACATGACAAAGAGACAGGAGACAGCTTGGGAGACTGTGGTGGCTTCTCATAGAAACAGTACTTTAAACAGCCACAGAGAGCTCCCAGTGTATAGACAGGTTAAGTCAGAGTCAAGGAGCTTCCTGTGCTTTCTATTCATCTTATTTGTGCACATGCAAATTACAAAGGGAGTATGTTTAAAACGTTGGTTCTAAGGTCAATATGCATCTCTGCTCTGGAACTATTTATGGATAGCACTTGTGTTAAAGCTCTTTAAAAAGTACTTCACATTTCTCTTGTGAGATCCTAAGAAGGCCATGAAGACCAGTCTTTATGCCATGAAAATGCATTCTTCAACTATATATTTTAAGACTTTAATTGTTAAGATATCATATAGCTCCTAAACCAAAGGAATATTTGAAGTGGAAAATTCATGAATATCTACAGTAAGTAAAAGAGTCAGCGCTCTGCAAAGTTCTTACTAAATATCCAATTGCTTTAATAGGCGTAAGTTCTCTGGCCCTAACAATGGCAAACAAATAATCATGATATTTTAATTATTCATGATGTTTCCAGGTTGGACAATCTGGATGACTCTTGACTGCCTGCTCCAAATCTTCACCAGCACTATGACACTATGACACCTCCTGACATACACACATCCTCTCACAAGACATGCAACCCTTCTTAAACCTTGAAATGACCTTGGAAACTTTTAATGCATACAGTTATCCCAAACCAAGTATTCTGATTCTTTTGTGGTGAGTTTTTTTTTAACTTTATTTTAAAAAACAAAGATAAAAGAAAAAAATTAAACATTTTTGCATAAATGTATACAAATATAATTGTGTCAGTGCTTGGCTTTTTTTTTCTTTTTTTTAAAGTTTGATACTCTGCATTAAGGTCTTACTAATTACAATGAGCAAAAAGTACATTTAAAACAGGATGTAACCCGGAATTAGTCAACGTTTTTTTTTGTTTTTTTTTTTTTTTTGTTTTTTTTTTTTTTTTGGTGTGTAAGGATTTTTTTGTTGTTGTTGTTTTGTTTTGTTTTCTTTTTTTCTTGAACTTCACACAGTCTGAGTTGTTTCTGGGGCAGTCTGAGCCTCTGGGGTTAGCATCCCACTATCAGTGACTGCATATTATGTCTGTTCTTTTGTGACTGGGTTATCTCACTCAGGATGATATTCTCTAGATGCATCCATTGTCTTAAGAATTTGGTTAAGTCATTGTTTCTGATAGCTGAGTAGTACTCCATTGTGTAAATGTACCACAATTTTTGTATCCATTCATCTACTGAAGGACATCTGTGGTGAGTCTTAAGCTTCCATAGTCATCAGGATCTGCCTAGCAACTGCCATGCAATGAAACCTGAGCTCTCTGCCATTTCTGATCACCCAATGTCTTTCAATCTGCCTCGGGTCTAGTGATCCTCAGCTGTGGAAATAATAGCCAACATATGAAAGATGACTTTTTACTGTTACATGAGACGGAATATAAATAATAATGAAAAGTCCCTGTGTCTAGGCACTTAAAGAATTAGTTACACAAACAAAACTGTTTAGATTGGCAAAAGTGTCTTGAAGGGTTTTCCTCACTTGCTGAGTGTGCCTCATAATGTGACCGCAAAAGCCTCTACATTTAAAGGAGCTACTAAACTTTAGCAACATTCTTCTTTTTTTGCGTTAAATCCTGATGGTCCCTTACAATATGAGAGGAGATAGTGGCTTGCTTTCCAAAAAAAGCAGAAGAAGAAAGAAACTAGTTTTTAGCTAAATGTATTGGAATAAAATGTGTACAATTTTAAAACTAAAAGCCTGAAGTGATGCAGATAAACACATGTGGTATAGAAAACACTCACATGGTATATATGCTTCTCTAGATGCCTTTAAACTCAGCCAACAGACATGCTAGGTCTCCTGAAAACAGCAAGGCCAACTCAGAATGAATAATAGCCTTTGCCCTAAAATCAGAAGCAGAACAAGGAAACTGACTCCACTTAGATCCAATTATATTTGATATGATGGCCAATATAACCAGGCAAGAAAAATCATACTGAATGCATTCAGATCACGATGAATGTCATACAATTCACTCGATTTACAGGCTAAGTGACCTACATATATGGAAAACTCTCTGGAAAAAGAAGTCTCAAAATTATGACAGCCTGCCAGGTGTAAAATGAATATTCAAAATTATTCCATTATAATATATTGAAATAAAGTCAAATAGCCAAGAGGTTAAGTGAGAAAATAAACCTATTTCTGGTAGCATTTGAGCTATGTATAATGTATAACAAAACGTATGAAAAACTGAAAACAAACAAAGTGTGCTAATATAAACTAAAGATGCCGTGTTCCTGAAGCATGTTCGGGAAACACGTGTCTTGAAGACAGCTAAGGTATTGTCTGTCTAAATTAATATGTAAATTATTCAGTCTTCAAGATAAAATTCCAGTAGGGATTTTTTTTCATGGATACTGTCAGGCCCTTTCTTAAGTCAACATGAAAGTTTTTAGGAAACTTTTTAGGTTTTAAGAAAAAACTTTCATCTAAAATATCTTTAGGAAAGAATAAACTTGCAGAACAAACATTACCTCGTTCCAAGAATTATTGCAAAGCCATGGCAATCAAAACAGTAATACTGGTGTAAAAAAAAGAAAGAAAGAAAGAAACAATAAAATGGAATGGTGTTTAGGAAAACACCTGCAGATATAGATGCAAGTAGTGTTTGCAAATGTGGTGAGACACCTGGCAAGGGGGGGTTCCCAGCGGTCCCCTTCTCAAAGAGAGGAGATGGGGTGCTGATATTAGAATCTAAAGTGAATAGACAGAAGGAAAGAAAAATAGATAGATAGATAGATAGATAGATAGATAGATAGATAGATAGATAGATAGATGATAGATGGATGGATGGATGGATGGATGGATGGATGGATGGATGGATGGATAGATAGATGATAGATAGATAGATGATAGATAGATAGATAGATAGATAGATAGATAGATAGATAGATAGATGATAGATAGATGATAGATAGATAGGTGATAGATAGATAGATAGATAGATAGATAGATAGATAGATAGATAGATGATAGATAGATGATAGATAGATAGATGATAGATAGATAGATAGATAGATAGATAGATAGATGATAGATAGATAGATAGATAGATAGATAGATAGATAGATAGATAGATGATAGATGGATGGATGGATGGATAGATAGATAGATAGATGATGGATGGATGGATGGATAGATAATAGATAGATAGTTAGATAGATAGATAGATAGATGATAGATAGATGATAGATAGATAGATGATAAATAGATAGATAGATAGATAGATAGATAGATGATAGATAGATAGATAGATGATAGATAGATAGATAGATAGATAGATAGATAGATAGATGATAGATAGATAGAGAGATAGATGATAGATAGATAGATAGATAGATAGATAGATAGATAGATAGATAGATAGATAGATGATAGATAGATAGATAACTAAAAGAACAGTCTTGTTCTCCCAGGAGGTTTTGCCAACAATTGGGCATCGGCATGAAAAACATTCACCTTGATTTACATCTCATATCACAGATAAAGGGAACTGAAAGTGTGTTCTGGGTCATAATGGTCCTAAAACTAAGTATTGTATAGGAGAGAACAAAGACCCAAAGAAAGATATAAGGCCTGGTCTGATACATGTGAGTCCTCACCACCTCTCATTCCCCAGGATGAGCAAGAGCACAGAAAACAAGAAGAGACTGAAAATCATCAGAAGAGCAAAGGAGAGTTAGCCATTGTGGTACCATTTTAATTGCTGTAATTGCTTTTGCTTGTAGTGCATCTGTATGTCTGAACTTAGCTAATCCTCTACACTAAATATCACAAGCTCATTGTGCAATCACTTGTGCTCAACCAAATCTACTGCTCTACGCAGAAAGCTTAGACCAGCATGGGAGCAGGATGAACAAAAGCAGCTCAATTCAAACCCAAAGCTGGAGTAAGGACTTTCTTATGTGACTTATACACACTGGAAGGCTCAAAACTTTCTCTACTCCTCTCCTCTCTGCCTTTAACCCTCCTTTACTCTCCCCTGTCCTGGGGCCCTGCCTCACCTCGATTCTTATCTTAAAACAATACTATGTGGCCCCTCTTTCCCCCGATTATGTATTCTTTTATTCCTTTTTGGTCTTTCCAACAGCAACTGAATACTGTCTCTTTTCTCATAAGTCACACTGAGAAGTGGACAGCTACAACTTACCAGTAGCCTCACTTTTCTCAAATGAGGAGGCAGTGTGTTTAATTAAACTCTTTGAACTACAACTCTTGTATTTTCAAATGTGCTCTAAATAATCTGATAAACGAAAACTGGTGAGGTGTATCAGAAGCAAGGGAAGGCAGCCAGCTTACAAATACTATTTTTCTCCACTCCAAAGCACCCACACATCTTCATTTTTTAAAAGATCACTTTTATTAGGGTGCTGCTTTGCTAGCTGCCCTGGTCTCTGGAAGTCAGCTGGTATTTGTTGTTATGACACACCAAACACTGGACCTGGAAGGACGGAAGCAAAGGCTGTCTCTGCATAACTGTAAGTCCCAGGTGCACGGTGTATCAACTCCGTGTTACAGGTGAATACAAGCCGTTCGAGGATATTCTCTAAAACGTGGTTTGTTTCATTTGCCAATGAGGCCTGTGGCTGCTTTCCATGAACGTTCTGACCTATAGTCAACTGCAACTACCCGTCTACAGTCTCTTTCATACACTCTTTTTACAGCAGTCTGATTCAGCTGGCAGTACCCCCAGCTCACGGGAATCGCCTCATATTCTCTCTTGTCCGGGGTTCTCTTCTGAGACAAAATCAGAACAAGACAAAACACCCTGAGTTCTAATTTTGCTTTATACTTTTCAGGTTCTCCTTGTGTTTTTCAGGCTAATTCGTCTTTTTTTTGTTGTTGTTGTTGTTGTTTTTGTTGTTTTTGTTGTTGTTTTTTTTTAATTGGTGACCAGCTGTTTTGTGTCAACCACATCTTCCAGGGGCTCCTTGATGTCCACATCTTTTTTTTTTTTTTAATTGGAAAACTTTATTTTAAAAAACAAAGCTAAATGTACAAATTTTTAGCATTTTTGCATAAAAATATACAAATACATTTTTAAAGGTTGTAATTAAGTATTTGTGGGTACATATACATACACATATGGATATATGTAACAATAATATAAGAAAAGAGGCTATTAATTTGAGGGGAAAGGGGAAAAACTGGGAGGGGCTGTAGGGAGGAAAGGGGGATGTGATACAGTTCTATTTTAATTAAAATATATTCTTTATTTTTTCTTGATCTTCACACAGTCTGTGAGTTGTTTCTGGGGTGTTCAGAGCTTTCTGGGGTTCGTATCCCATTATTAGTGACTGCATATTATGTCTGTTCTTTGTGACTGGGTTACCTCACTCAGGATCTTCTAGTACCTCTAAAAAGTTGTGTTTCTATAATTTACACCTCAAATTTTCTAATAACCTTTTATTTTTTAATTATTTTATTTATTTATATTCCAAAAGTTGCCCCCCCTTCACGGTTCCTCACTCCAAGAGTTCTTTACCTCATCCCCCTCCTCTTTGCTCCCCACCCCACCACCCACCCACCTTCTCACCCCTACCTCACCTCCCCACACCCCCTTGCCTGAGTCACCAAGGCAGTCCTCTCCCACTGAGACCCAACAAGGCAGTCGTCTGCTACATGTGTACCAGGAGCCACAGAGCAGCCCATGTATATAGTCTTTGGCTGGTGGCTTAGTCTCTGGGAGCTCCCAGGGGTCCAGTCTTCATTTGATTGCTTTTACACTTCTAGACATTTTTTTTTCCAAATAGTGATTTGGTTTAGCAAAGAGTGTAAGGCAACATATGGATAGACTTAAAAAGGAGAAAATGAACTTATCAGAGTCTTCTTGTGATGTGATGTTCTCAGCTATGCTGTACATAAAAGACAACTGAGGATAAAGGAGACTGAGGGACGGAGTTGTGAGAGGACCAGGCACTGGAGTGGGAAACTTTTGTTAGCCTAGTTTTACATCCACTCACATGTACAGTTCCTTCACTTGGTTTGGAAGACATTCGAGAACACCCTGCTCCATTTAGTCCAAGGCTTTCCGAGCCAAACTGTGAGTGGCAATGCCACGGCCTGTCAGATGACCAGGAGCAGGTTTTGAATGGCACCTGTTTTCCTTGTGTTTGCCCAGCACATCAAAGAGCATTGTCATTATTGAGAGGCCACATGCATAGGGTGACAGAAATGTCAACCTGATATTTTACACTTTATTTTCTATCCTTAATTATTCTACTTTGCATTATTAATATAATTTCATTTCTCACTCTTTTAAAGGACACAAATATGTATGTGCTCCTCAAAAAAATAAGGCTTTAGAGATCAAATTATTCATTTAGAATCAGGCTTCATAGGTATAAGCACTGACTAAATGTAGCAGATACTTTTAAAACTTCTGAATTATTTCATAAATTGTTTTCCTAAAATGTCCATAAATTTAAATTCTACCATTTACTTTATCTGGTCATCGCCCCATGTCTTCTTGCTGTAAAATAAATAAATACATAAACAAACAAACCCAAGAAACTGATGCTTTACTTTCCTAAATTAAGAGTAACAAACCTGAAATTCCACAAGGAAGATAAGCCAATAAAATTCTACTTGATAAAAGGTGAAGTGTGATGTGGGGGATAAAGGCAAACTGAAGCAAAATCTCCAGTCATAATCTATCATGCCCTTATGGTTCTCTGGAAGTTCTGCACAGACTGGTACAAACATGCTTGATTAAGCAATCTGCTACAAAAGAATCTGTTGGCTTACAGACTATCACATACGTGATGCTCAAGACTATGGAGGCCACTTATACTATTATTTTACCAAGAGAAAACACATTTTCTCAGAGAATTATTTCCTAAGATAATCTAATATTCAGACTCCTTATGATATCCAAACTTGTCCATACAAATCAACAGTGCGGTGGCAACTGCAATGTGATTTAGAACACCACCAGCCTGGCAGCCCTGCTCGTGACGCAGTAACTCAGAGTTAGCCTGGCTGTCATGCTCATCAGAAGCCAAGAGTCTTACTCAATAACAGTGATGCTTAAAATTCAAGGTGTGGGGATGGAAAAATGTCTCCATAGCTAAGAGTTCATGGTTTCCTTGGAAATACCAGAGTTCGGATCCTAGAACTGATCTCAGGTTACAAACACCTGTGACTTCAATTCCAAGGGATCCTATGTCCTTTTTCACCTCCCTGGGTACTTTCATTAACACAGACATGTACACACACATGTACACATACACACTGAAAAAAAAATCTTCATTTTAAAAAGAGGAAGTGAAAAAACCTTTGCAGATTTAAAATAAAAGTCATAAAGTCTTTAATCCCCACATCTTTTCTAGTAAACTTCAGGAATAAGTCTCCTGTTCTTGCTCTGCTTTTTTTTTTTCTCTGCCACACCCCACCATGTAAACAGCAGTAAGTCGGAACTCAAAGCAAGACCTTTTCTGGTACTTACCCAACTAGAAATTTGAAACATCTTTTCCTTTTACTCTGCAGAATAAGCAAAGCCAAATTAGATACGTTTTTTTTATTCCTGTCGAGCTGATTTCAAAGGCAGTCTTTCCCTCTGAATGGCACTGTTGTGAAGCCTTGCCAGTTGGCCTTAAAGAAACAGTTAAAAGCGTTCTTAGGGAGTGCCTATCACCCCCCCCCAGTTTTGAAAACCAAAGTGATTACCTTAAAACAGGATAGATGCTAGTGTTTATTCTTAATATATTCTATTATATGTAAATCAACTCCTCAAGTATAAACAATACCTACTTACACTGCAGGTGACATTATTACAGGAACAAGAAAACATTTTTGCTCCTTTTTATAACCAAGTATGATAGCAATGGCTTTGAAAGTTTTACATTAGCGCTTTCTGTCTTCTGTACCCTGCCAGGCTATGGTTCCGTTAGTAGAAATGCCCCAATTAAAAAGCCTTGTGAGTGAGAACGGCTTCTATTCAGCACAAGTAGCCTAAGCAAATGCATCGGGTAAATCCGTCCCTCCTTGGCTCCTTTCCATTTCCATCTCCTGGTTTTGAAATCCACTTCTTTGTAAGTATCAGGTGGTTGTGATGAGATGTTGTCAGGTTTCTGACAGAGTTATTGTGCTGGGTAGAAACTGGTGGGTTTTGATCAGTGTCTTCAAAGTCAAAGCCTGGAAACTAATAGCTGCACATCAAAACCCAGAGCCATAATGCAGCCAACATGGGATTCTTTCAGGTGGCCCCGGGGATCGACTTAATTCTCATGTGCAGCATCAGTGTAATTAGTCGTGTGCAATGAAGTGGGAAGATGCACTTGAGGACATGTAGCTTGAGATTCATTATCAAATGTGATTCTGAAAAATAATCACCAGAGGGAGAAGGGGAAACTATTTTATTATTTACTTTTATTTTGCCTTTTTTTCTGACTCTGATTACCATATGGCTCTTGCAATATCACTTATTGGTTCAATCTCTGTAGTTTGGTTTCTAAGCTCTTTTGTCAATATTGTATAATATCCTGGGTGACAAACAGGTAGTACCCTTTAGGACTTTTTATGTTATTTTTATCTTCTTATATATTTTATACTGTTTTGTAGCTTTTTTTTAAGGCCATAAATACTTTAACTTGCTTTAAAGATAGAATGCATCATGCTTTTTTTTTCTAATTTTCTTCTTCACGAGGTTATTGATGGCAACTAAGAATAGAGAGGCATCTCATTTACCTGTCTAGGAGAATCACACAGCTGCCATGCTCACACCCACTGACACAGCCTCGAAGCTGTGTATACAAACACGCCAGATTCCTTAGAGTAACTGAAATCACAGGTGGGAAACGCGTGATAAAAAGTCAAATAAATCCACACTTAAACATTAACTATGCCATATGCTTCTTTAATATTGAGAAACGGTGGGGTGCCTTAAGAAACTCATTAAGTCCATGGAAGTAGCAGCTGGACTCTGTCAAGATGTCTATTCACCCCACTTAGGAAAGAGAAAGAAGAGTGAACATGCCCTCATTCTTTTTGGGTTTGCAGCCATCCAGACAGCACAAGGTCAGTAGGATAAAAACTGCGAGCATGCCTTCTCCCTCAGCACCTGGTTTGATAAGATGACATTTTAATAAATACTTGTGTTTTTCCAATAAGGCAAAGATGTCTAACTTTTTGCTCCTGTTTTGAATTTTTATCATGAAAAATTAAGACTGTTCCAAAATAACTAACTCATCCAGCACAGCCACACAGCAGACAAACAGATTCTGATGAATTATGTGGGCCATAAAGGAGGCTTTCTCGTGTCTTTTGACTTTATGGATGTCAGAGCAAGATGAATGACCTAATAATATCCATCATTCCTCCACAGTTTTGTAGGGTTTGGAGAAAGGCCTTGGTTCCCAAGGCAGCAGCTTTCTCATCTGTGATATGTAGCCTTAGGTGCTCTCTCTCTCTTTGTGTCAGTCACATTGAGAGTCTACTGAATACTCTAAGAACATGAACAAGTCCACATATAAATGGAACTTTATGTAGCATCCCAAGCCCACTTCCAAATTGAGAGTCATGGAATAAAAGGTGTCTGAACTCCCATTCTGGTTTAAAACTCTATGATTCTTTTTTTATAATATCACGATAAAACTACCTAATTTATGAAGCAAAAATTCTAAACTGAGAGAGCTTCTGAAGTTTACAAGAAAAGTTCAACATAGCACCTTGCATTATGGAGTTTGGAGCAAGCTGTATAGTTAGTAGTTTTGTCTGTTGATAGATTACAATTAATTTAGTATCTGTATTCATCTTTTAACAAAATACAGTTGTATGAGCAGAATTAAAATAAGCCTAAAAATGCATAAACCTGCCATTTGATCCAAGAACAGTCCTTTATCTTCTTGAATGCTACACAGCTTCAACAGTCCCATTGGTTTGATAAATGTCTAATAAACAAGGAGGGAAACTAACATCTTTTACTTACTTGGTAATCAAAATACTGTTAATACTAAATTCATGTGGATAATTCAAATTTCCCCTCCTGAGAATGAACTTCGCATGTTTTTCTTTGATAACTAAAACTATACACAGGTTTAGACATGACTGCTTTATATTATGGAAACTTGGCCACCAGTGTTTTGAGATAGTGAAACCTTCTTTTATTTATAGAACCCAGTGGAAGATAGCTAGGTTATTTTGAGCAACAACTTTGTAAAGAATTAATGTTATTCTCACAAGGTCTCAGTCCCCATGAGAGTGGCTTGCTGAAAAAGTAAACACCTACCTGTGAATCACTGTCTACCCGCTATAATCTGACCATGTCCTCCCAACATGTGTAGTATCTGTGGTGAAACTCGAGCTCAGAGGACTAGCTTAGCTTGGGCGTTTGTCCTCAGCAGCATATTTAAGTAAACTTCATTTTCTTATAAAATATCAAGTCAGAATGGCAAAGATGAAGAAACCAACTGATGAGAGAGAGAGAGAGGGGGGTGGAGGAGAGAGAGAGAGAGAGAGAGAGAGAGAGAGAGAGAGAGAGAGAGAGAGAGAGAGAGAGAGAGAGAGAGAGAAGACACAGAGAAAGGGAATTCTCCTTCAATCTTTCACTGTTGTTAAAATTGTAAGATGGTACAGCCACTGTGAAAAGCAGTGAAGAGAATTCTCAAAAAGCTAAAAATAAATCCACTCAATGGTCTATGCATACCACTCCGTGGCATACACCTAAAGGACAGCACTCCTGAGCCACTTACTCAGCCATGTCCATTGCCATTTATTCATAATAGCTAAGAAATGGAAACAACCTGAATGTCTTTAAGCTGATGACTGGATAACTAAAATGTGGTCCGTATACACAATGGACTGCCATTAGTTCACTGGAATCTCCTGGTTGGTTTGAGGTTACATGACATGGCCACTGGTGTGGTTCTTGCTCATGTCTTGTTTTGGCAGTCATATTGTTGAAGTATCATTCGTGAAAGTTCTGTGTCATTTCTAGGAGACAAAAATCTCACAGCAGATTCTTCTGGTCTTCTGGCTCTCTGTCCACTCTTTTTCCCATGTTTCCCAAACCATCATCAATGTAGGAGTTATATTATAAATGTATCCACTGGGGATGGGCAACCCACAAATAGTCTCTGCATTTTGACCAGTTATGGTTTTCTGTGAGAATCTCTGCTGCAAAGATATGTTGCTTTGGTGAGGGTTATGACTACACTTATCTGTGGGTATAAGGATACCCATTTATAATGAACTTACATTACACTGGTTTAGTAAAGTGACAGTAGTTTTCTTCTCTAAGACCTGACCTCATTAGCCTGGGATAGCTTGCTCAGTTCCCAGTATCAGGTATTGTTTCCCTGTTGATTAACAGGCCTTTGGTCCAAATATACAAATGTTAATTGCTGCCAATACCTAAGGGACAGTATTACTCCTTTAAGGATAGTTACTATGCTGGTTATTGTGGTTCGTAGGCTTTCCACCTGAGTAGGAAGATAGGTTGTTTCCCTTCCTTGGAACTTGTCACAGTAATTTATGGTCCTATAAAAGCCAGACTTGAAGGAGAAGGATCTCAGGTCATATCCAGCTCTGATCCTCCAGCTCCTGTATAAGTACATTGTGTCTTCAATCCACAGACCTTATGAAGCTCAAAGAGAAGGAAGGCCAGAATGTGGATGTCTCAGTCCTTCTTAGAAGAGAGAACAAAACACACACTGGAGGAAATACAGGGACAAATAGAGGAGCATGGGTTAAAGAAAAGATCATCCAGAGACTGCCTCACCTGGGGATCCATCCCATATGCTGCTACCAAACTTACACACTATTGCTGATGACAAGAAGTGCTTACTGGCAGGAATCTAATATGGATGCCTCCTCAGAGGCTCTGCCAGAGCCTTACTGATACAGAGGAGGATGCTTACTGCTACATTGGACTGAACATGTGATCCCCAGTGAAGGAGCTAGAAAAAAAAACTGAAGAAGCTTGAAAGAGTTTGCAACCCCATGGGAAGAACAACAATATATCAACCAACAAAACCATCTAGGGCTCCCAGGAACTAAAACACTAACCAATGAGTTTGCATGAAGAGACCCATGGCTCCAGTTGCATATGTAGCAGAGGATGGCCTTGTCTGGCATCAATAGGAGGAGAGGCCTTTGGTCCAGTGAAGGCTTGTTTTCCCAGTGTAAGGGAATGCCAAGGTGCTGAGGTGAGAATGGGTATTTGTGTGAGTATGAGCATCCTCATGGAAGCAAGGGGAGGGAGTATGGGAATGGGGAGAAAGGGGATGACATTTGAAATGTAAATACAGAGAATATTCAATAAAAATGAAAAGAAAAAGAAAAAGAGATGCACTTTAACTTCTGGGAGGCAAGCAGTGGCAAGGGCAATCTCCTGTATTGTTTTGAGAGTCTCTTGGTCTTTCCAGACCAACAACTCAACAGGAATTATTTGTACCTGGTTCTGGGTTTTTAATAGATAATCTGTTTTCTAGAGGGTAGCATTGTGAGCCCAGTGTCTTAATTTCAAACTATAAGTGTATATGTGCATACATATACTTGTATTTGTGTAGTTTTAGATAAATGGAAAACAATATAAATTTTATGACTTTTTCCAAGGCATCCTTCCTGTTATTTTTTTTTCCTTCTTCTCTCTCCTTATGGTTGATCCCTCCTCCCCTCCCCAGCTTTTGTTTGTTACACACACACACACACACACACACACACACACACACACACAAGATACATTTTTTAGATTCATAGTTTCTTACTGCTTTTTCAAAATATCTTATAAGGGGCTAGAGTTCTGACTCAGCAGTTGGGGCTAGAAACGTGACTCAGCAGTTAAAAACACTAGTTGTTCAAGTGAACTCCAGCTCCATTCCCACGGCAGCTAATGACTGCTCACAAATCCAGTTCCAGGGATTTGGGCTTCAGGAGCACTCCATGCATGTGATGCATAGACATATGACATACATGCAGGCAAAATACTTATAATATATGATGAAAATTAAAAAATGAAAAAGTACTTTTAAATCAACCACAACCAGAAAACCTCTTATACTCTAGACTGAAATAGTTCAGTTCAACTCCAATTCAATTAAAAAAAATTAATGATTTTGGCAATCAGTATTATAGGTACTTTAAAAATTAATAAACTTTACTTTGTTTTTGTATTTTGTTTACAAACATATTATATATTTGCTTAATATTCATTAAGTGTCTGTTATCCATCAAAACCCATTTTAGGCAACAGTGGAGCTATAGTATCATATCCCAAACTAATTGATATGAAATAATTATCACACAACTATTTGAATCTAAAAAGAAAAACAGATACATGAAAAATGTATATGTAATTCTAGATTTTTTTTCAGATAAAATCTCATGTTCTTCCTACAGCCCCTGAATATTCAATCAAGATTGTTGTGGGAGTAGAAAAGCTTAAGGCAATACAAAATCAAACATGCTAGAAAGACATATTTGTTTTTGTCGTAGTACCTAGAAAAAAATCCTTAAGATAAGAAGATGGCTCCACTTGATGTCTCTTGTTCTTGTTGGTAGAACCCCAAATATCAAAAGAATGTTGCTTGAGCACATGTCCTCAGAAAGGTCTTTCGGAGTTCATGGAAAAGCCAACAAGTTGTGTTTCAACAAAAGAATAATTTCTACCTGAATCTTTTTCTTTGAAAGATTAAAATTCAGTCCTTAGGAAATTCTGCAGCAGCAGTACTTTTAAGCCCCAAAGCAGAACTAGTAGCAGCAATTCTTTTAACTGTTACTGTTTTGTAGATCTCAAGTGGGTGCATCTTAAGCTCTAATTTTATATTTTATTAGTTTTAACATGGCTTATATTTTTAACCAATTTAAGTGAGAGATGGCTGCCAGAACATCAACCTACATCTATGCATGTGTTTTATACTGTCAGATATGGCCAGCAAGGGGTTCCTACATAAGGTAACATATTTTGCCTCTTTAAATGAAAGCCAATGCATCATTTGAAAAACTGAAGATCACATCATCTTTCCTTTCTAAGTTCTTCTCAACCTTGTCAGAGTAGACTGTCACAGCTCACAGATCTCAGAATCCACAATACGTTTACAGAACAGAGCAGTAGCAATTAAACGCAAGACAACAGTTTATCCTTTGGTGGTTCATCTCAGCAAGCAGTTAGGGTCCTAGGAGTAGAGTAATAGTGTTACTGGCCCTTTGGGAGCTCATGCTATTAATAAGCTCATGCTGGTTTAGAGAAATAGCTCTTGCCACTTAGCTACCATTATAATTCTCCATTCTAAGTCATATCCATATATAAGAATTTTTAACAGCCCCACCTTAACTCCTGTCTTTTTAGCTTCTTATGAAATTTCCTTTTCCCCCAGAAGGTCAAACAAATAGCAATCATTTTAACAAATAGAGAAAAATGTTCATGTGATTTTTATCAACTGGGATATTTTACGTTGGAAAGACCAAGTTCAAAACAAACTCAGTCATCCTGCCACTAACATGAACTGGATAAAATGACTTAACATCCCTCAAACTGTGTCTTGGTATAAAAAATGGGATAAAATATATATAACTCCGATGTGAATGTATATAAATGATATTGAATGGTAGAAGGGCATGTGAAAAGAGAGGATAGTAGATATGTGTGATGTGAAAACAATAGGAAACACTTTGGGAGGGGAGAAAGAAGACCAAAAAGGACAGTGGGTGGATGGCAAGATGACGCAGTAAGTAAAGGTGCTGGCCATCGAGCCTAATGACCTAAGTTACGTGCTAGGGACTCACAAGAAGACCAAACTACTCCTGCCAGTCGTCCTCTGACACTCACACACGCACTGGAGCATCTGTGTAATGAGTGTGTTTGTACATACACAACACACTCATACATATACCAGATAAATATTACCAATTTAACAAACGAAAGAATGTTAGTGATGGCCGTGGGTGGCTGGATAAGAGGAAACTATACAAAGATACATATATGGAAATGTCATGATGAAATACACCTTTGTCACTTTTTGAACTCTATTAAATTATATGTACATATAGGAATTTAAACACATAATAATATATGCCAAAATACCTAGAAATCTGTGAGTGCAAGCATTCAAAAATAGGATTCAGATTGATCACATCAAGAGGGATAAATATCCTCTCATCATGTGGTTTCTCCCACAATTTTTTTCCAAAATATGGGAACTCTATTGAGTTTTACTTCATGCACCTACTTCTTTCTCACTCAAACGGACCTTGAAGTGTTTCTACCTCAGATTCCAGGATATCACCCCACCTCGCCAGAAATTTTAGTCATATTCTTTAAGGTATTCTTCACATTTGGTAAAACTAGAATTACTCATATCACAGGGGGAAAAATCATTAACTATTAATAAGTAATGTGCAGTTTTAGTGAATTCCACTTTCTGATTCAACAGGTGCAGTGCTTGGAAGTCCTCGTTTCATCACAGCATCAGGGAAGAAGCTGAAAAACCCAAAAACCCTTTACGCGCTTGAGAGGTGAAAGACTGGGACAGACAACTGCATCAAATAAGAGACACAGAGATTGATACTGAGCATCCACACACTGGCGGCTACAGAGGCTCCGCCCTCACTTGATAAGGACCTAGTGTGGATTTCCCCAAGTGGACCAGGGCCAACCCAGCAAACACACACGCCACTCACGATTTGCAGAGCCCAGTGTGCTTAAGTCTGAAGTGCGCACACTTGACGTCTCTGTCCTTCTGTGTCTGTCGCTCTGGGCTGCAGACAATGTTCTCACACGGGCCAGGTAGAATAGCTGCATCGTGCTTTCGGCACGGGAAAGGAAATGTAACAGAACATCCTGTTCTTATGTTTGAAAAGGTTTGTCCTTAAGACAACCCATTTTATCAGAGTTGACCTGAGTTTTATCAGTTCCTAGTCAAGATAAGGAGAAATGCATCCCAGACTCCTTTAGCCAACCCTGTTCTGCATCTTGTGGAAGAGGACATGGGAAACGTGGGTGAAATTCACAGGCCAGAGACTGAGACCCACACATCTGAGAACAGCTTGCAGGACTAGACTATCACCCAGTGCTTCACTTCCTCCTGCACACTAATAAAGACAGGACTGTATATCAAGAAACCTTTCATCTAGGACATTGCACTATAGCTGCTTTTAATTCCAACTTGTCACAAAGTCGAATCGCGTCCTCCATAGAACGATCATGAGTGTCTAGATCGACATGGGAAGGCCTCCCTGACTTGGGGTAGCACCTCTGGCAGCAGCCCCGATGAAAGGGGTACCCTTGCCCAATGCTGCTGCCGCAGATTCCTTTGCTCATATTGTAGCCAGTGTTGCCAAGCTTTCACCATGAACCTGGTGCCAGCTGCTCTCCAGGAACCTTCTTCCCGTGTCAGACTGGGGCTTCTGAAGCACCCCATCTTTTGAGCTGAGTCACTACCAGTTCTGGCCTCTCCCACATTGAGATACAGCTATTGTGGAACAATTCTGACTACTGAGTCATTACCCTCAAGGACCAAGTAACTAAGAGGGTCTTAGTATCTCAGTGTGATCCTGTTTTTACTATTTTGAAGCTGAATATATATATGAATATATATGATTATTTTAATTACATTAATTATTGATATAATATACAATATAGTGATTATATTGTATATTTTATATAATTTTATGTATTCTATAATATACTTATAGTTTAAGTTATATATTTACAATATATTTATTTATATTTATGCTATTATTTATAAATACTTATAATATATTATAATATAGAAAATAACTAATTATAAGAGTTAATATATGTTAATATATTATATTTTTAAATATATGTATTCTGTTTCTCTAGAGAACCCTGATGAATAGAATTATGAACTGACTTCCAATGAAAGACAAGATATGTTTGAAGGCAGAAGATAGTTTTTAAAGAAATGGATTACCAAAATTAGATGTGAATTTTGGAGGATGTTGGAATAGGAGCCCAGAAATTTATTTATCTATTGTTATTTTACTTTTGAGATTTGAATCGCAACATTATTTCTGCCTTCCGTTTACTCCTCTTCCATCCTCCTATGTAGTTCTCCTAAACCATAACCTCCTTTTTCATTAGTTTTCATTATATGTGAATATACATATATATGTGTGTATATTTCTAAATACAAAGATTCAACCAGATCAGTCAATATGATGTTACTCATGTATGTTCTCGGAGCTGACCTTTGGTATTAGATAATTAGAGCTTCCCTAGGGAAGACGACTTTTCCACTCCTAGAATTCTGCAGGTACCTGGAGCTCTGTCCCCCATCCTCTAGTATGTTCATTGCTGTAGTCTTTGTTCAACTCATGGTGGTGAAACGTTACATGTTGTAGCTTCAGATAGTCCTGATACAATCTCACAATAAATCCCATGCTCCTCTGGGTCTTAAAATCTTTCCACTTTCTGGTATTTTCATCTTTGCATTGTTGAGAATTGACCCAGGTCGGGCCTTTTACATGCAGTGCAAAAACTCTAATATTGAGAAACATTCCAATCTTGAGATTAAAAAAATTTAAAACAAACTATTTAATTTGTAAGAGCTGTAATGGAAAAAAATAGTCACCATAAAAAAAAAACAAACATAGAATATAAATAAAAGGTGAAGTTTTCAAGAAAGTCAAAGTGCTAGAGATCACAGTAAACATAATCAGAGCAATACTTTGACAGATCCGTTATTTTACCACACAACACCGTGAAGCTCTGAACCTTACAGTTCATCAACAAACACTTCCAAACACTGAAAAGCAAAGAGAATGGGTCAAAGCAAAACATGGTGAAGAAAAGAGAAACCCTCAATATCTTAGTGTGATTAAAAAAAAATAATAACTTCAAAAGTTATAACCACAAGCAATGAGCATACCATAAGAAAAGAGGAGTGAGAAAGAGAAACGGAAGGAGCAGAATAAATATTTAAAGCAGTTATGACTGAGAATTTCTTCAGATTAATGCTAAAACCAAAAGTCACAAAATACCAAACAGGATAAATGCTAAGAACAAAGCCCTACACCTAGAAATGCCATATTACAGCTACAGAAAAATTACACTCAAAACCTAAAATGGAGACAAGGGAGCCTCCCCCACTGAACAACAGCAACAAAGTCAAAGTGACAGCATATTTCCTTCATAAGGCTCAGAAGTGCGACGCAGGCCACTGGAGGAAAAATCTAATCAGTGGTAGCAGCCAGCAGGGAATACTGCTGTTCCAATACCCATCGGGAAGGCAAGATGCACCTCACAATAGAGGCATGAACATTAGAGAGATAATTAACTAACTGCCTCTGGGTTCTATTCAAGACCTGTTGCATAGGAGATAATTCATGCTCCCAAAATTCTGAACCTGGTCAAAAGCCCATGGCTAAGAAGGCCAAAGGCCCCAAGGCTGAAACAACTGCCATCGTCTTATTAAATGGGCATGTTGTCAAATGGCCTCCTATTAATGTTTATCCACATACAGTAGCCCTCACTCTCAGTCAGAGGGGCATTCCTCTGAGGTACACAGTGGTTAATGCAGAGACTAATATTTGGTCAAAATTCGGAGAACAAGCAACCGTGAGCACTCAGCCCCACATGGAACATCTGTCTACCTCCCATCTCAACCCCAAGTTTCAGAAAACATTGTGGAAAAATGAGTTTACAAAAATGTAAAGGTAGAGGACAGAGAGAAGTGTTGAGGTGTTGAGCAAACCTGTCTTCTGGAAAATACATGTCCACTGCATTCAAGAGCTTCCTCGAGGTGACCTACGCACTGTAGGTATTGTTACCAGCACAAAAGAGAGCCAGCAAGGTCAGTCAGCACTCCAAACAACACCGTGAATGCGACTCAGTGGGTTAAAGAAAAGGAAAAGGAAGAGAAACCAGAGAGAGGCAGGATGGACACAAGGTATACACATCGAGGATGCGTGTGTGGAGAAAAAGGGCGAAGTTTGCGATGCATACGATCCATGTACATCGTTTCCGTTATGAAACTTAAATAAAAGATGTTCTACTAAAATAATTCAAGCCTACTTCTCGGTAAGCACATAAACAAGAACAGGCTAAAATATTTAAAATATGAAAGGGAAATATTAAAATAACCATAGAATTCTGAATCTTGTGAAATTACCTTTCAGAAGCAGAAGAGGAGTGAAAACTTTTTCAGGCCATGAAAATCAAGGCAATGTGCTGCCGGTAAGCCTATCATAGTTAAAATACCGAGTGGGTCTTTTTTCAGAGAAAAAAAAATAGTGTAAGTCAGAAACTCAGGTCTACAGACAGAGCTCTGAAGAAACTGTAAGTAAATACAAAATTAACCTTTCATTTTCCTTGTTCTCAGCCACAGTGTTTGCAGCACAGCCTCCCCGCATGGGAGATAAAGGACATCAGTGTCCCTGAGGCCCAAAGGGGAGAAGAGAGACACTGGCTTCATAAGCCATATGCACCACACATGAAAACAGTGACCAGAACCCAGAAGTGACTTCATTCATTGTAAACGTGGAGTATAAACTCTAGAACAACCACAAAGTAGAAAGTCTGAAATTAATATACTAAGGAGAAAAATGTTGACATTTCTCTAAATAAATCACACTGGATGAGGAAAAGGAACCAAGGATCAGTGTCATCAACTGAAAAGCGCAACAAATACGCCAGACACTATCCTAATCCTCATGTAGCCATGTGACAGGTTCATGGTGTAAGTGTAACTAGACAATAGATTGTGAGTGTGCACAAGAAACAATCCAACTGGAGTGTCTATGAGAAACCAATTCTAAAATAAAGATATAACTTAATATTAAAGGGATATTGAAATACCTAAACAAAAAAACAAAAGAAAACAAAAAGTGGAAGTAACTAAAAGTGTTAAGTTTATGCTGAACACTCCTACAAGGCCAAAGTTCATCTTAACATTTTCAAAGATAACTTTCCACCCTGATAGAACAACAGGAGCTAGATTAATGCTCTCTCCCGACATGATTTAAAAGGCAGAAATACAAAACAATAGTCTTCAGATATTATAAAATGGGGAAATTAGCCAGAAGGGATTCCTTAGAGCCAAGTTAACAGTGTCAAAACTCAAAAAAAAATCAAACCAAAAGGCTTTGTTCATTACTTTTAGGTGTTTTTATTTTCTTAAAGTCTTAAGACATTATTTTAAATACCATCAAAACAGATAAAGATTTGAGCAGGAAAAGTCTCCTGAAAACCTTGACCACTGACCCAAAATTGCTTGTTTCATTGAAAATGTCTTTGTTTATAATCTCCCACTCCATGCAGCACAATTAATGGCTTAAAACAGAAGAGGGGAACTGCAGGGACAACTTTGGTGTCTTTGAAAACACAGATAAGAGAATACATTTTCGTTTTAACTCCAGGTATGGGGGCGAGGAGCTGCTTCAGACTATCTGCGGCAGCTGACCACGATTTGCCTTGCGTTCTAGCAGAAGTGTAGTTTTGACAGCTACGGATCATTTCTGTGATTGTGTGACATTTGGAATTCTGGAAGCTTCTCAGAGGGTACATAAAGGCTAGGGCCTGAGAAGTGGGTGGTTCTTGGTCATTCAGTGGGGGTTAATTGTGGTTTGTTATTAGCCATGGTCAAAGAAACAAAAGGAAAGGAATTAGATTCAGGCCTCTCTCTCCCTCCCTCCCTCCCTCCCTCCCTCCCTCCCTCCCTCTCTTCTTCTTCTTCTTCTTCTTCTTCTTCTTCTTCTTCTTCTTCTTCTTCTTCTTCTTCTTCTTCTTCTTCTTCTTCTTCTCTCTCTCTCTCTCTCTCTCTCTCTCTCTCTCTCTCTCTCTCTCTCTCTCTCTCTCTCTCTCTCTCCCTCTCTCCTCTCTCCTCTCTCCTCCTTTCTCTCATATCTAGTGTTAGTGAAATAAAGGGTGGAAAAAGAAGAAACCACAATGTAGGAAAGAATAGCTTCAGAGGCATTCTTGACAAATTAGCGATGTTTTTGACCAAATGCCATACATTAGAAGGAGATTAGATTAGAAGTTTTCCATACAGAAAATTGGAAGTAGTTCTACCTGAGGACCCAGCTATACCATTCCTGGACATATACCCAAAAGATGCTCCAACATGCAACAAGGACACATGCTCCACTAGGGTTATAGCAGCCTTATTTATAATAGCCAGATGCTGGAAAGAACCCAGATGCCCTTCGACAGAGGAATGGATACAGAAAATGTGGTACATTTACACAATGGAGTATTACTCAGCCATTAAAAACAATGACTTCATGAAATTCTTAAGCAAATGAAAGGAACTTGAAAATTTTGTCCTGAATGAGGTAACCTAGTCATCAAGGGAAAAAAAGAAAAACAAAAAGAAAATATGGTATGCAAAATCACTGATAAGTGAGTATTAGTCCAAAATCTCAGATTACCCAAGATACCATTCACAGACCACATGAAACTCAAGAAGAAGGAAGACCAAAGTGTGGATGCTTCAGTCCTTCTTAGATGGGGAAACAAAAATATCCACAGAGGAAATATAGAGACAAAGTTTGAAGCAGATACTGAAGCAAAGGTCATCCAGAGATTGCCCCACCTGGAGATCCAGCCCATATACAGCCACCAAACCCAAACAATATTGCTGATGCCAAGAAATACATGCTGACAGGAGCCTGATATAGCTGTATCCTAAGAGGCTCTGCCAGATCATGACAAATAAAGAGGCAGATGCTCACAGCCAACCATTGAACTGAGAATGGGGTCCCCAGTGGAGGAGTTAGAAAAAGGATTAAAGGAGCTGAACGGGTTTGCAACCCATAGGAACAAACATACCAATCAACCAGAGCTTTCAGGGAATAAACCACAAATGGTACAAATGGAGGGACCTATGGCTCCAGCTGCACATGTAGCAGAGGATGGCCATGTTGGGCATCAATGGGAAGAGAAGCCCTTAATCCTGCCAAGGCTTGATACCCCAGTGTAGAGGAATGTTAGGGTGAGAAGGTGGAAGGGGGTGGAAGGGCAGGTGGGCGGTACCCTCATAGAAGCAGAGGGAGGAGGGAACCAGAAAAGGAGATTATATTTGAAATGTAAATAAAATATAGGCAATTGCTTTAAAAAGAAGAAAAGGAAGTTTGCCATAAATGCCACAGTATTATTAGGTTTAAGAAAAATAAACAGAAGAGAAGAGAGGAACCAGCTCTGCTGGAGTGTTGCTCGTGAGATGTGGATAGCTCAGACTTCTGCAATGTGCAGGATGTTCACACCATGAATACACCCTATTTCTATCAGCAGCTTGGAAGCCGTGCAAAAGCTATTGTCCAATTCTTTCATAATACAATGTAACGAGATGAGCCCTATTGCTTAAATAGATATAGTTATAATTACATCATTTCTCATTTCCCTGTCCTCCCTCCAACCCCTTTTTATATCTGATACTACCTCTCAAATCAGTGCCTTCCTATAGATTATTATTTTTACATACAAAACATATACAAAAATATACAAACACAACCTGCTAAGTCCCTTCAACATATAGATTAGAACTGAGCAGAAAAGGTCTTCAGAAAACCTTGGCCACCAACCTAAAAAGTGCTTACTTCATTGAAAATGCCTCTGTTTAAAATCTCCCAGTGCCCACAGTGCAATCAATGGCTTAAAACAGAAGAGGGAAAATGCAGGGACAATTTTGGTTTGGATGTATATGATTTGAGGGTGAGTAAGTTGTACTGGAAAATCAGTCATGGGACTCACCCCCAGGGAGGTTAAGTGTCCTTCCCTCGGCAGTCAATGGGTCGTGACTTCAACCTCTGAGAGGGTCACAGACCCAAGGGTTGCAGCAACAACTTACGTTTTGTGGGGATTCACTTAGACAACTCTGGCCAACAACTCAAATGACATTTTCTCACACTTGTACTGGGGCTTTTGTTAGATAGTGTATGGCTCTTGGGAAGCATTGTTGGCCCAAGTAGCATAACTTTAATTTATATATATTTAACCAAACATGACCCTCAAGGCTTTATTTAAAAGCCATTTTTCTAAGACAGTAGGAAACTATTAGCTCTTCTCAAGGACCTTCTTTGTTTGATTTTTTTAAGTTTTTTGCAACACTGAACACAAATCTGAATATATACTATGAGCCTATTGAATGGTTGCTGAATAAATGCATATGTAAATGAGAGAATAAATTAAGTAGATTTCATTGATGATAAAAATATTCATTAGCTGTTTATATTTCATTTTTCCAAGACTCTACACTATATATTGCTTTCTTCAATTTAATAATACTTGGAAATGTTCTTTTGAATCAGCAGTTTCGATCCATTAAAAAACACAATATCATATGTTTATGAAAGACGCCTCTGTCTCTTATAATGTACCAATTACAAAAAAAAAAATAGTTGCTTCCTATTGCTGATGAAACAATATGACACCTCATTACCTTTAAAGCTCATTATGTATGTACGACTCTTCTCTTGTGATGAGAGTGGTGGTTTCTATCTTCGAAGGGCACATGTCTCAGATGGAAACGAAAGGGCAGAGTGACCTGACAAATTGGTTACAGGTAATAGTACAATTACTAAAATGTACCTTAGCCAAACAATGAAAGAACTGCTTAAACTTAAACAATGCTGCACGGAAATCCAGGAAAGAAATCCCAAACAAAAGATAATAGTCAGTGTGGGAGGTGGAAGCAGTTATCAGCATGGATCCCAAGCCCAAGCATGAATTAGTTCCTTGTGAGTGTCTCTCTCTAGTCCCTTTGGGAGTCTTATTGCTGTCACAGAACCAGCCTGCTCGCTGATACTTACTGATGGTTTTATTCACAGCAACCAAGTTTAACTGCACTGTGCTTCTTTGTTGTTGACACAGTTTGTTTTATTGTCTCCTGTGTCAGGGTGTAACAAGCCAACTGAAAGTTCCACCACTCCATGAGGTGACTACTGTCAGGTAACCAGAATAACAATATCTTCAGCTTTACAGATAAACTTTATATTCGTGTATATAAAAACTATCTTTTTAGCTAAAAAAAAAGATAATGCATGTAAACATCTTACATCTAATTTTCTATTAATGTCTCTTTTCAATCGTTTTAAAATGCGACATTTCTCTTTTTAAGTTTTTTTGTTACATTAAGTATTTATTTTGTGTTCATATTGGGCAGCCACAGGACATGTGTGGAAGTCAGAAGACAACCGTCAGGGGTTGGTTCTCTCCTTCCATCATGCAGGATGGAGGGCTTATGCTCAGGTCTTTAGGCTTAGCACCATGCACCTTGACCCACTTACCCATTTGCCACCCATCACACTTTTAGGGTTAGGACAGGGTCTCCTGTGGCCCAGGCTGACTTCATACTCACTGTGTGACCTGAGCCTCCTTCCAAATGCTAGAAAATGAGGCATGCATATACTATCAGGTCAAGCTAAAGGTACATTTCTTAGAGATATTCCCTTCAAACTCATAAAGAAAAGAATTACTTCTTGTGTGTCTAACAGGCATATAATTTGTCTTGTAGAAATTTCTGTGAATCAGTCTTTTCTCCTCAGCTCTCAAACTATTTTTATGCCAAATGTGACAGTTTTTATAAATTCCACAAATCTCTCCAGAGATCTTCTCAGTCAAATCTTTGTCATTGAACTCTTCCTCATTGAAGACTCAAATCTACCTGATGTTTCTTCTGATATCTGAAAACTGATTGTAATTCCACTTTTTAAACATAGGAATTAAAGAAGCAAAGCGAAAGAAATTAAAACCCAGATAGGAACTGTATTGACTAGTTGAGGCTAGTGTTTTACAGCCTGTTTCGGACTGCTGCTGACAGTGGGTCAGAGCACATACGAGCACATAAACAGCTCCAGTTGAAGTCAAGCACCCACCCTATAAACACTGGACACCTAGATGCCACTCTCCTCAGCTGCATTTATTACCTTATTTGATTTTATAACAGAGAACAAAGCCTTTAAACTTCACTATGAAATACATTTTTTTAATGGAAACTGTTAAAATTTGCCTTGGAAATCGGAACACATAGAATTTTGCATTCAGTTTCAATGGGCATCGAGGAATTTCCAAACCCCTTTCACAAATATCACATGGCTACACTGAAAGCAGATTTTAAACTCCCAGTTTTTAATGTGACAGTATGCCTCAACATTGTCGTATTGCTCTGTATCAGATGGGCAAATTCCCATAGTCGGCATGCAATAGCAACCTTGCCTTTTCTGTGCACACATCACATTATAAAGTACTCATATACGCATACAGAGGAGTCCACATAGCAACTTTCCTCCCCAAGCAGTTTCCTGGTAAAATGGACTGACAGACATCCACCATACTGACTTCCTTGAGTGTAAATATTCTATAGGAGTCCCTGCGCTGTCCTAGACTGAAGCCTCCTACCTCACAATTCTGCAACACCTCAGGATTTCAGACTAGCCTTATTCAGCTTCTATTGATTTTTTGTGTTTGTTTGTTTGGAGTCCCACACTAACCCTAAACAGATCATCAGTACAATCTCAACCACCAACTGAGCACACCAGCAAAACTAACCACGGCTGTGTTTGTCATGCATTTTGCATGTCTAATTTCTAATTCATACCCTTTAACATGTGAAACACTGTCATCATATTACATTGAGAAAAAAATCAAACCTCAGAGAGACTGAGTGAAATTCTCAGCACCAAATAATATCGATGATATTATTCCCCAAATGCAAGCAGAAATGCCTTGTGAGAGAAACTGTTCTCCAGTTTTTGTTTTCAAAAGACATGTATATCCCAAATGCCCTTAGTGTACACAAAGTAATAATAAATTATTGAAAGAGCTGATATGTATAACACCAATAGATATACCTAAGTGAACAGAGAAAAAGTACAGGAGGTTTCAAACCAATACAGAAAACACAACTAAGCAACTGAAGAATGCTTAGAGGTGAAGAAATGGTCTTCCTCATAGAAAAGCACACCAACTACTTATCCAATATAAGTAAGCCATAAAAATATAACATGCAAAGAGTATTATACAGCCCACACAGGTTATATTTAGGAATAAATATTAAATATATAGGCATACATTCTCAGAATTACAATTAATTTAAAAAGAGGCTATAGATTTAAAAGAGAAAAAGAGGGGATGTGTGGGAGACTTTGAAAGAAGAAAAGGGGATGGGGAAATTATGTAATTATAATCTCAAAAATAAACGAATATTGTACATAGAAATTACATTCTTCTGTCATGATCAAGTTCCCTTGACTAGGTCCTTTCTCTGACTATCTTTTAATATTAGGGGTGTGGCTATGATTTCAGACTCGCATAACAACTTGAGAAACCAAACTGGTGACTTCAGCTTTGTGCATGTACCAGTGCACACTCTAATCTAGCAGGACTCTTTTCTTTACCTCCCTCATCTGCCCGATACCACACATCTTTACTTCACAAAATGATGGACTTACAGACATGGCTGAGTGATCTTTCTTTAAACATTGCTTCCTCTGCTGATGAGGGACTGCCCTATAAGAACCTAGCTTTTTCTCATCTTTCACCTAAGCATTCAGATGGTCAGATTAGAAAATGCTGACAGATACCTCTTACCTTACTTCCAGACCACCACGAGTGCATAGGCATTCCACACAGCCACTAAGGCAGAGCAACCGTCTGTTTGGGTACATGGTTGTGTCAAGCATTCATTTAGCTGAGGAATCTCACATACTCACCTAACAATGGTTTTCTCCTTGAAAATAATTAGATGAGGAGTTGTTTGTCTTGTGAATGTTGTGAGTGTGTTATGGGTCACTCACTACAACTGCAGGATGAAGTGGCTGCTAAGGCTGAATATTGGCAGAGCTGAAACACAACCTGGGGAAGCTGCAAGAGTGAAGAGTAGGCAGGAAGGAAGCCATAGATGTCACACAAAATGTAAAGTACAAAGAGCATGCGATTCATAAAATAACCCAGATTTCTTGGTCGTAGTGTTTAAAAGTGTCTTTGTGAAAATAATTAAAGGAAAATTGGAGTTCATGTATCAGAAAAAGTAATTTTAGACTTCATGACACAAATGAAAATAATTATAGAATTGAAAACTCCATATATTTTGCATTCCAATACACATGTGCATGTGCACACATACATAAAAGTGCACACGAACCCAGAGCTGATGCAGAGGCCATGGAGGGATGTCACTTACTGGCTTGCTTCCCTTGGCTTGCTCAGCTTGCTTTCTTATAGAACCCAGGTCTACCAGCCCAGGGATGACACCACCCACAATGGGCTGGGCCCTCCCCCCTTGATCACTAGTTGAGAAAATGCCTTACAGCTGGATTTCATGGAGGCATTTCCCCAACTGAGGCCTCTTTTCTTCCTGATAACTCCAGCTTGTGTCAAGTTGATACAAAATTAGCCAGTATACCCCAGCACTGATAAAAAGTATAAGCAGGATGGTGGCTGGGACTGACAACCTATTAGCCTTGATAGTTCCAGATTCAGTAAGATACTCAGTCTCAAGGGAAAAAGGTAAAGAATGACAGAGTAGGGTACCCAATGTCCTCCTCTGACCTCTGTACATTAGTGTATTGAAAGCACCCTCATATATGTGTACCCAGTATAATCACACAAACGCTCACACAAAAATAAATAAATGCTCTTTAAAATAAACATTACTTCCCCAATGGACATAAGAGGACATTGGGTCAGGATATCCTCTAATGAATAATGACATACACTGACAAATATTTTATAACAAAGAAATAAAATCTAGCAAAGATGAAGTAGATAAAAGATAGGGAAAGTATACTTCTGTAAACAGGGAAGACAAGTGAGTAGAGGGGAAATGAGAAATCCTCATATAAAAATCACACCCATACAACATATATGCATGACTGACAGTTTCCTTCCAAGCATATTGATAGTTGTGTGGTGTTTGGGGATGAGGAGTGATGCCTTCATCTTTTGACTCTAGTCTCCTTGATCCTGTTGTCTAAGCATCAGAGCGGTTTAGCCAATAATCATGAGTTGAACCTATATTTAAGAGTGAGGTATTCAGGACTTACTGGAAATCCACTTAGCTTCTTTATGGAGTTAGAAAAAAGATGGGAAAGACTTTTTGCCCATTGTGGGATGTTTTCCAAGTGGAGAATCTGCCACAGTACATAGAGGCATTCTCGGGTTCATTCTTTACTCGTGCTGATGACAGACTGGTTTACTGCTTTTCTGAGGTATGAAACGGCAAGCACAAATACAGCTGGGTCTGTGGAAAGCCGAACTACCTATCCCCCATTGAATGCCTTCGAGAATGACTGCAAAAGTTATCCCGAAATCCCAGGTAGAAAAACGCTCAGAGCTTCATAGCTTTCTTTCCTCAGAAACCCCTGATATTACAAAAAGAGCAAACACACCTGGAGCTACTCAATATACTCCCAAGTTGAAAAGGTGCCATAAGATTCTGGTAACAGCCCTATGTGGGGCTTCTGGTCAGGAGGTATTAGAGGTATGGCATTTTCTGTGCCTGTTAGGTTCTGCCACCTCCTCCAACTGTCCAGCAAAACCACAAAATCTAGAGTGTATTCATATGAGAATTCATGGTCATGTCGGACAAGCCATTCCTAACTGCCCATCATATAAGTTGCTCAGAAAACTGAACCAAAATCTATGAAAGTTTTAGGAATGGGATTTTTAGAGTTTATTCAACTTAGCCATATTCCCTTTGCATGACTTTTGTCTCCTTTCATGTGATAGCTCTGGCTGCATTTTTGCATTTGTGTGTCTTACTCATACTTCTGTAAGGATTGTGCATTTAGGAGTTTCCTCACAATGCTTGAATATTTAGCTAAATGTGTAATCAAACAATGCCTCGGTGTAAGCTTTATCTATGACCTTCCCTGAGCAGTTAAATAACTTGACATCTGAATGGTCCACCACGCTACTGCCTTGTTTCATAATGTAAATGTATATGGGCCAATGTCTTTCTAAACTTCATCTCAGTGACCAATGCCATGTCTCTTAACATGCATTTCACGTGGCAACATATGCATGTTATATCCTGGTTCATTTCCTGGATTGTCTTTTTCTCCTGAAACAGATCTTCTATCTGTCCTTTCACTGACCATCTGTAGAACTCAGCAATGATCTAGTCTCCACTCTCCGTGTTAAAGGTCAGTACTTCACCTGGATGGTCCTGATATGTGGCAGAAACACTGGGAGACCATTGAAAAGGACAGCAGATGCCCCACCCCAGCCTTTGCTTTTGCCTTTTACCCAGCACTGAGCAGATTAGCTCCTCCTCCGAGGAACCCTGCTACATGGGGCTGCCAGACCCATACCACAGTCCAAAGCAATAGGGTTGACCCACCAGGCCCTGAAGCTTAGAAGATCTTCTTGGTCATATAACCTCAACTATTTGTGTCAGTAGTGGAGAGCTTCCTCACAGAGCTTCTTCCCTAAGATGTGCTTACTTTCTCATTGTTCTTTTTTTTTTTTTTGATATCTAAATTTTTTTCTTACAACTGTATTTTAAAAAGAGAGATGCATGTACAGATTTTTTTAAAACATTTTGCAATAAAACTATATGAATACATTTCTGTCAGTACTTGATTATTTTAGAGGTTTGATAGTATGCATTGAAATCTTACTAGTTACCATAAGCATAAAGTGCATGTAAAACAAAATGTAACATGGAAACAGTCAAGGTTTTCTTGGTGTGTATAGATTAAGCATAATGATCTTTGAATACCAAAAATTGCCACAAGGCTATATTCTTAGCTCTTGGATTATTAACAATTTAAGGTCTAGGTGTATGCCACTCTGAGTGGGTGCTATACACTTATTTTTTTTTCTAAGAAGAACTGAGGTTTTCACTTTTTGGCCTTTGTTTTTGTTTGTTTGTTTGTTTGTTTTCTGTTGTTCTCTTTTGAACTTCATATGGCCTGTGAGTTGTTTCTGGGGTGTTTAGAGCTTTCTGGGGTTAGTACCCAATTATCAGTGACTGCATATTATGTCTGTTCTTTTGTGACTGGGTTATCTTACTCAGGATGATATTCTCTAGATGCATCCATTTTCTTAAGAATTTAATAAGGTCATTGTTTCTGATAGCTGAGTAGTACTCCATTGAGTAAATATACCACAATTTTTGTATCCATTCATCTACTGAAGGACATCTGGGTTCTTTCCAGCTTCTGGCTATTATAAATAGAGCTACAATGAACATTGTGGTGCATATATCTTTGTTGTAAGCTGGAGCGTCTCTGGGGTATATGCCCAGAAGTGGAATAGCTGGATCTTCAGGTAGTACTATATCCAATTTTCTGAGGAACCACAAGACTGATTTTCAGAGTGGTTGTACCAGTTTACAACCCCACAAACAGTGGAGGAGTTTTCCTCTATGTCCACATTATTCTTCTAGAGAGATTAGTTCTGTCTGGGATTTTTAAACATTTGAAGAAATGATTCCTTTCACTGTTGCTGTTGCAGATAGCTGGTGGGAAGTGCAGTAGTGGTGACAAAGAGAACATGTCTCTGCCCATTTTAAATGCTCTACCAGTGCTCACCCCTTCACTGCTCCCCCTTGGGGATCAATGGGCTTCTTTATTCTGATTGATTTCTTGATTTCATTTTGTTTTTTAATTCTCAGCCATTCTCTCAAGAACATCCTTATTTTAATTTTTCTTTTTCATTGTTTATCTTTGAGATTTAATTACATTTCTCCTTCCCCTTTTCTCCCTACAAATACTCCCATATCCACACCCACTCTCCATTAAACTGACTTCCTGTTTTACATTAAATGCTATTGGATGCCTATATGCATTTTCATACATGTATATTCCTAAATGTAACCTGTCTGTGTTATGTTACTTGTATGTACTTCTTTGCCATAAAAATTTGTCAGTCCAGCCTATCTGTACATTTTAGTTTCTCACATCTATTTTCACTACCCTCAGCTTCGCCCAGTTTTCTATGAGCTATTGTATAATAGGCTTGACAGTGTTTGTAAACAGAAGTTTCAGTGCAGCTATATTCAAAACTTATTCCCCCCTCTCTGTCTGTATATCTGTCTGTCTGTCTCTTTCTCTGTCTCTCTCTGTCTGTCTCTGTCTCTGTCTCTTTCTGTGTGTGTGTATGTGTGTGTGTATGTGTGTGTGTGTGTAATCTTAACTTTTTAATTTACTCTCACAAATTAAGACCAAATTCTGTGTCCTCATGTATGGATGGAGAACACACTAAATGAAGTTTTGCCAAGTGTAAAGTAACAGTTGCTTTTATCAAGTGCTTGCTTTTTGCCTATGTTTACAGTGAAGCATGTTTCATACCATGGCATTCTTTAGACTTTAATTCCATTGGCCCTTATTGATTAATGAGAAGATAAACACAAGCCCAACTTTTATATATGCAGAGTAAAGACATTCCTCCAGTAACCTTCATGAGATGCAGTGGGTATTTCTAACTGTAGCTCACTGTTTCCATAGAACTAGGTTGAAAGGGGTGAGCAGTCTTCTTAGCAGCTGAGAGGGATTTGGGGACTAAGGTAAGACTGTTGAAAAAAGCCCCATCCATGACTGGAAGGTCTCATGCTCATGTTACTACAGTTTTGTGTAGGTAAGGGCTTGGGTGTGGAGGAGGCAAAGCTGCTCTTCTGGGCATTGCAGGCTGTGTGAGTCTCCCCTGTAGCTGAAAGCAAGATTTTTTTAATCATTATTTTATTTATTTACACTCCAAATATTGCCTTCTCCAAGTCCCCCTTCTCAGAGTTCTCCACCCCATTTCCCCTCCCTTTCACCTCTGGGAGGGTGCTCTGCCCTCTATCCCCAGGATTCCTCTTCCCTAAGGCATCAACTCTCTACAGGATTGGGCACATCCTCTCCTACTGACATCCTCTGCTACAAATGTGTCAGGGGCCCCTGAGCAGCCTGTGTTTGCTCTTTGGTTGGTGGGCTTAGTCTCTAGGAGCTCCCAAGGGTCCGGATTAGTTGACATTCTTGACCTTCCTATGGGGCTGCCATCTCCTTCAGCTCCTTCGTCAGTCTTTCCCTAACTCTGCCACAGAGAACCATATTTTGTCTTCTCAAGACAAAGATATGCATTTTATTGAGTAACCTTTCCCATTTCTAACTTTGTCTACTGCACAATAATGTAATGGTTTGGACTTAAAAATGAATACAGTATTTATTACGTCTTAATTGTCAGTGAAAGGCAACGAAAAGTTCTTTAAGTAAAATAGATCTATTTGTTACCTACTTAATGTCAGCAGTATATTTTAAAAGATCCAACTGAATAATTATTTATTTCCCACCCTGTGTGTTTCTCCTAATGAATTAAGCCAACTATGAAGCATAATTATGTATGTGCTGAGCAATAAAGTTTAAACAAAATTCTCACCCTCTGCATCACTGGACTCAGAAGATCTGATGCACACACTTGTAATTTCATTATCCCTTTTCTGTGCATTTTCAACAAACATACTCTGTGCTGCACTCCAAAGTGAAAATAATCTCCTATGTCATGGAGCTGTGGATTATTAAAACTCATAAACTAACCATTACCAACATCAAATTTTTAAAGACAAGCTGTGAGATAGAATAACTGTTGGAATTCTGGGACAATGGGTGAGAGAAGAACATGGTGACCTCTGTAGGAAGAGGGGCCTGTGGTTAGGCTCTTTCTCTCTCAGATGCCATGAGTCACTGTGCAGTCTGGGGTGTATGTGCAGCTGGAAGTTGTCACAAACATTAACAGAGAACTGGGGACATTTGATAGACAAGAATTTGGTGTGTAAGATGTTCTAACCTAAGAAGACATTTCTAACAATTCAGAAAAGTTCTACAGAATACAGTGTTTACAAGTCTGAAGATATAAATCCAACTCTGGATTATATATCACCACTAAGTTGCCTCACGAAGGACTTATTCACTACATTTTTCCGATTTAAAATGGCTGTAAGAACGAAGAAAAGATAATTATTTTTTGTCTTTCTATCATTCCATCAATAATGACACTATTCATAATACTGATGAACTCAGTCTCTGTCTTCATTTCCAGCTCTCCCATCCTGAGTCCTAAGTGTAAAAGTATGTGTGTGCAATCTCAAGATGCGATGTTTTCTTCTGACAGTATTCAATTTCATTCATTAGGAACAGATGCCAGAATACAACTACTTCATTATGTCTTCAACTATGCATGGGCTCAATTGTTCATATGCTGAAAAGTCTGAGTCCTCTAATTCTTCATATGTCTCTTTATGTAACTGTTAGTTTTATACACACTTGACTTTGTTCGTAAAATTGCAAACTGCAATGCACAGCTCTTCAATATACACTTTAATAAGCCTTGACAAACACAACCCATGCATTCATCAGCATATCCAAATGTAGACTACACCTACAGTCTATTCTCTTTATGTTTCTTTGTTGTTCATTCTCTTTGCTCTCTGTTCTCAAAGGCAGCCAGTGTTCTGACTTTTAATCTAATTGATCAATTTTACTGCCCTATTTTTGTCTAAATATAGTTGTCATGCTTTTGAGATTTATTCATCTTGCTTTACACATCAATAGTTTGTTCCTTTTTTTCTTGCTGAGTAATACTCATTTCACTGTTTAAATAAGAATGTTTTGTGTTTCACAAGTTTCATGTCACACACAAGTAAGTGTCACACATAACAATGAGGTCTTTGAGATTTTCAATGAGCAGACTGGCTCTGATAGGCTGAAGTCCAGTCTGCAGTAGTTAATAGCATAAGGCCATAGAAACTCCAAGGTTGAAAGGAAATTTTTGTATGTTACATAACACCACCAAACACTTACTTCACATGTCTTGGGAAACAGGAATCATACTAATCTCTATTCCATTCATGTGAGAATAGAAGATGTATGCATGCTTCTGTGTTGATCAGCTTCGTGTCCCTGTAATAAATATTTGAAATTATCAGTTTATGATGGGTAAAATGTTATTTCACTCACAGTTTGGGAGACTTGAGTTCATGATTAGCAGTTCTCTTTCTTTTGGGTATCTGGTAAGGGTGCAAGTGACAGTCACAGCTGGCACATTGAGAAGTAAATCTATATTTCTCAAAGGAATGGGAGAGAGAGTTTCATATTCCACTATCCCTTTCAAAGACGTATTCCCAAATAATCTGCAGACCATCTACTAGGCCCCACATCCTAAAGGTTCTGTCACCTCAGGGACAGAACCTTTAACACATGAACCTTAAAAATATTTTTTTAGATTCAAATTATGGGACACACACACCTTTCAATTTCTTTAGCACACAGAACTATACAAAATTGCTAAAAATGTGTCCCAACAATTTTGGGACCTGCTCTTTCTGAGTATATTCTTCTTCCGGTAACCATGCAAAGTGACTGGATTCTGCCTTAGCTGCCCATTAATGAGAGGTTCTCCAATTCCCAACAGGACATCTACCTCTTTGACTTATCTAACACACATGGTTACCACTTGCCAATATCATCTGGTGGCTGTGGTTCAATAAAAGGTCTGAATGGAGATACCTCTACTCTTGTGAGTGAACTGAAAGCCACAGTAAGGCTCAGAAAACTGGCGATAAACTCAGGCTAGATGGAAGAAGAGACTTCCATGTGACATAACTCCAGATCCTGTGTATAGTAGATCGTAGAGAGCAGGAGGCTTCAGTGACCTTTCACTGAAAGGGAAATCCAAGACTCCAGGTTTTGCATCACCTGGGGCTATTTAGTTTACTAGTAGACAACATTAGAAAAGACTTTCCCCAACAAGCTAAACTTCTAGAGATAAAGATCCTTTCTTATCTGTCCCCAGAAAGAATTTACATCATAGTTCCAAAAAAGTACATCAAAAGTCACACAGCTTCTATCTATGATCTACAGCTTCTGAAAATTCCAGAAATCAATAATGAAGCTCCTCTTTCATATAAGTTACCTAAATCTAACGTGTCTCTTTTAGTGGTCAGTAGAGAACATTGAGTTGATACAGTCTGACTGCACTTCAGTGGTGGCCTCTGTTGGGAGGCTCAGCTGAAGCTGACCAGGGAATCAGAAGGCAGGTCTTCCAGGTAGGAAAAACAACTGAGCACTCGTTTAAGATATGTAGTGCTGTAATGTACAGAATGGTGAGTGGTTTCAGATAACTCAGTGTGATCAGATTGTGTAGAGATGAAGTCTCAAAAGCCTGTGGGTGCTAACTGCATTAGAAGTGACACTGTTCCATTTTAACAAGAACGATGATCATGTGGTGAGGCTTTGATTGTTGACCACAGCCCCAAGGTTCATGAGCAAGCCTTTACTGGATGAGCCGGACAGTTGCTACAGTTGTAGCAACCTTTCAGATAAGGCAGAGCTGCCAGCGTGGGAAAGCACACTCTCAGAACCCCTGCCTAAACACCACTCTTATTACAGTGTTAACGGACCTGAAGGAGGGAACCATGGGAACATCTGACCACACCAGGATTTCATGAAGATAGGTCGTGGCTAAGATCCAACTAGAAATAGTACCTGCTCTATGTTGGAGTTCTTAGGATACTAGAACTGTGTCTTTTGACTTCAAATTTGCTTCAACTCAGTGCCACATGCCACCTTCAGAAATTCTGTTTTGGGTCTGTTTCTCTGTTCCAAGTTTTCTAGCTGACCCAGAGCCTGTAGAATTTGTTTCTCCATATTCCTTACCACTCCTGGGAACTGGTATTTAGGCCAAGGACAGTCAGTCTAAAGAGACCACTTTCCCATGGATAAACTTGGGGCCGAACTATCTAAAGAACAGACAATCAGAAGCATTTGTGCATCTGCCTGCTTTCCAGTAGATAAAGAAAAAGGAAAAGAGCTGCTTTGTTAAACAGCATTTTATTTTCATAAATTGATGATGTGAATATATAATAAGCAAATTATACATTCTCACATTATGTAAAAATATCTCTTCTTTAGTGTTCCTGCGTTCTATATAAAATGTATATTAAAGCAGTAGGCCTACTTGAGAAAGACAGCATGTATTAATAATTTGAAGTGCATAAATAAACCAAATGAAAAATTTTACTATAGCACTTGGTTTTCTTTTCACACTAAGGTTGCACACTCTAGTTGGAATGTCTTCAACAACATGTGCCAACATCTATGCATGTGACATCCACATTCAAGAACAAATTGCACTGGCTTTGAGACAAAGTGAAACAAAGAGTAGTTCTTAGAACATAGCCCATCTTTTCTGCCCTTCTTGACTTGGAAAACATTTAAGATCAATGTTTATCTTTCCTTTGTTATTACCTGGAACCTATGTTCTGCCTTTCAAGTTGAAAACCACATCTGCCAAGGTTAAAATTCACTGATCTTTGGGCCTTTTGTAATTTGATGAAAGTAACTTCCTGATTCCTACAAGTTAAAGCCAACCAGCCATCCAAGGTAGATACATGTGGGTTGGATTTTCTCCCAAAAATAAATAAGAGTTCACATCTTAATGTAAAAGAGTTAAGCTGAAGTTCTGCTACATGTGATAACCCAAAATACGAACACACTTTCAAATTCCTAACGAATCACCTCCCAAACAAAGGCAAATGTTTCTTTTCTTTCTTTCACAGAGAATGCACTCTCCTTTGTGGAGAAGGAATTTTTGTGTCAAGAAAAATAGCTGCTGAATAAACTATAGATAGGTATAAATAATTTACCTTACAAGGACAGGACAGAATCAACGTGAGAATGAATTTTCTATTTTCACTTACAGAAAAGTAGCAAATTCTCAGTTCTAAGAACCTCAAAAAACTATATCAGATAATCTTTGAACAATATAGAATTGATTTTTAAAGGAAAGCTATTTAAGTTAAATACAATTCAAAGAACAAAAAACAAATCTAAGTCACTATGTTGACTTGCACTATCTGGTTTGAGTGTTGAGTTTTTCAAATAAAAACTTGAATTTTTATTTGGGATTTAAGACTAAAGTTGTATTTCCTGTTGTAACCAAACTATCTGTTTCTCCTATACTGTGCTGTGGATGCCCAAGGAAAACCAGAATGCCTGAATAATAAGAAATTATGAAGCCTTTAAAAAAAATCATCCCAGAATTCCTGCCCTGTATGTTCTCACTTGAAACCTTTGCTTGGTCCAAACACTGAACCGGGTAATTTTTTTGTCTTAGGTCACAATTTAATCTAGACCTGGTTAATTCATGTTGGGTGGATGAAGGAAGGAATGGCAATTCAAAATAACATCTTGGGGTGTTCAGATCATGAGGTAGACACTTGTCAAGCTTGTCACCTTTCCATTTAGCTTCAGTCACTGTATGACCATTTGGTTCATGCTAAGCCTTAATCATGTTGCTCTAAGTCTTGGAGTCTAAGAAGATCAGCATGGGGGAGGGGGGCATGTTCAATTTGCAAAGACTGACCACCACTCTCAGCATCTTCAAGGTTCCCATCTTTACTGCAAAACTTCTTGAACCACTATTATACTGACTATCTGTTAACAGTTCCTGGGAGAAGTCCCTTCCTGGATGTTCTGAGTTGTCTTTGCTGCTTTATAACCCACTTTAAACTTAAAAAAAAAAATCATTCAAACTTTTATTTTTGTCTAACATCATTTCATAGTATAAAATAAGCAACCAAGAATAAATTGTTGGCAAAAATAAAAGGCAAAAAATTTCACCTAAAATGATGCATGACATAACTATTTTGTGGAGAATAAATTCTAATATCAAATGATAAATGATTTTGCGTTTTCAACAATGCAAAACTCACACTTTTTACATAAGATGCACATTCTGATTATTCTCAACTCTCTTTACAGAAGTGGCTGAACAGCTCAAGAGGATCACTGCATAAAAATTGAGTCTGTAACCTTCTGATCCATAATTAGGCAACAATCATAAAAGGCTACAACTGGACCATCTGTTTTACTGTTGAGGGTACCAAGGCATTGGAATATCATATTATTCACTAAAATCTCACAAACAAGGTTAGAATCCTTAGCTGTCCTTATGCCTGCTTCTCTCTCTCTCTCTCTCTCTCTCTCTCTCTCTCTCTCTCTCTCTCTCTCTCTCTCTCTCTCTCTCCCCTCCCTCTCTCTCTGCCTGTCTATCTTTCTGTTTCTCTCTGTCTCTCTCTGTCCCTCTGTCCCTCTGTCTCTCTGTCTGTCTTTCTGTCTCTCTCTCTCTCTCTCTCTCTCTCTCTCTCTGTGTGTGTGTGTGTGTGTGTGTGTGTGTGTGTGTGTAACTCTCGTTTCACTGAGGTCAGAAATTAATAATAAAAATAAATTGTAGAGGAAAACTGGGTGTGCAAGAAAAGCAAGATGATGCCATGCCTGCCACATTCTGGGGTTCTCAGAACCCACAAGTTAGTAAAGAGCAAGGACACTTGAGCTAGATTGTGGTGGGAGTATGCAGAGATGCTACATTTTACACATCAAGGGGAGAGAGGATGAGATGGAATGGGATGGACAGAATGCAGCCGCTCTCATTTACAAGGGACTGAAAATAACCCTTATGTGCCTGTGTAGCTATTAGATAACTGGGGTGTCAGGCACATTGTAAAGGTGCCTAGTCAACCTCAGAAATGCTGTATGTTTTTTTCACATTGAAAAAGGGGAGGGGAATCTTAGGAAAAGAGAAAAATTCATGTTCAAGTTTTCAGACTATTAAGCCAAGATTTTCCAATCTATTATAACAAAATTAGGAATTATGCCCAATTTTAACATAACTTGTCAATAATGTAACAGAATGTGTACTAATGACTTATAATATCATATTTATCCCCATCACACTTGTGAAGGGAGTACTATTCTACCTCTTTCATGGGAAAAATTAAACTGGGTCACTAGAAGGCTAAGCTGTGTTAAGTTAGGGGGTGAAATAAGAATTCCAGCTTAGATCTGAACAAAGAAAGCTACTTTGGTATTTATCTTTGTCATGGCCCAGTTTCATGCATCTAAATGGGTATACTATTTCATGAACACTGTATAAAACTTTGATAGAACAGGATGCTAGCTTTTATTACACTTTTACACCCTCAGAAGCATGCTTCATTTCTTCTCTCTGTGTTCGGCCGCTGGCATCTGGCCCTGACAAGGGAAACCCTGCAAAGGCACTTTAGATTTCTCCACTTTCACCTACATTTTCTTCCAGGATTGAGGTGGGATCATTATGAGGCAATCAATGCCAAAGATTGTTGTCAATTTTCCACTGCTTTGGCTTAAATAAACACTTAGTGTAAGCGAGGGGTGCAGGTGGGGGCGGGGGGGACGCACTCACAGATGCACTGTCACGCAGATACACACTCTCACAAAGACACACTTTGTCATGGTTCACTTGGAAAAATCCGAAAGAAAAAAGGAGGAGGTGGATGAATACTGAAGCCAGGGAGCAAAGGGAACTAATTTAGAGATAATGAGTGGAAGACTGCCTCTCTAAAGAAGAACAAGTGTGTGCCATTAGTTGGAGGCTTAGCCTTTAGGCAAGCTTACATGTGAAACCCTGCTCCAATTACCTGTTTTTAAGCAGAAGTGAAGGGGAAACATAAAGGGAGGGGGCATGCTTATTCTTACCAAACTGTAGTAACATTCAGAGAGAACGGACTATTGCTCTTGTAAAAAGATCTCTTTCCACAATTGTAATTGTGAGAGGTAAGAACCTACCGTGCATGTTCCAAGCCTGGCATTTGGTCATGGGGTAGACTCGAGTTTTGCCCAGTAGTCAAGAAAGGGACACAGTATAAGTGTTTCCCCACATTTGCATCTTGCCTAAACATCTGAGGATCTAGAAGCCTCTGCATAAAACAGCAAGCCTCCATCTGGGGTGACCTGCTGGAGGCATGGGTCAGTTCATGAGAAAGGAGCTCTTTTGCCAGTAGACCTAACGACAAGGTGGGAAAGCCTGCTGCTGAGAAAGCCGGGAGCCTTGCACAATGCGTACCTCAGCCTGGTTAAGGAACGTTTCCAAAGTCACTCCTTCCTCACCACTGCGTCTGAAGGTAGGCCGGGGGGGGGGGTGGTTAGGAATGATCAAGGGAAAAGAACCATAGAAAGAGGCTTATCTCTGAATGAGTCAAACACCCCCCTTTCCAGATATCAACTCTATTACAACTGATTGCCTGAGTTAATCCAACTCAATCCGGGCTTGACAAAAGTAAGCAGAAGATATTCTTTGCACAACTGCTTGCTCTTCTCAGATGTCCAGCCTCCTAAAACGTGCCTTTAAGAAGGATTGCACAAATGTTAAGTCAGCTTCCTGTTCGCCATAACAAGTATGCCTTGTAATCCAGCAAAGCGCATACTATTTTTAATTCCATGTATCTGGGTGTGTAGTTCCTGCCCATAGGTGAAGTTGGCACCTGACCCCTCAGATCCCAAAATATTTATAAGCATGTCCCCAGGAAGGCTTGGGACTCAAAATCCTTTCATCAACTTGCTTCCCCAATGGGAAATAAAAGCATATTCAAATATTTTGGATTTGTCTGTCCTCACCTCAAGGGTCCTGTTAGGAAATGTTGTGTGGAACTATTTGTCAACCTGAAATAACTGTGAAACAAATGTTAAGAAGATTTAACTTCAAGTTCTGAAGAAGGAGTCATAAAATTGCTATTGGCACTGCTTCAGAAGGAGATGTAAGTTCAACACACTTCGGGCTTACAGTCTCTTCAGTAGAGTCTAGCACAATAGATCCTCGGAACTTTGTATTATGGAGTCTCAGGTCCCATCACACCGGACCTTTATTTTTTGTTTTCTGCCCAAGGACATAGATTCATAGCCAAACTAGAGAGTCTTTAATTTAGAAAAGTTTAGACCAAGAGCTGACTTCTACCATCTCTCCTAGTGGCCTTAGCTCTTAGACATCCTAGCTCGATTTGTCTAGTTAGATCCCACACTCTCTGTCTCTATCTCTGTCTCTCTGTCTCTCTATCTCTCTGTCTCTCTCTCTCTCTCTCTCTCTCTCTCTCTCTCTCTCTCTCACACACACACACACACACACACACACACACACACACACACAATTATCTGGCAATTTGTATAACATATACTTGAAACAAAGAGAACACTTTTTAAAGAAGTTCCCCATTCATCCCTTCCAAAGCCTGCTCCGTTAGCTATAAGGGGACGGAAAAAGGTGAAGCATTACCTCTACATAATATTTTATGTAAAGATAACCATTTTTTTAAAATAACTGTTTCTATGTACTCTTTAAAAACCTCTTCTTAAAAAAAATTTAGCAAAATGTTCAGTAGTCTCTTGGGATGGAAGTTTATGATGACGTCTAATGGGTCGGTCAAGGCTGTAGTTTCAACTCATTGGCTCATCATATCAGAATGTGGGATGATTTATGAAAACTCCGTGCCACTTGCCTCTTCCTCATCTCCAACACAAAGGCACTCAAGCTTCCAGCAATAAAATGAAGCACATGGATGGGCAGAGTGGACTCAAAACAAATATTACTTTATTCCCTAAAAGGAAATGAGTCTAACCTCAGAAAAGATTGACTAATTTCTAATTTCTTCCCAGAACGAGAAAGTTATGAGCCAAAATACACAGGAACAGGAACATGAGCTCTATCTCCATGGCCTGAGAAGGAAATCAAAATATTAGAGAGCTAAAGTAGAGAACACTGGTAATACAGAAACTGTATTAAAAGGCACATTTGAAGATAATAAAAGGGAGGCTCGGATTAGTTTCCTTAACTAGCGAATTGAATGACAAAACAGCAACATAAGCATTCCACCACACAGAAAACCTGACCTGGACACCAGAGTTCAGCTTCCTTCCTCCTAAAACATAACATATTATGAAAAAAAAAAAGAACCAGAAAAAATTGCTAGGTTAGAAAAATTTGCTTTTTTTTTTTCAGTTTAGATGCATTATTCTGTAATACTATATTTAATCGCTAATAACATCCCTACATAATTGCTATAAATGTACTGATTATTTTTAAATTTTTACATGCTTTGTTTTATTGCCACAATCTTCCCTCCCAGACTATTAAAAAGGCATTTAGCATAAATACTCTCAGTAGGGGGAAGAGAAAAAAACTTCCCAGGAATACACAGTACTACATTCTACAGCTCACAAAATTAACAAAGCAGTCAGTGATAACACCAAATGATACCCTCTAAAACAAAGACACTGGTACGCAGTGTTCTCGGTCTTCACAAGAGCAAAATGATGGCTGTGTGCCTACAAAAGCAAGTGGGATGATTGGCTGGATACTCAGAGAGGTTTCAATTGTGTGCCATAAACCAGGCATGGATCCAAAAAATACTTTTCAAGGGGGGTATCTTTTTGAAGAAAACCTGCTCTCCTTGGGCCTGAGGCACTCACTGTCAGTTGGTGGAGAATTTAGGGAATAATATTCGGGTCTCTTAAACCCTAAATACCCCCAAGAAGTTATAATGAGCCAGGTTTACTATCTAATCTGAGAAAAGTGTGTTTCTCAAATGTCAGCAATGTACTACCTGCTTTTATTTATCTATCACCACAGTGTTTCTACTTGGATAATGCTATTAATCCTAGTCTGACAGATAGAGAAACTATGTTTCAATAATTTGCCCAAAGTTATATAAATTTGGTGGCAAAATAGATTCCGACTCTTTGCCCTGACATGAGTCCATGACGTTTTATTATATGAGCCCATTACATTCAATCTTTGTGATTTTTTTACCTCTAATTTTATTGTCTTTTATTATCTCTGTTGACATATTTTGAGTCAACCCGTCTCCATTCAACTTGTCAGTAAGAACAGCACGGGAGAAAACTTGGATTTTATACTTATATATGCAAAACCATGTTATGAGCATTCTTTGTTATGAACATGCTTCACACATAAGATCAACTACCAATATAGACCTTTTAGTCTGCCTGATGACTTGAAAGAAGTTGGTTATTGTTCATTTTATAGATGAGAAAAGCGAAGCGTGGGGTGGCCTAAGGAGGACATGAATCCTCACCTTTTTCTTAAGAACACTTCTGTTTCTCTTATGTTATGTTACCTTATCTTCAGGCCATACTTTGATCTCACACATGTGGGCACGTATACTTGTGTGCATGCACACACACACACATGCACACACACACAAACCTTGGGAATAACTAAGACAGTTACAAATAACTTTATGATATAGCTTCACCTCCCCAAACTTCTCTGATTCTCCTTGGCATCTTCTATTTGATCACTGTGACTAAGAGCTTGCCGCATGCAGCAGGATCATGGAAGTTGGCAGCCTTTTCTATCCATGCAATCTTCAGCTTAAGCAAATATGTAGTTTAAACTGTTCCACAAATAATGTATGAGGTTCAGATAAATAGAAAATTGGGGAGTGGGGGGAGAAGACACAGTGAGTACAATGGGATACGATGAAGTACTAGGGAGCTTAAGAACAGTCAGTAACCTGCCCCACACACAACTGTGAACATTTTTAAAAAATATTTAATCAGAGTAAGCAAGAAGTGAGACCATGCTTCTTCTCCATATGTGTTCAACTGTGAGAGTATGAACTGGTATTTACAAATAGGGTGAGAGCTGAGCAGGCCTGAATAAAAAAACACCAAATTCATCATCAGGCTGTGATATCAAAAGCAACAGAAAGCCAACTCAGACACTAGCAAGGGGAAGAAACCAGAGAGAAATACATTGGAGCAATCTCAAAGACAGCAAATGTTTACAGCTTGTTCTGCTGATAAATTACAGAAAGATGTGCTATGCATTATAAAGAATTGATTTTTCTGGAAATAAATGTCATTTGCCCCAGCTTGATGCAAGCTCCATCTTAGACTATACTGATACAGAACTGCTGGCAGCCAGCTGACCCAAGTTGGAAAATGTGATGCAACCATTCCACAGTATACTTTCCCAAGGATGAGGAAAGTCTTCTCTTTCCTGCCTAGAAGATGTCCTTTCAACATATTCTATCTTCTCAGTGGGAACAAGTCCAACGTTTATAATCTCATCAAAGGAAGCCAAGTGGCAAAGACTTTCTCCAATTGGGGGGGGGAGGGCTGCTGCTAATCAGTAAAATGGCTTTTCTCTTCTTCTCTCCCTATTCTTTGTTTTTCAGGGGACCTAATTTTCTGCTTTTGCTTTTGAAATGTCTGGGCCCTCTTAACTCTCAATCAGGTTTGCGGAAGTGATGATCTCTTTGGGATTCTTTCTTTTAAATTCACCCCTTTTGAACTAAAGGTTTTAGTGGAACTAAGTCACTGCTCTGGATGTGAACAGCAGGCATTTTGGCATTTTGCAGTCTTAGTTAATCATCTGAAACAGGTCTGAGTAGTGAGACCTCAAAAATAATCTTTATCCAGCAACTTTTACTTCACTTCTGCCAAACAATACCAAACACAAGGTCATGTAGTTTCTTCAGCATGGATCCAGTCTGGAAGCCCAGAATCCTTAGAGTTGGTTGTATCTTATCTAAATGATCAAAAACAAAAACAAAAAAACAACCAAACAAACAAAAAAACTCTCCATTTCAGAAATGGGAAAAAGCCCTGTGACAAATTCCCAGGTGTTTAAGCAGGTTCCTTAGGAAGGTTTCTCTGAACACAAGGGACAGGCCTAGTCACTTCTTTTTACCTTATACTAAAATGTGTGGCAATCTCGACTTCCCTTTTTCAACCAAGCGCAGAGGAATAGAAATACTCCTTTTTAAATAATTGGAAGGTGACTGGCTTCCCAGCTAAACCAAGATACCTGCTTAAGAAATAAATCAGTTTTCTTTCCCCACCCATGGTCTCCAGGCTTCGGCTTTCTATCCAAATACCCATTAGTGAACCAGGCTGGTATGTCTGCCATAAATCATGAAATAGGTGGCTGAGCCATTAGGTGGAAGAAAAGAGAAAAACCTGATCATACCCTAGTGAGTTCAAAGTCTGAAGGATTTAACTATTACTTTGGACAACTGGTATTGCAGGATAACCTTTTTCATGTTGGTATCAGGTCTACAACTCTCTCTCTCTCTCTCTCTCTCTCTCTCTCTCTCTCTCTCTCTCTCTCTCTCTCTCTCTCTCCCCTGATTTCGAGGAAGTATTACTGAAGGGACACACTGTGCCTTGATTAAAATAAAAAAGTTCAACTGTGTTGTTTATGCCATGAATTACCCAGCTACCTGTTGTAATGTCAGCTGTCTTGCAACACAGTTAGCCAAGATGGGCCAGACATTGTATGACTTCAAAGGTTTTCTTATTTTGCTTTTCCAGCTCCCACTTAGGGAAGGCAGTAGCTGAAATCTGAGAAGGAGAAATGCTTCTGAGGTTGTTAGGAGCCTCCGAAGACCGCCCAGTTAATTACAGTCTTTATAAGTCGCACTAGGGGATGTATCACTCTCCCAGGAACACAATAAGTGTCAGTAGTTGTAGGATGATAAAGTTTCCTTTCCTTTTTTCCCCAATGCTAGGAAAGCATCCTGTGTCTGGTATGTTCTCAAAACAAATACGCAGGACAGTTGCAGATGCTGCTACTTAACAAGCACACGCAAACAGCTGCTCAGCTTCAAGTGATAGATTGTGAAGGCTGCCAGAGAAACAAACACCAGGCCATGGAATGAGTCTCATAAATAGCTGAATTTATCTCTTGGCAACTTTCACAGCACCTTCAGCAAACATGGCACCCATGCATGAAAGAGAAATAATTAGGCACATGCCCTTAAGTGACAGGCGTGAGCGGGCACACAAAGAGCAGCCTCCTCAGTCTCCCACACTCAGCACTCCCAGCTTCCTACGCCACTTGCAATAACTGTCGGACATGGATTCCAATCAACACTGCAAATTCTCCTTACTCCCAGGACAAAGTTTACTCTCTGGTAAAAAAAGAAAAAAGAAGAAAGAAAGAAAGAAAGAAAGAAAGAAAGAAGGAAGGAAGGAAGGAAGGAAGGAAGGAAGGAAGGAAGGAAGGAAAGAAGGAAGAAGAAAGGGGGAGGGAGGGAGAAAAGAAGGAAGGAAGAAAAGAATAAGGGAAGGAGACAGGAAGGAAAGAAAAAGCGAAGAAGAGAGGAAGGAAGGAGAGATAGGGGAGAGAGAGAAAGGAAGAAAGAAAACCTCAGGATTCACTCCAAATGCATTCTGTGCTTGTATCAATAATGCTATGTCATTCCTTCCTCTGTCAAAAGAAATGCTGTCTTCAAATACCTCTGTAGTCCTGCATGGGGGAAGCCAACATGAGCTCCTGTCTTTCAGAATGTCTTAAAGTCCTGTAGGTAGACAGTGTGCAGAGAGTCAGTGATCAGCTGGGGACTTTCTGAGCTCCAGATGGTGGCTTTACTACCAGAAAAAATATTCAGCTTACAATGGACAAGCAGCTCCCCAGTCATTAGTCTTAGACTTTACAGAGACATCGTATTTGTGTATGTACTCACATGTGTACAGGTGCCTGTATACACACACACACACTCATGTGTATATAGAAACCTAAGGAAAGCCTCAGGTGTCTTCCTAAGGAACACCATCCTGTAAGACATGGTCTCTCATTTGGATGTTCTCCAATTAGGTCAGACCAGCTGGCCACTGAGCCCCAGTCTGTCCCAGCAGTGAGCTACTGTACCTAGGTTTTATATGGGAAAGGCCATCAAACTCAGGTCTGTGTGCTTGCAAGGCTTCACCACTTGAGACAAAAACAAATCTTTAGGCCTATGCTGAATATTTTAGACACAATTCATAGAGTAATTCTGCCACTTACATGAAATTCGTGATACAGAACATATCAAATGACACCAAAATTAAAGGCAGGTGATCTGGTAGGAAATGAGAGGTTTCCCATAGCCTAAAATAGCACTACCATCCAGGGAGCATTGGGAATGTTGAGGGAGGGGTAAGGAGACCTGATATTAGGCTTCAGCAAACTGTATTCACATTAAGGATATAATTTCGCCAGAAAACACAGTGCCTATTTTGAATGCGTGTTTGCTGTTCCTTGACTTCTGTGACGGGTATCAAGTAGTCTATAACAAATGTTTTCTAACGATCCTCTGGATTGAAGATTATCCAGACTGGACTAATATGGGTGGTTCTGAGATATTGTATCTTCCTCCAAGAAGGGAAGAAGGTGCCTCACAGTGGTCAGAAGAGTTATGAAAGTTAAGCTCAGAAAGTTAGAAAAATTCACATGTCTCCTCTACAAAGTTAGAGGCAATTGTTGGAGAGATTTTCTTCCGTAGAAACCGTCTGAAAGTTGGACAGAGAGTGCCAAGGACTTATAGGCCCTGAGTCATCGCCCACACTGAAGTAGGGTTTCTTTTATGTAAATGTTTTTGAGTCTCCCGTGAACTTGGGAGTAATCATTTACCTGTGCTCCTGTATGTAACCCCCAGTAAGCTCATTGGCTTGCCCAGATATAATTGAGAGGAATCATTACATTGGTCTCTTGTTGATGTCCAATCTGGGATAAGGAGACATTTGATCAGAAAAATGCACACTACAGACAGTCGATGTCTATGGTGACATATTGTTAATGAAAAAGGCAATTGCCAGGGTTTGGGTCCCTTTTTATATGTGCCATGGGTAGATCTTTGGATTTTAGCCAGGTTTTAATTTAATTTAATGAATTTGTGTTACCTGGGGGAAATAATGTCACCTTCTAGTGTTTTCTTCATGATTACATTCAGTGAAGTGCATAACATTCAATATTTATAGGTAACTAATACTACTAAAGATGAAATCATATGTCCAAGGCCATAATAGAACATGACTAGGTATGTTCTGTTAATTTAGTATTCTTTTCCCTGACCCATGCAGGTTTCAGTAAACAGCTCTGTAATAGCTAGTTTGTTCCTGAAACATAATCAGTAACAAACTAGTTACTACACAAATACATAATATTAATATTGCTTATTCTTTCTTCATTTCTCTCCTTGCTTTGAATTTTTATATGTAATTTATTTGTTATATCAGTTTATAAATGGTAAGCTAGAAATTATCCTATATAAGTCCTTATTTTACTTTTAGTAATAAAAGGATGCTCTCTAGCATTTATTGCTGCTTCTAAAGTATGTCATTTATTTGAGTTGTCATTGCTTAACACGTATACACTAATATCTCACAAATTTGTTACAATATGATTTTGTTAGCTAAAACCATGAAATTATAACATAAAAAAACTTCTGAGTAAAATTGATTTTATTTAAGAACGTTTATTCAAAGAGAGCTTTATAGTCCGTGTAAGAAAACACCAAGAAGAGGCCACCACCACAGCTTTTTTGAGACTTATTGTAGAATTAAATTGAAGTCTTACAATGTTATTAATCTCAAACTGGCAGTTTACTGAAAATGAAGGTTGAAAGCAGAGGGCTGAAGAGTATCTACAGCAATGGAACTATTATAAAGGGAGAATCTTCTGGGGTGCCTCCAGTCAGAGCCCCTGGAAGTGACCACTATCCTCCACTCTATGGAAAGGGAAAATATGCACTTTCATACAGCGTTACTGTATATTGTCATATAATAATAGCATGTAATGGTCAACTGACACCAAAATGTCTAATTTTTCCTCCTACATCACCTTTCTGCAAAAAAATTGAAAAAAAACAAAAGGGAAGCAAGAAGAAACATGCAGAAAAACATCCCAAGAAATGCAGTGTCATGAAGTTTAGAGGACAAAGGCTTGAGGGAGGGAGTAATCAGAAGTATCAAACTGGCTCAACCTTACAAAATCTAGGACAATGAGCTGCAGTCAGGCTTCAGAACACTGACTTGTCTCTTGTGATTAAGAAATTACACAGCACTACCAAGGCCAAGCATTCATTTCTATTTGTTGCATATAAGCCTTACTAAATGCACCAACTAAACTGTTCACTTCCTCAGATTTACCACCAAGACTTGTCTCAATTTTATTTACAGTGAAAGGCTGGGACCTTCATATAAGTAAACAAAAACCTTATACTGAGTTTATAACATCAGTACTAGTGGTGTGAGTTGGGTTGGGGTTTTTATGTAAAGTTTATACTTAAATAACAACAATTTTAATTTCCTAGCTAAAACAAGTAGAGTAGGAAATTTATTGCCACGACTTGCTGGGTTGTGTATCATGTATTAGAATGATCTGAAGCCACATTTGACAGGATACTCTAGTTAAGGTGAACTTAATAACAGTATGTGTCTCCTCCTAGGATGGGTTTGTCATGTGGTTCAGTATCTAGACAATGTCAATGTCATTAAAGATATGGGCATATTTACTTCTCCCAGGCTGCCATCCTTAGTGAAATAGCATTACCAATTTTGTTAGCAAGACAAAAGCATCTTCTAGAAAAAAAAGTGAAAGGGGACTTTATTTGCTATGTCAAGTACCCTTGCAAACGTTGCAGTCAACACTTTTCTGCTCTTTCAGACGAGATAATCTGCCCACATTTTAGCTCAGCTATTTTTCAAACATGAGAGATTTTGCCACCCACCTGCAGAGACAATTATTCCTATCTGAAAATACTTTTTTTGTCACAAGAGGATTGATGTGAAAATGTTTGTGTTGAGGACAGAGAGGCAGCTCAACATCCTCCAAGGCACTGAACATATCTCTACAACAGGAAGTTACCCTGCCCAAAACGTCAGAAGTCTCGCCGCTATTTAAAAATGCATAAAATGTATTCGTCTGGTATTTTTGTCACAAGGAAAAGCTGTTCAGGGAGGATGAGTTCAGGGTAACAAAGCAATACTCTTCACTGGAAAGTGTAACACAGGTCTTCCCTGAGGAGATGCAAGGGAAATGGAGGTTATCCAACAAGAGTTTGTGAGAAAACAAGTACTTTGTTGGGTTTAATGGAGTGAGAGGTGGCAGCTATGATAGTGAAAGCCATAAAAGATGTCCTGAGGTCAGCAGCAGCGGGTACCGGGAGCTTCCTTTATCCTAATTCAATCCACACATTAAACTTTTCAGCAGAGTATATTCCACCAATGATTGCATGGATTAAATTCACACATATCACAGTCATGGTTGTCCCTCCCAGCCCAGAACATGAAGCTCCGTTCACCAAGGAAACTGGGTTAAGTGATCCTAATGTCTACCCTCATTCAGTATGACATGGTGGCCTCCAAGCCAAGGAGATTGTCTTAGAAGATACTTCCTGAGCTGTTTGCAGAAAGAACCAGCCTTTGTTCATACCTCAATCTCACACCTCAACTCCCCGAGACTTCTTGAGGCAAGAAGTATTTGTTCTTTAAGCCACAAGTTTGTGATGCTATGTTGTCACAGCCCTAATGGAGTTGCAGTCCTTTGTGAATCTTTGTGGTAGAATCTCGGAAAGTAAATGGTTCCTTCCTTGTAAATTTGATTAGAGAAACAAACGATAGTGTTAAGAGGAATCAGTAAAGTTGCCAGTGTGGTCTGTAGCCCCCGTCCCACAAAGACTGAGAAATACCATGAGTTACCGATTCACTACTTCAATACTAAGACAGTGAGATGCAATTTTGTAATGTTTTTCTTATAACAGGAACGTACTGATTTTAGTGGTTACACAATCAATCAACAGAGTTTGGTGAGCAAATTATCAGAGCCTTGAGATTTAAGTCCTAGAAATACAAGCAAAACTGGTAATATGTTAGCCTGCCTGTGTTTCAACAGTTCCTCTCAAGCAGTTATGAAGTACTTGACGTCGATACTGCCACAGATGCAAATTTGTAAAATGGTCATCATAATATAAAAAGCCTTGCACAGTATATGGGAGCATGAAGATTAAGCCTCCCCAAAGCATGTGAGCTTTCTTTGGCATCATCTTTCCTACAGGATCTCATTTAATCATCACAATCTTCCTAGAGGGATTTTGTAATTAGTCATGGTGCCCCCATTGTACAGAGGCAAAAAGTGAGGTTTACTGGAGTCAAAACAAGGTGATTGGGCTAACAAACTAGAGGGCATATCTAGCCCCACAGTTCATGTGCTATCCCACTTGAGTTCCTTCTTACCGCTCTCTTAATGAAAGAAGAAAACTGGAAGGACTAGAAAACAGTCCTACAACTTCTCTCGAAATTGCACCCTATACAAGTCATCGGGAACTGCATGTTTTATCTGAGCACATAGCTTTTGGAGATTGGCTGGCCAAGTTCTAATTCCTTCATGCTGTGCTCAAATAAAGGCGACCTGGTATTTAAGCTTTGGGGAAAAATAACAATTAGTTTTAGGAAAACATAGGAATTGTCTCTTGTGACATTTAGCAAGCAACCAGGCTAAGAGCTTGGTAGGCTGGGAAAGCAGACACATTCTGAGCTGAGAGAGAGAATTGTTTTTTCTTGCTAGCCACCCCCTCCTTCTTCCATGCAAGGACACAACTAGAGGGCCGGCCCGCCTCCCAGGTCATTCTCTTTTTCTGACCTCGGGTTTAGGTCCAGATGGCACTGGCCCCCTAACTAGAAAAGGAAAGCTGCTCAGTTAGATTGAAAATCAGGTTTATGTATACATAGGGTTGACAAAGGCATCACAAGAATAAGAACCATTTGTTAACTTGTAACTTAGTGAGATGCCTTAGGAGAAAGGAGAAAGCTTCAAGGAAGGAGTCAGGAAAGCGCCTGCTTGTGTTTGCTGGACACTAATCCCTCAGATCCATGGCCTGAAACCAGACAAAGGACAAATTACATGGCTCTTGAGGAGTTTATTTTTCCAGATGGCCAACCTGAAGCTATAGTTCACTGGCAAATTAAATCTCCTACAGGAAAAAAAAAGAAAAAAAAAAAAAAAAAAAACCAACTTCCCTGATCATGTCTTTAATAAAAAGCACAAAGTGTACTTCTTGAACCAATTGCTTGGAAATGTGGAAGACGCAGGAGAAGGAAAGCCCTGAAGGAAAGCCTTTGCCAGATATTGAGTTTCATCTCTCATGTTTGGTCAGTTGGTAAGAAAACAAAGATATGGAAACCACTTTCCAGTTTTCTAGCTGACCGATGCTAACATTGCTCTAATTCTTCAAAGACAGCTTGTTGCCTTACTACCTCAAGGTCAAACCACTTTTGTCTCTAGTCCAGTGAGCTGATAGTTTTAATGTTTCCTCATAGCAAGGAAATACACACACACACACACACACACATACACACACACACACACACATTGCTTAGAGGGAGAAAATGAGAACAAGCTAGAAATAATAAAGAAAAATAAATATCAACTCACCCTAATGTCTGGCTGGCAAGGTTAATTACTATAATCACCAGTTATATCAATCTTATTTTGTATTTTTGAAAGCAGATTTAGATGAAGCGGCAGAGAGAAGAAGACAAAGGGTCTAGAATTCAGAAACTCCTGGTCATGCCTTTGATGGTGAAAGCTCTCATTTAATTTAAGAAATGTCTGCTGTGTTCCTTTGAGAAAGGCTAAGGCCTTTGCATATACTTGTGCTCTTAACCTCGTTGAAATTATATGGAGTGGGAATTTTCATTACACAGATAGATAACACAGCAGCCTTAGAAGACCTTTACCTTGCTATTAAATGGCAGAAGAGCCAGACTCAGCACCTGTACACCTAACGCCTGCGTTCCATCTTTCACTTCTACAGCAAATATTTACTAAATATTGTTTTTTCAGCCTGCTGCACCCACATACTGGGGACTTAGGAAACAAAACTGTTCACTCGGTGAACTTTCCATCTATTGAAAGTAACAGACAGAAAAGGTGAAATTCAGAGCGCTGAAGCATGTGCTGGATCAAAACTGTGAAAGGGTTCCTAGTGGTTCGATTCCCTCGGACCCCGCCTGGAGGGAGGACGGCGAAGGTTTACATGCACAATCCTCATCTAAAGCATGACCTTCCCTCAAACCAAGAGAACGAATGCTCTCAAAGGGATTCACGTAGAAGTGTTTGTTTTAGGGGTTGCTTGACTCCAAGAATCCAATTCTTAAGCTCTTACAACAGTGTCCTGGAAGAGTTTTCCAGACACCACAGGACCAATGTACACATGAACTCTCAGAGTCTGTGGCAGCACGCACTCACACATAGGTTCAGGTAGACTCAGTCCTACTGCGGAGAGGAAGAAGAAAACATAGGGTCCCATCCTTAACCATGAAGCTATTTGTGATTGATAACTGCTAGCAAAGGGAAAAATCAGTTTTCTCCAATGGAGTGTTACTGGATATATCAACACTTACCTGGGCAAGCCCCATGCCCAGGAATAGTTGGCCAACACAAAACAAACCTTGAGGATTCCCAAGCCAGATGAGGTGACCCATACCCCAAACAACTCTCAGAGAGCTCCGCAGGTTAGAGACAAAGGCCAGTTAGGCTTTTGTTTCCCAGGCAGAGAACAGGCTTCTCAGAGATCATGGGACTGGCAGGCTGCTAATCTAGTTGATAAGATTGGAAGGTCCCTGTCCTGCTACAGTCCTTACTCCCTGAGCTTTTCCTTGTCTTCCCTTTGACTCCAGCTATATAGGCTAGCCCCACTGGCAACAAAGTCAGGGATAGCCTGCCTGTGGATTTTGTTTGCTGACTGGGCTGCCTTGTCCAGCTTCAGTGGGAGAGAATGTTTTTAGTCCTGCAATGACATGATGTGCCAGGGTAGACTGCTACCCAACTTGGGAGGGGAGATACCCCTGCTCAGGGAAGAGGAGGGGCAGAGGAGGAGGGGTGGTGTTAGGGGAGGACTGGGAGGAGAGGGGACACTGTGATAAGGATGAAAAGTGAATAAATGAATGAATGAATGAATAGAAAGAAAACTTAAAAATAAATGAGCTGTCCTCAAAAACTGTCTCTTGGGTCATTCCCACCTTATTCATTACTGGAGACCCTGTTCCCCAGCTCTTCCAAATCCTGAGACCACTACCGGTGTGCAACAACAGATTAGGACCCAAAAACTCCATGTTTTCTTTAGAGTTGGGTTTTTTTATTTGTTTGTTTGGGGGGGGGGTTGTCGGCTTTTTGTTTTACTTTATTTGGGCATTTGTTTGTTTGTTATTTGTCTATTGCTTTTTGTTTTGGGTTTGGTGGGTATTTTATTTTGATTTTGGTTTGTGCAGGTGTTGTTGTTAACAATCCAGCTTCCCCCCTCTCCCAGCCCCCTCCCACAATTCGTCATCCCATTCACCCTCCCCCTTGTCTTGGAGATGTTCTCCAAGAGGATGTTCTCCCACCAGGCCTCCCCCTCCCTGAGAACTCAAGTCTCTCAAGTCTTCTTCCACTGAGGCCAGACCAGGCAGTCCTCTGCTGTGTGTGGGGGTGAGGGGGGGAAGCAGACCAGCTTGTGTATGCTGCCTGGTTGTGGGCTCAGTGTCTTTTTTTAAGAGAGAAAGAAAGAATATAAAGCTGTGTGGGTAGTGAGATGGTAGGAATTGGAGATGGAAAATAAACATGATCAACACATAGTGTATGAATAAGAATTTAAAATAACTTTTTTTTAAGTTCTGGTTAAAAGATGGAAGATATAGGTTTGTGGGTATAGGATAAAGGTTTGGGATAGAATTAGAAATGTTTAAAGTACCAGGCATGAATGTCCTAGCTAGGGGGACTTACATTGCCCCTATGTAAAAGTGCAATGGTTGCACCTCTTACTTGGCTTGTTATTGATGTGTTTTGTAGGCTTTAGAGCTGGGTAGGACTATTGAAGAGCACCTTCAGCCACTAGGAGGGTTTGGTCTCAGAAGAGATTTCCAGGTCTGTTCTAGTGTTTGGTGACAAAGAGTAAGACAAAGGGGTCGTACCTTCAAGTTCAGAGAGGCCTTCCAGGGCAATGGCAATAGTCTATATTATTTTGGGGATTCTCCTTGACTCCCCTGACCAATAATGCATGAGAAAGTGTCCCATGACTGCTTGGGGTTTTTAATAGATAGTTGTAGTGATTTGGTTAAAAATGACCCCTGTAGGCTCATATATTTAGATGTTTGTTCATTAGGAAGTAGCACTACTTGACAAGGATTAGGAGATCTGATCTTGTTGGAGTAGATATGGCCTTGTTTGAGGGAGTGTTTTACCGGGTGTGGTCTTTGTCATTTCTACTGCTCAATCCAGGCCCAGTGTCTCTCTTCCTGCTGCCTATGGATCCAAAGGAACTCCCAGCTCCTACTCCAGCACCATGTCTGCCTGTATGCTACCATGCTTCCTTCCATGATGACAATGGACTAAAGCTATGAAAGTCTAAGCCAGCCCCAATAAAGCCAGCTTTTCTTCATAGGAGTTGTCATAGTCATGGTGCCTCCTCACAGCAACAGAACACTGAATAAAACGATAATCTATGGTTCTTGGGCAGAACATTCTCATCCTACACTGCTTGACTATATAACTATTCATAAATGATAAAATTTTAAGTAAGCTTATAAAACAAATTGCTGTCCTATGGCTTTTCTAAGAATCCTTGGAATTACCCTTTCCTTCTCCCTCTGCAGTACTCTGTCTTTCCTATGTCCACTTAAAGTCCCCCTCCTCTGTTTTCTCCCTTTCTTTCTTCCTAGCACCTGTGTTCTGCTTTTCCCCCTCTCCAAAGCTCCTCCTCTCCCTCTCTCCCGTTGTGGTTCTTTCCTTTTTTTTTTTTTTTTTTTTTTGCTTCTTCAGTCTTTTCAGATTATATACCTAAGTCTAAAAATTCGGAGCTAAGATTCACAAATAAGCGAGGAAACGCCATGTTTCTCTTACCTAGCATGCTCCACTCAGTTCCATCCATTTCCCTCCAGACTCCATGGTGTCAAGAATGTCATTTGAAAAAAAGAAAAGTATACAATGTGGCATTGCTGTTACATCAGCCATGGTATTTTTGCATTGGTGAGAATTAAAATGAGAATACCATATGGAGTCAAGATTAAAGAAGACAAAGGTTATTATTTCACTAATTAATATAGCTCTGAAGTCACATACTTAGCCAGGGATAACGATCTATATCTGATTCCTTGCTCAGACAGAAGGATCATAGACAACATACGCAGAACTAGTTTGAGGTTGTTCTTGGATGCATAATGAGATCCTCTATTTTAAAATGCCCCCTTCTTTTATGGTGATGATGACATAGGGCTTTTTCTAATGATTAAAGTTCTTCCAACGGCTATATATACAAAGGACCATTCACCTCTGCTCTCACTAATCCTTTAGAAATACAGTCTCATTTCCAGGGTCCTCTTACTTTAGGGAAGGAGAAGATAAAAGTTTTAACAAAGAATCCCTGAAGGTTCTTTTAAATTAGTAATTAAAACTATTATATGCTCAAAACATATGAAAGCACAGCACTAAAAGCCCTTCTGTTATGATAGAATCATTATTTCAGTGTTAAAATGAGCCTCTGAAGATAAGTAATAGAATGTACATCTCCTCCCTCCTACCTGCTCTGTCTACCATCAATAAAACCTAGGTATATCTTTGGCATAATATCTTTCTACTCACTGCAGTCCTATTTTGTAACTATCATTTGATAGGTGAAGGCAATGGGTATCTTAATAACGGTTTTAGGCTTTTGGATCAGAAATAACAAATGAGAAACAAAATGAGAGCCAAGTGTTCTTGTAACATCAGTGCCCACATCTTTGGTAGACAGACAATTCCTTATTCTATACCGACCCTTTGTTCCCCCAACAAATCTCCCATGCCTCCATTTTGACTTTGTATCAATAATGGTTCTATTTTAACCTTTCCATTCAGAATGCTTTCCTACGTTAAACTATTTGCACCAAGTCTGGAAGGATCTTAAACTTTTGTTTTACTCTATCTTTGTACTTCTTAGAACCTTCTCTTGAACAAAGAGAGAATCTTCAGCATATACCTTAGTTGGAAGTTATGGTCATGGTGAAAGAAGACTTATATCCATCAGATTTTCATTACTGTAACAAACACTGGCTAGAAGTCATTTAAAACAGGAGACATTTATTTGAGCCCATGACTATAGGGCATATAGTCAATGGACAACTGTCTCCGTTTTTCTATGGCTATTGTGAGGCAGAATAGCATGACTGAGGGGCATGACAGAGGATGCTGTTCCCTTCAGTTGGCCAGAAAGCTGAGAGAGTCAGAGGAAGGGTGAAGACAAGATATGATTTTTCAAGACATATCCCCAGTGACTTACTTCCTTTATCTAGGCTCACTTCCTAAAGTTCCCACCACTTCCCAAAGTAATACTATCAGCTTTATCTAGTAGTTCAACACATGGAAGAGCCTTTCCATACCTTTTCTCTGATCAAAGAGTTTCATTTAAACTCTCAGAATTTTTATGGCATGTGTTTATGTGTGAGGTAGGCAGGGAAAAGTGTTTCTTGAGGCACCTTGTGGAGGTCAGAGGGCAACTTGTAGAAGTTAGTATCACCTTCTACCATGACAGCCCCATGGACCAACTCAGATCCTCTGACATAATAGCAAATACTGATAAATTTTACCAACCTTAACTAATGCTATTCATTGTCATGAAGAAATAACACTTTACAATTTCTCCTCATGATTAAGTCCTCAATAGTTTTGTATATAAAGATCCACTAGTCAGATACAAAGTCATATATTGTGGTGTATAACAAGCAATTATAATAGCTAAAAGTTGTTAAGAATATATTGAAGAATTATAACATAATTCTGGTTGATTTGCGTGCCTTAATTCATCCAGCCTTTACTGTAATATATATTAATTCTATAACAAAATATCTCATACATGAATGAGTTAAAACCACAAAACACCCAACAACCTAGAGGGATGTTGTGAATACAAGACCCAGAATTAGACTGGAGTTATGCTATTCAACAAACCCATGCCTTTAATCACATTAAAGTCCTGTTAAACTTTAGAGAAAGAATAAGAATCAAAGTCCTGTACTCTTGAATTCTCTTCCAAGAAAGAGAAGCACAGGTGACAATATCATGATTAGTAAAGGGCAGTATAAAGCTTATATGTAAAAGTCCAGGAAGAAAGCACCCTTCCTCTCCTTATGATCCTTGAAGTTCATTTTCACTCATCCATCCATTCAATAAATGCTGACTGAGAACTCATTTTCTGGTAGGTTATGGATTAGGGGAATATATATATATATATATATATATAGCCATTCTCTCAAGAAATCCATTTACATAGTATAGAATACAAAAATTTTTAAAATGATTAAAGCTTATGAAGAAACTGGATGATTATTGAGACTAGATGATTGTTCTTTCTACCTCGGGTGAGGGGGATAAAGAAAAGTAGTTTGTATGGATGTGGTAACTTAGAAGAATGAATGTAAAGGAACTAGGAAAAACAACACAGAAAAACAAAAGGGTAAACACAAGACCAAAGTAAAAAAAAAAAAAAAAAAAGCACAGAGTGTGTTCAGAGAAAAACAATGAAAGCAAAAAGTCCATGAGGAAGTTAGCATTTTTAAGCATGAAAGGTAAATTTGGTCCTGGTTGAGTATGATGGGGACTCACTGGGGAGTTTAGGCCTGATTGAACACACAGAGAAGACTCAGCCAAATTATTTTATGAATATTGTTCTAGAATCATTAAACTACATGATGAACTTTAATACAATAGAGACAGAATATTGCTTAAAGCCATAGCATTGTGGTTGGTATACTGAACTAAGGTTCCATTAAAGAAAAAAGAAAAAAAAGTTACTGATAGTATATAAAATTGGACAGAATAAGATGACAAATTAGTGTCTGTAGGTTGGAAACGTGAAGTAGACAAATATAATTCTCAGATATCTAAAAATCAGTAAATTTAATGTTTACACATGGATACTTGAGCAAGCTAGAAATAAGAATAAGAATTGCAATTTTACATTGGTATGATAACTATATATTTTCCAAATGTAGATCCCAGCTGCTACCTTCACCTAGATGAATATCTGATGGTTATAGTTTGGATTCAACTCATCATAAACAGTATACTGACTCACTTAATAAGAGAGCTATGGTTACAAACGGTTCCTTATGAGGTCATCTAGAAATACCATGCTGCTCATAAGTGGAGCTGTTGAAAGAATGTGCCTTCTGAAGTGCATGTGCCCATCTTTTCTCTAGTAGGGACAAGTGCTGTGAAAGATTACCTAACTCTTCGAATGCATGTGATACATGACTCTAGCTATGTGTGTAAAATATTTTGGACAACTTTGATACAATATACAACATATCCTAAGACTCAAAAATCTCAGGCAATGATTTTTCCTAATTATTTCAAAGCAACAAAGATATATGCACCACAATGTTCATAGCAGCTCTATTTTTAATAGCCAGAAGCTGGAAAGAACCCAGATGTCCTTCAGAAGATGAATGGATACAAAAATTGTGGTACATTTACACAATGGAATACTACTCAGCCACCAGAAACAATGACTTAACCAAATTCTTAAGAAAATGGCTGCATCTAGAGAATATCATCCTGAGTAAGATAACCCAGTCACAAAAGAACAGACATAATATGCAGTCACTGATATTGGGATGCTAACCCCAGAGGCTTGCACTCCCCCAGAAACAACTCACAGACTGTATGAAGTCCAAGAAATAAAGAAAACAAAACAAAAAAAATATTTACAAAACAAGAAGACTTTGACTATTTCCATGTTGCGTTTTGTTTTGCATGTACTTTACGCTCATTGTAACTATTAGGTTTTCAATGCATACTGTCAAGCCCTTGAAAAAATCAAGTACTGACTAAAAAATATATTCACATAGTTTTATGTAAAAATTATTTTAATATCTGAAAAAACAGTACTGACAAAAATGTATAATTTTAAGCAAAAAATGTTTAAAATCTGTACATTTATTTTTGTTTTGTAAAATAAAGTCATTTTTTAAAAATTAATTAATTAATTAATGATTTCATCATTGATGTGAGCTTCCTCACTGCTAAGAAGGTGAAAGGTCATTGTAAATAATGAAGACATTAAATATAGCCATGCCAATACATAAAACAAACTCTTATTCTCAACAATAAAAGAACATCTGGGGGAATCATGATTACTAACCTCAAGATGTATTATAGAGCAATCATAATAAAACCTGTATGGTATTGGTAGAGAGAAAGGAGGTAGATCAATCCAATAGAATTGAAGACACAGAAATGAATCCACACACCTATGGTCATTTGATCTCTGACAATTGGATGGAGCTAAAACCATCCAGTGGAAAAAAGACAGTATTTTCAGCAAACGGTGCTGGTTCAACTGGCTGTGAGAATATAGAAGAATACAAATAAATCCATTTTCATCACCTTTTACAAAGCTCAAGTCCAAGTGGATCAAGGACCCCCACATAAAATCACCAGATATACTGAAACGGATAGAAGAGAAATTAGAGAAGATCCTTGAACACATAGGCCAGGGGAAATTTTCCTGAACAGAACACCAGTGGCTTATGATCTAAGGTCAATAATGAACAAATAGGACCTCATAAAATTGCAAAGCTATTTTAAGGAAAAGGAAATTGCCAATAAGACAAAATGGCAACCAACAAATTGGGAAAAGATCTTTACCAATTCTACATCTGATAGAGGGCTAATATCTAAAATATACAAAGAAATCAATAAGTTAGACTCCAAGGAATTAAATAACCTATTCAAAATGGGTTACAGATATAAACAAAGAATTCTCAACTGAGGAATACTGAACGGCTGAGAAGTACCTAAATAAATGTTCAAAATCCTTAGTCTTCACGGAAATGCAAATAAAAACAACCCTAAGATCCCACCTCAAACCAGTCAGAATGGTGTGAAATCAGAAACTCAGGTGAGAGCAGATACTGACAAGGATATGGAGAAAGAGGAACACTCCTCCATTGTTGGTAGGATTTCAAGCTGGTACAACCACTCTGGAAATTAGTCTGTAAATTAGTGGTTCCTCAGAAAATTGGACATAGTACTACCTGAGGACCCAGCTATACAACTCCTGAGCATATACCCAAACAATGCTCCAATATATAACAAGGACACATACTGCACTATCTTCATAGCAGCCTTATTTATAATAGCCAGAAGCTGGAAAAAACCAGATGTCCTTCAACAAAGGAATGGATACAGAAAATGTGGTACATTTACACAATGGAATACTAGTCATCTGTTAAAAATAATGGCTTCATGAAATTCTTAGGTAAATGAATGAAACTAGAAAATATCATCCTGAGTGAGGTGACCGAATCACAAAAATACAGCCATGGTATGTACTAACTGATAAGTGGATTTTAACCCAAAAGCTCAGAATACCCAAGATACAATCCACAGACCACGTGAAACTCAAGAAGATGGAAGACCAAAGTGTGGGTGCTTCAGTCTTTCTCAGAAGGAGAAACAAAATACTCACAGGAGGAAATATGGAGACAAAGTGTGGAGCAGAGGCTAAATGAAAAGCTATCCAGAGACTGCCCCACCTGGGGATCCATCCCATATACAGCCACCAAACTCGACCAATATTGTGAATGCCAAGAAGTACATGCTGAAAGGAGCCTGATATAGATAGTTGTCTCCTGAGAGGCTCTGCAGGAGCCTGACAAATACAGAGGCGAATGCTTTCAACTCACCATAGGACTGAGAACGGAATCCCCAATAAAAGAGTTAGAAAAAGGACTGAAGGAGCTAAAGGGGCTTTTAACCCCATTGGAAGAACAACAATATCAACCAACCAGACACCTCAGAGCTCACAGAGACTAAACCACCAACCAGAGTCGGCGTGGAGGGACACATGGCTCCAGCCACATATGTAGCAGAGAATGGCCTTGTAGGGCATCAGTGGGAGAAGAGGCCCTCTGTCTTTTGAAAATGTAGGGGAATGCCAGGGCGGGGAGGCAGGAAGGAGTGGATGGGGGGCCACTCTCATAGAGGCAGGGAAAGGCGGTATGGGATAGGGGAATATCCGAGGGGAAACCGGAAAAGGGGAGAGCATTTGAAATGTAAGTAAAGAAAATATCACAAAAAGAATATTCTGAAACAGGACCATAAGGATTGTGAGGATTTTGTAATTTGACCTATCATGTATACACCATAGTTAGCCCCGATAAAATTACCTTGTTTCCTGTTACTGTCTATAAATCTCAAGAATTCCTAGGCCCAGACACAAAGTGTACTCTTTGTTTCTATATTAACCTACTAGCCAAAGATGATGAAAACAAGTAGGCAATTGGAGAGGAACAAAAAACTTGTTTGCTAGTCCTCCCTGCAAACAGGAAGCACAATCCTAAAAAGAAAGCTTGAGCGAGTGCTCACGTGTCTCCTATTTTATTTCTGAAGCTATGGAACTCTGAGGATCACTGGGAGCCGACCTTCTTATTTCCTTGCAACAAAACAACCCAGGCACCTGTGTTCTACACTTCGATGTCAAGAGAGACTGGGTGGGGCAAACAATCCCTCCATATGTACAGTTCACGTGGAAAGGCTTAATTATGATGCATGAATATATTTTACAAAAACAGAATTCTTATCTCTTGATGCTAATTATCTTGGTATACTTTTAACTGAACCTAATCGTGTGGTATGAATAACCATTGCTCACCATCCAGTACAAAAATTATCTTTTATCTTCACACTTAGCAGTTCACCTAATACAACATGAAAATGTCTGTTTGTGACTTCATGTTCATGTCCAGTTGTTACTCCTGTCCGGGAGAAAGTGTCCCGAGCTAACTAAAAACTTGTCAAACCCCTCCAGCTGAAAGATACTCCCCTAAGTGATTCATGCTAAATTAGCATTGTTCGCAAAGGTTTTCAAGACTATACAATTATGGTCAGATGAACACATTCCTCATACAATTTGGGGATTAATATTAGTCTCTTAACAACCTAGTAACCAAGATCATAATTACCAACTGTGATTTACCCCCATTGTTCAGGTAACTGGCCCTGGATATATGGCCAATTTGAAACCTGGGAATCTTGGGAGAAAGCATCAGGTCCACTGTTGAAAATTGAATTCAAGGGCAGCCCTGCTCCCTGAACAGTCATATTCTTCTTTTCTCTTTGTGCTATTTGTTCGTTCCTATTGTGTGGAGCTATCGTTTGTGCACACATTCTATGTTAGATTTTCTACACGATTGAGCTTGAAAAACCAAAGCTTAAGTACTAAATGTTTCCCCAAGGCCTGAATGGACTTAAAAGGACATAGGTGCAAAAAGAAAAGAAAGGAAAATGGGGGAAGAAAACACTGCTTGTTAAGTTGTTGCAATAATCTCATGCTGAGAATAAAGACCTTCAGAGTTAAGAGAATGAAAAACAGCCTTCTAAATAGATTGCTTGCTTTTGTTGCACAGGTGGCGAGGCCTGGAAATATAAGATATGGGGAACAGCAGGGCAGCCTGCGAGCATTTCATTAAGCTGGGAGAATAGAATTGTGTAGTGTTAATTCCCACTTTACAAGATACATGGGCTCCTGGACAACTTGGACTACACAGTGCTGGTTTGTTGGTATGTTTTCTACCAGAAAATACTCTGGAGGAAGAAGATCTCTTTCTATATTGTATAGCAGTTGCCCCTCTTCCCTCCGATGAAGACAGAGCTGCTTCACGTGGGGCATAAACTGTGATCATCTTTGCTTTACTCTGTTCATCCTTTAGTTACTCTGAAACCACTAATGTGAAGTCAGCACCGACTGTCAAGTAAAACAGCTTGAGAGAAAATAATATCTCTAAATAGTGCCAATTAAAATTACTTAATGTTCTGTGACAGTTTTCAACGCCATTGATCCAGATACTGATCGCCTGCCTCAAACAAATGAACAATAAAACAAACTAAAAGCCTAATTACTGTTGGTTAATATTAAAAACTAAAGGGAAAATAAATACATATGTTTAGGTTGCTTTCATGGTCTCCAGAAGAGAGTAAAAAAAATAAAATGAGTCATCTGGCATTCATAAGTGAGAGTTCACGCTAACTCTCAAGAGTTCTAGCAGGATCCTTGATATTACACTGTTGGTTTTAATTTGCTGGTTACTTCCAATCAGATTGGGTGTCTGTATTTCAATCCAGTGTATCCCCCAAGCAATCCTTTTGTACTTGGGGAAATCATTCTGAATTTAACACTCCAACAGGAGAAGGTACAGTAAAAATTAATAGTTAATAGTCACTGAAACCTTGACTTTGCTCTGAATTCTCTGTGAGAAGATTTCCAGTGCAGTAATAATTGTGTGATGTAGGACTTATTCTGTTTATTTTAAAAGGATAAGAACTGATGTTTGGTTGTCTTTCAATAACATGTCATTTTATTTATTTAGAAGAATAAAACTAATATTTTAGTTTTTAAAATAACATTTCATTTTATTTATTTAAAAGAATAAAACTAATATTTTCTTATTTTTTAAAGGAACAAAACTATTTGTATGGAAGTCAATGGCTTACCCAAAACCACCAGTATACTGGGAATTTCTACCTCTGCTGTGTTCTTATTCCACTGTTTCCCAATATGCAGCACTTTCTTCAACTGCCAAATTTGCTTTTCCATCAGAAAATCAGACTTGTCTGGTTTTTCAATGTTTTTAATTAAAATAAGATTAAGTAACTTTTCCTTCCTTCTTACAGCTAGACCCGCCCCAGGTACCTTCTCTGAAACCCTCCCCAACCCCTAACTCTCAAGTTGATACACTTCTTTTATTATATTTGCTATGTGGATGCGTGAGCTTGTGCACACAAATTTGTAGAAATATAACCTACTAGTGTGTTTTGTTTATTTGCCTGCACATAGTTTCAAGGCTGACCACTCGGCATGGGACAACCAGTAAGGGAGTTCATCCCTGGAGAGACTCACTCTCATTTCTACAGTCAAGAGTTTCATTAGTGTAGTGTCAAAAAAGACTGATGAGGTATAGAAGGAAGAAGCTCATACTTCCTGAATACAAGGGCAAACATGTAACATGCACTTCCAACTCATAAAGTAGGTCTTCACCTTAACCTTGCAATAAACAGAATGCTGACTCACCTTAAAACTGCAAAGGCTCAAATACATGAAGCAAATTACCTGTATTTGCATTTCATAGGGAACCAGAATGGAAACCCATTTTTGTTTTTTACTCTGTCTTCTCAGTTTGCTCTCCATCTTCCTCAACCTACCCAGTTCTATATAGGCCAGCTTGTTTTGCCTACCTCATTTCGTTGTCATGGTGAGGGAGATAGATCCATGCTAGATAACTTCTTCACTCGATAATCAAGTCATTCATCCATTCTTCCATAGTAGCCGTAGTGTATTATCTATTGGGCAGCAAATCATGAGATTCATCTCATTTTTATCATGAAAATGATCCTAACTTTCCATGTGCAGACAGGAGCTTAGGAAGGAGTATTTTAAAATTACCCAAGTTCTGTGTCCCGTTCATCATCCTGCAAACCTTGAGAAAACAGTCCAAACACATTCAAAAAGAAGCCAGGTAAGAAGTCAGTGTCTCCGTGTGGTAAGCCATTGTCCTTGGTGTATGCAAGCAGGCCGCAGTTTGAAGAATTGAAGAAGATAAGTGGGTGTCTTTATTTCAGTAGTTGAAGGTTTAGTGAGAACTCGGGAATTGTTTTCAAGCTCTGGTTTGTTGCTAAATTCATGGGTTTGAACATCTCCATAGATCTTTGGGCCGTCAGAAACATAATTATGCAAGAAATGAAAAAACAAAATGTCAGTATCAGTTTTAACTTTATATACTTCCAAGGATTGTTGAATACATTGTCCAGGGTTAAATGAAGGTGTGTGTGTGTGTGTGTGTGTGTGTGTGTGTGTGTGTGTGTGTGTGTCTGTGTGTGTCTGTGTGTCTGTGTGTATGTGAAAGAGAGAGAGAGAATTTGTGTGTGTGTGTCTGTGAAAGAGAGAGAGAATTTGTGTGTGTGTGTGTGTGTGTGTGTGTGTGTGTGTGTGTGTGTGTGTGTGATTTCTGTTCCCAGAACCCGCATTGGGTGGCTCACAACCAGCTATAACTCCTGCTCCAGAGAATTCAATGCCCTTTTTTCTGGCCTCAGTAGGCATATGTATTCACAAACTACACCCCACCACTGACAGACAGACAGTCAGACAAACAGACAGACATACAGATAGACAAACAGAAAAAAAGACAGACAACACACACACACAATCTTCTCAGTTTTAATCTGGCTTTGCATCTCTTCCTCTTCACCTATCTTTCAGTTGCAAGCAAAAGAATTTGATTGGGTCTTACCATCTGCAAATACAAGTTGTTATAAATATTTTCTTACACTAAACATCTCAAGCAAATATGGTGATGGTAAGACAATTTTACAGTACTTTGAAAATATTGGAACTGAGTGCTTAAAATGGTGAATTTGTGATATTCAGATTAAATCTAATTTATCCCTTCCAGATAGGAGTATAGGGGGGAAGACCTTATACAGATACTGTCATATAGTGGGAGAAACATGAAAAATGGAGTCAAATAGATTTCTCTTAAATATTGTCTTTGTAAAGTGGTCTCAAAAATATAAGGTACCCCAATGAGCTCTTTTTTCCTATAAGTAAAATGAGAAAGACAATAAAGTATCACAGAATAACTCCAAAGATTAAAAGAACTAAAACATTGACAAGTGCCAACAAGAACATATGGTGCAAAGCTCAGAAGGCACTTACTTTGAGTGGCTGATGAACCTTTTGGAACGAAACTACAAAACAACAAGAACTTTAGAGTTTGGCATTGTCTATCCTGCTGCTGGCCCGAACCAACAGCCTTATCCCTCCTGGGTATCGTGGTCCCTGCCTCCTTTAACGGTTCCTGTATCCCAAGCCCATACCTGTTCTGCTTTCTCATCCTTAGAGTTGCTCACTCTAGTGTCTCTGCGGAGGCTGCTAGCTGTTGCTCATCTACCAAAAGCTGGGTAATGGGAGGGAATCAAGGTGCCATCACCTTTGAGACCGGAGACTTAGCTATTTCCAGTCACTCTCCTTAGCTGAACACAGAGCGTGACTGACTTATACTGAACACAGACTTTATTTTATAGACTTTGGGGAAGATGTTATAATGTTCAGGCAATTTTAACCACCTGAATTCGCATACACTATGCCATTCCTTCTATAAAACCTTTGCAAATATTCAATATTGTGAACGCTGGGACAGTCTGCCTTCCCATTTGTATAAATAACTAAGTGACTGAACATGGGAACCATTAAAAAACAATTTAGAAATTAATGGACTACTAATCAACCCAGCCTTGTAACAAATATTGCTGCATTTTTTCCCATTGAATACTCCTCTATTTATAACTACCCCTTATATTTTGACTCTACCATTTTGCTTACAATTTCTGTTCCAAGATTTGACCTTAAATCCCTCTCAAAAATATTCTTTTTTTTTTTTTTTTTTTTTTTTTGCTGTTGTTCCCAACATTGTTTTAGCATTTAACAGCTAACTCTGCTTCTAAAATCAGTATTCATATACCTAGTTACTTAGTAAATTTCTTAGGAATCATCTCCCATAAAATATTCATGCATTAAGCCCATCATATCCTCTCTGTTCCCCTTTCTTTGATAGGAATGAGTCTTATTTTCAAACTGGGTACTTTAGGGCTAGTTCCTTCATAATACTTAACTACACATTTATTTGATAAGCAAGTCCTAATCTCTATTGGTAATTTTATTGGATTCAACCTTTTTCTTTCTAGTCTTCTTTTGTTCAGTCATAAGTTGCCTTGGCCATGGTGTTGAATCACAACAACCAAAAAAAAAATCACTAATATGACATCTTATGAGTTTGTTTAACTTGATTCAAATGTCTGTCCTATGTTCCACAGTCAGCTGGTGTATTTAGCAAATTATTAAAATTAGTCCTCTATCTGTAGATGCCGTTGATTAAGATTGGCGACATTTGTTGAGGTATCTTTCCCTCTCTTTGAATCTGGCAGACAGAAGTGACATTGTCCTTCTTCCAGGGGTACACCTGAGGAAGCCTTTGTTTCTCTACCCTGTCTCTTAAGAGTATAAACTCATGCAACTCACTTGTCATGCTATGAGAAAACTCACGTACTTTCAAAACAAGCAAGACTCCAGTTCTCGCTCATCTCCCAGCTAGTGACCGACTGCTCAACAACTTGTGAACTCATTCCCTTTATGCCACACTGAGTAGCAGCCAAGGTCCTGTTAAGGCTAAAAACTTCCTGAGGAAAACTGCTAACTTTGGAAGCACATGATTATACAGCAGGACATACTTGAAACTGCAGCTAATAACTTTCCATTTCTCTGCCTGACTGGTTGCTTCTCCTCATTAAAGAAAAGATTCAAATACCATTTTATTTAATACCACAAAGTCTTCCCCAAACATCGAGGCAAATTTAATTATTCTCTTTTGTGCTTCTCCAGAACTTAGTACATTACCTATTGTAGGGCTGGTGTTTGTCTCCCAAAGACATCTGGATTTCTTTGTGATTTGGATTTTTATTCATTTCCATAAAGTGTTAGAAGTGGCTTACACAGCTGGGATATTTTTGACATTTATAGTTCCTATAATATAATAATATAATATAAAATAATATAAACTTCTAAGTTAGATTTTATCTCAGCAGCAAAATACCTAATGAGTATTTTAATCCAAATGAGATATTAGGAGACAGACAGAACTGTAGGGCAGAACAGCTGTGGCTTCCTACCCTCAATAAACATGGCCCTGAGCTATCTCAGTCTACCCTCCATGGGCTACATGCACATATTTCTATAATGTCAACATTACTGAAAAAGATAATAGTCCTTAATTCTGATCCTTATGAGATCTAAGAAGAATAATAGATGGTAACTATTGTAATGGCTTGACAAATACACACACACACACACACACACACACACACACACGCCAAAAACCTCGATTTGACTCAAAAGTTTTGTAAGAAGTTTGGGCATGGATGTGCATGTATTTTATCCAGGTGCATAGGAGGCAGAGTCAGGGAGATCTCTATGTGCTCAAGGCTAGCCACTTCTACACAGCAAGTTTCAAGACAGCCAGGGCTAAATAGTGAGACTATGTTTCAAAACACAAAGTTCCACAAGAAAATAAAAATAAATGTGGTTCTTTAATATACAGAGCTTAAGTCTTTGGTCAACTACAGAAAAAAAAAATAAGAGCATAATAAACCCTAATTATTTTACAGCTGAAAACATTGACCAAAGGCTCCTTTCATAGATTTGCTATTAAAGACTGGGTAGTAGACTTTAGAGTTATCTTTGCATTCCACTCTCTCTGCTTCAGGTTAAATGCAAGGTCATGAAACTATGGCCTCAACTCTCAAAGAAAGTATACATGACTTAAAGTTTAATATTGTATCCTGGTGTTTATGCTGCAAAAATGTCATTTGACTAAAGCCTATTACTAATTTTAATGAAATAACATAAATGTATAAAATTGTTTTTATAAAATCACTATACAAGAATGTATCAGTAATTGTTGTACATAAGGATTTTTGTCCTTATATCCAACAACCTATAATACTTAGTGAAGTATTTGGTCACTCAGCAGGTGCTCAACAAAAGAAAACAATTAGTCAATCCATTTGTACTAGAAAGTACAGAAGAAGGTATAATAATCTTCACTTTTGGGATGTATCCAAAAATTGTTGAACCTACACAGAGAACCTTACTTGCCATATTAGCAATGAGCACTAAAAGGCTACAATCCTTTCTCCTTATTATTATTTATTGATGGTATTTAAGAGAGTAGGAAGGGCTCCCTAGGCCCTTTCTATTATTATGGGGTTTGGGATGGAAATTGCGAGGGAGATGCCAAGTGTTGGGGGCCAAGTTGGGATGGAACTCCTCAGCAACTGAGGGCCTCTCTCTTGATCTTAGTGTTCTTGCTGTGGGGTCAGTGGCCCAGGGTTTCTTACTCCTTAGAAGCCATGTAGGCCATGAGGTCCACCACCCCGTTGCTGTAGCCGTATTCATTGTCATACCAGGAAATGAGCTTCACAAAGTTGTCATTGAGAGCAATGCCAGCTCCAGCATCAAAGGTGGAAGAGTGGGAGTTGCTCTTGAAGTAGCAGGAGACAACCTTGTCCTCAGTGTAGCTCGGGATGCCCTTTATTAGGTCTTCAGCTGCCTGCTTCACCACCTTCTTGATGTCATCATACTTGGCAGGTTTCTCCAGGCAGCATGTCAGATCTTCAGCAGATACACTGGGGGTAGGAACACAGAAGGTCATGCCAGTGAGCTTCCCATTCAACTCTGGGATGACCTTGCCCACAGCCTTGGCAGCACCAGTGTATGTAGGGGTGATTTTCTGAGTTGCCTCATGGCCATCAGGACACACCTTTCCAGGGGGGCCATTCACAGTCTTCTGAGTGGCAGTGATGGTATAAACTGTGGTCATGAGTCCTTCCACGATGCCAAAGTTATCATGGTTGGCCTTAGCCAGGAAGGCTAAGCAGTTAGTGGTGCAGGATGCATTGCTAACAATCTTGAGGTAGTTGTCATATTTCTTATGGTTCACACTCATCACAAACATGGGGGCATCAGACACAGGGGCAGAGATGATGACCCTTTTGGCTGCACCCTTCAATTGGTCCCTGGCCTTCTTCATGGTGGTGTAGATTCTAATAGACTCCACAACATACTCAGCATCGGCATCACCCCATTTGATATTAGCGGGATCTCGGTCCTGGAAGATGATGATGGGCTTCCCATTGATGACAAGCTTCCCATTCTCAGCCTTGACTGTTCCATTGAATGTGCCGTGGGTAGAGTCATACTGCAACATGTAGACCATGTAGTTGAAGTCAATTAAGGGGGTCGTTGACAGCAACAATCTTTACTTTGCCAGATCCTGAGAAGAAGAAAGTCCTGGTAGCCAAGTGCCCAATACGGCCAAATCCATTCACACCGACCTTCACTATCTTGTCTAAGGGAGGAAGGAGACTGACACTTCATGAGAAGATGCAGCTGTCTGTGAAACAGGGAGGAGCAGAGAGCCTTATTGTTATTTCTGAAGTCAGAAAATTGAAGGCTAAATTTCTGTCCAACCATGGTTTTTGCAAAGATGTCATTTTATTTTGAAAATTCTTTATTTTTTTATTTTTGTACTCCTGATTTTATTCCCCTCCTGGTTCAGCCTCCTATGGTTCCACATTCCATACCTCTTTCCTGCCCCACCCCCTGTGTACTCAAGGATGTCCCCACCCACCCCAACAGACCTCTAAACTCCCTGGGGCCTCCAGTCTCTTGAGGGTTAGGTGCATATTTCTAACTGAATCAAGACCTGGGAGTTCTCTGTTCTGTATGTGTTGGGGGCCTCATATCAGCTGGTGTATGCTGCCTAGTTGGTGATCCAGTGTCTGAGATATCTCAGGGGTCATGCATGTGCATGTGTGTGTGTGTTGTCTTTTAATAAACTTGTGCCAACATGATTCTATCACAATATAATTCATCTTAGTATGGCTTTGATCACAGATTTCAAGCAAAACTATAATCATAAAATGAGTTTAATTTTTCCAAAATAACAGTATAAATTCAAAATGAACAAATATGTCTTCGGGGCCAGATAGACTCTGAGAACCATGTGACATCTTTCCAATGCCACATTCTGGATTCATGGAATGGGTGGCAACAGACCGAGTTCCCCAGCACAGTTTAAAAGCTGGTGTCTGCAGTTTCTCCTAGAAACCTAACATGCTGTTTTCTAGGGAAAAAGACTGTTTCGACAGAAGCAGACAAGACCATGGTCTCCGAGAGGCAAACAGATGGTCCACACAACATTAGTTTCACAAAGCGTAAGGCTCAAAATAATTCTGAAGTTACTGGCTGCATGCAATTCAGCACTTACATAGCTCCCTGATAAGGAATGACAATCTCCTCTCTTCTTTATAAAAGAGGTAAATCTGAGTTTGTTTGCATAGACTAAGGCTCCAGAGAAGACCTGAAATGCAGTGGGCACCCAAGCTTATTTAGTTACAGATGTGATCGCTACCTTGCACCAGCCAAGGAAGACTAAAGTAAATATTTCATAACTTTAAATATGTAGTTAGCAAATAGATTTGCTCCATGGTTGCCCTGAAACTAGCATCCTAGACAGGGTCTACTTAACTGACTCCACGGCCAGCTGCTGTAATTTCAAAAGCAATCTTTTCAACCACTCACTTAAGCCACTGTAGTAAATGACCTCCCAGTCCCATCCAAACTGATTCGTGTATCATTAGTTTATGGGAGATGAAATAAACGTCCAGGGATACAGAGTTTAGTTTTTAAAAAAACAACTGAGATCTTTATAAATAAAAAAGCCCTTCATACAAAGCATGACATCAGAGCTGGCTAAGATTCCTGCTCTGTGACTCATGGTTACCTCCAAGTTGTCCTTGAAATGTCAACTTCACTCCAGACACCCCTAAATATGCACAGTACTTCTTTCTGTGTTATTTATTTATGTTTTCATCCAGATGCCAAATCTGCCTGGGAAGAATGTGGAATGCTAAACATCAGAGCAAACGACCTTCATGTGTGAAGAGAACGGGCATTACAGAGCAGAGGGCCGAGCTGGCCCTAGAGCCTGAAGAACCCATCACTGTCCTGTCCCTGACTTCCCACACCAATGCTCAGGGACCACCAGTCACCTTGTCTGCTTGTCGTGAATTATGGCCCTATTCATGCTTGCTCACAATCTCTGCTTCTGACATGCACTGAGGTTTCAGTTTTTAAAACATGTAAAAAAGCAAAATCTTACAAGTAGTTGAACTACTAATGCAACGTTGATTACAATTGTGAATATGGGAGCGTACCACTTTACAGCTGATGCGTTCACTACAATCATCAGCTGTTGCCTATTAAAAGTTGTCCCTACGATACTACTGAACTGCAATGCACAGTGCTGAGCTCTTCTGTGGAGATGCTGTTATTGCTGCTCTGAGACCTTCCTTTTGCTATAATGTCATTTGAGATAATGTATTGCTCCCCCAGTAGCTACACGACAGAAAAGAGGCTTGACAGTGCAAGCTAGCTTTTCCTGGGAATACAGAAATTTCATTTTCCTTATAGTGTTTTCTTGATGCTATTACATTATAGTCCTGAGCCCACACTCTTCTGGAAGACTTAGTGTTCTCAGTTCCCTATTATTCTATAGAAGTGTTTCTCAAAGATTTTACCTGAGGAATTGTCAGATACTGTAGATGCTTTCACAATATCTGCTTTACAACAAGAAGACCCCTATGGCCCTTGGCTGAAGTTTTGATGGGGCAGATTTTGTTAAGATAGAGCAGGGAAGTCTGGTGCAGTTATAAACCCAGCACTTGCTTAGAGGCTGAGACTGAGAGATCATGAGTTCAAGACCATTCTGCTTACAAAGGTTAAACTCCATCTCAAAAAGAAAAGAAAACAAAACAGTATAGAAGGGAATGTTGTATAATAATTGCATCACATTTTTTATATTTTGTATTGGATATTTCATTTATTTCAAATGTTATCTTCACTCACAGTTTTCCCTCCAGAAACTCCCTATCCTACATTTCTTCCCCCTGCTTCTATGAAGGTGCTCCCCCAACCACAAACCCACTCCCACCTCCCTGCCCTGGCATTCCCCTATACTGGGCATTTAGTCTTCCCAGGACCAAGAGCCTCTCCTCCGTTTAATGTCCAACAAAGCTACCCTCTGCTACATATGTGGCTGGAGCCACAGTTCCCTCCATGTGTACTCTTTGATTGGTGGTTTAATCCCTGGGAGCTCGGTGGGGGGAGTGGTTGATATTGTTCTTCCTATGGGGTTGAAAACACCTTCAGCTACTTCAGCCCTTTCTCTAAACCTTCCACTGGGGACCCTGTGCTCAGTCCAACAGTTGTATGCTAGCATCCTCCTCTGTATTTGCCAAACTCCGGCAGAACCTCTCAGGAGACAGATGTATCAGGCCCCTGTCAGAAAGTACTTCTTGGCTTCAGCAATAGTGTCTGGGTTTGGTGTCTAAGAAGGACTGAAACATCCACATTTTGGTCTTTCTTCTTCTTGAACTTCATGTGGTCTGTGAATTGTATCTTGTGTGTTCCAAGCTTTTGAGCTAATATTCACTTATCAGCAAGTGCATACCTTTTGTGTTCTTTTGTGACTGGGTTACCTCACTCAGGATAATATTTCCTAGTTCCATCCATATGCCTAAGAATTTTATAAAGTCACTGTTTTTAATGTCTGAGTAGTGCTCCATTGTATAAATGTACCACACTTTCTGTATCCATTCCACTGCTGAAGGACATCTGAATTCTTTCCAACTTCTGACTGTTATAAATAAGGCTGCTATGAACATGGTGAAGCATGTGTCCTTGTTATATGTTGGAACATGTTTTGGGTTTATGCCCAGAAGTGGTATACCTGGGTCCTCAGGTAGAACTATGTCCAGTGTTATGAGAACCTGTCAGACTGATTTCCAGAGTGGTTGTACCAGCTTGCAGTTCCACCAATAATGAAGGAGTGTTCCTCTTTCTCCACATCCTCTCCAGAATCTGCTGTCATCTGAGTTTTTGATCTTAGCCATTCTAAAAAGTATAAGGTAAAATCTCAGGGTAGATTGCATTTTCTGATGACTTTAGGTGCTTCTTGGCCATTCAATATTTCTCATTTGAGAATTTTTTGTTTACCTCTGTAACCCATTTTTAATAGGGTTATTTGGTTCTCTGGATTCTAACTTCTTAAGTTCTTTGTATATATTGGATATAAGCCCTCTATCTGATGTAGGATTAATAAATACCTTTTCCAAGTCTGTTGGTTGCCTTTTTGTTCTATTGACAATGTCCTTTGCCTTACAGAAGCTTTGAAATTTTATGAGGTCCCATTTGTCAATTATTGATCTTAGAGCATGAGCCATTGGTGTTCTGTTCAGGAATATTTTCCCAGTGCCCATGTGTTTGAGGCTCTTCCCCACTTTCACTTTTATTAGTTTCAGTGAATCTGGCTTTATGTGGAAGTCCTTGATACACTTGGAATAATTTCATTTTATGACAAGAGTTTAAGGTATATTTGCATCTCATTTAAACTCCCAACCAATCCTCTCAAAGAATGTATTATTAGCCTTGCTTTGTAAATATTAAAACTTTGTAAACTTAGCCTTTCAAGGGTCTTCATATTTTCTCTCTTTCAGAAACATTTAAAACAACTTCTGGGTAATATGATAAGAAAGGTAAATGTCTATTAAATTTTACCCAAAGTCAATAGCTGTATCACTGTGAATGTACCTGATCTTATCTAAATTTTACCAAAACTGTGAAAGTTTAATTTCACCAGAAATATGACTAAAAAATCAAATTGGTGAGAGAGAAAATTCTCATGGAAAATAATTGCAATGAAAAAAAAGACAAAACCAGACACATTCAAAGTATGCCTTCTTATTGGGTGTAAGGCTAGTCTTTGCAGGAATGTGTGGAGTGGTGGTATTTGTACTTAAGTAAAGGCCCTAACTGTGAAAACCAAAATAAGATAGATTATTCCGGATAGCTGTGACAGGGTGAACACACTTTCAAGAAAACCAATGACAGACACAAAAGCACATTCCATACATGCTTCATGATCCAGAAGCAACCCAAATGGAAATCTTATCCACAAACAAGTGAACAGGAAATTGTGAATACAAAATTGATATACTGACTACAAGTTCCTAAGTGCCACATCAAAGCAACAACTATTCTACACAGAATAATTAAAAATTCAATATAATGTAACTAGACAGGGTCATTTGGGAGAGGAAACGGGGTGACTTGTTAGGCTGAATACCAAAACATGGCAAACATATGAAAATATACATTGTTTATTAGCTCCCAAACAGGGATGTGGATCACTAGAACAAATTGGGGACCTAGTAGGAAGAGGCAAATATATGTCAGTGTGTGTGTGTGTGTACAGGTATGCTTACATGTGTGTTAATATGTAAGAGAAAATAGACATTGAAATTAGCAGATAAATAGCTGAGGATCAAAAACAAGCAATTTTTACTTAAATTAAGATTAAATCACAGTCCTATGGAATATAATACACTGAATAATTGTAAAAGATTACATAATGAAACAATAAAATTTTTAAGTAGAATAACAGCTTTTGAAGCTAGGAGCCTAGGGAAAGTCCTTCCAAACAAAAGTTTTAAACACAGACACAAACTTAAGAGCATGATTAAGAGACTAGCTGGATAAAAATCTCGACATTTTTAGCAAGACCATCAATTACACCTTTGGAACAATGTCAAACTCTGTTTCTCAACGTCAAATTCAACACAGTCATTGCAGTGTATGTGTGTGTATACATATTTAAGTTTTCACATCATATATTCTGATCATACTTTCCTTTGCCCTAAATGTCTCCCACACCTCCACCCACTCTAAGCCCTTTCTGTCTCTCAAAAGAAAAAAAAAAAAAAAAACCAAGCAAACACACACTCACTCACACACACACACACACACACACACACACACACAAACACACAAACCCATGAAAATATAAAAGTGAAACCCAAAATATATATACAAAAGACAAATAAGACCCAAAAAATGCCTTAACACAACAGTTTGAGACAAAAAGTCTAACGAAATACTACTGAAATTGTTTTGTTTTGGCCATCTACTGCTGGGCATGGGGCCTTACTTACATATGGCTTATATCCTCGGTAAGACTCTGTTGAAGTGAATTAATGTTTTTTATTTGTGAGCAGATGCCAGTTGTAGACGGATTCTTGATTATGGGTGGTAGTCCTTATCCAGGTCTCCCTCTCAGCATTGGAACCATATCTGCTTATCCCACGCCTGTGCATGATGCCATGGACTCTGTGAGTTCGTATGTGTATAAGTCCTGCTATGCATTATTTTTTTGAAGTCATTCCTCCCCTCTGGCTCCTGCACTGTTTCTATTGCAAAAGGCAGCTTCTTTAATGGTGGCTTGGAAAAACATTGATTTATGTGTTAAACAGAATGTCATTAGGAGGCATTTTATTACTATATGCCTTTAGAAAAGCAATAGTATTTAGTTTTCCTCAAGGCCCATAGTACATCTAGTCTTAGGATATAGACTACTCTAGCAATATTAGGTAGATTCAATCTCGTGGACTGGGCCTAAAATCCAATCAGAGAGTAGGTGGTTACTACTACAATATTTATGCCACTATTGCACCAGCATATCTTGCAGGCAGGTAACTGGTATAGATCACATGGCTTGTTACCTTTTAATATCTTGAATGTTAGTAGGGATGAAGCCCCTAGCTATCCACTGATTCAATATGTAAGTGTTGCCTTCAGCAACAGAGTTTTACCCTATTTTGTGAACAGCCTGAGTTGTGTGGGGGTTTTCTTAGTACCCCATAGTCTAATGACTCAAAGTATACCTGCAAGAGAAAGTTTAATTAGCTTTAACTACCAGAGGTCAGAAAGTCTCTAGGTGGTTCTTGGCAACATTAGAGGCAAGGAAGCCAGTCTCAGGCTAACCAGAACAAAGCAGTTCCCGTGTGAGTCTGAACTCAAGGAAGCTCCTTGGAGAACCGCTATGGTAAGTACACTTTCAAAGAGCAAAGAAAGCCGCGCAAACATCTCCCTTCTTCTTTAACGCTCTTGAGACCTCAATGTAACTAGATATTCCTGCCTGTATTCAACGTGAGTCTTGCCCTCCCCTTCTGTGTGCTGACCTACATAATGACTGACCATGGAAAAATACCCAAGAGAGACACTCAGAAATGCAGTCAGCAATTTTCTAAGCATCTTTTAATCAAGTTGACAACTAAAGCTCCCACACCAAACCTTACCAGTATTTAAGAAAATTGAAATGCAAATAAGATTGTCAGATACTATATATTTTTGCTCACAGGATTATGTACAAATTTAGAGTTTGGCTTTAAAAATTCATTTGATGTGAAGGAAAGTGTCTTCTTCCATGACCTTGGGAGGAGATTGAAATTATAAATCATTTTAAAGGGTACTTTTGATCAGTATCTATCAAGCACTAACTTTCCCATCATAAGCTAAATGAAAGTATTCGAATAAAATATAAATAAATACTCAGTGCTCACATGGGGAAATTTGTTACATGGTTATGTAAAAGTAAATGAACCAATCATAAAGTGTTAATTCTAGAGAAGCCAAATCATTCACAACTAAAAGTAATAGTAATATAGATAGAAATGTTTTCCATTTATATACATATACAATATGTGTCTATATAAATGGATAATAAAAAGGCAACAATATAAGGTTTTCAAAAAGCAATAGTTAATCTCATTATGTCTGTGGTAGGATCTCATTTACACTTTCCAAACATACTCGTGTGTGTATGGAATTGTCTATAAATGCATAATCAAGAATAAGTACAAGTGTCTGCTGAAAATGTTCTCACCGAGACATGGCGGTGCTCTTTGAATTAAGCTTAGCATGATTGAGAAAAAATTCAGTTTATGTGATATTTAGAAAATTAAGCCAAAGGTAGTTGTGATGGTTTGTATATAGAGAAAGAGCATGGGCAAAATAATTTAGACCCTTTGTTCTATGAATGACAGAGCCACAAGACAGTGGTGACATTTACTGAAATTGAAAGATGACAAAATTAGGAGAGAGCTTTTATCTTAATTGTGTGTGTGCTGATCTTCAGATAGCTGTGAGGCATCCAGGAAGTGATGACAGAGACATACAGGACATCTAGCCCTAAAGCAGAAAGAAGTCAGGACTTGCAACCCATCCATCGTCTGTGTAAGAATGACTGGAGCAGCAGCAAGGGAGGAGAAAGAAAAGAGGAAGGTCTGAGGTATTGCACAAAAGGAAAACCAGCAAGTCATCAAATAACATTTTGTAAGGTTCTTTTTTATTCAGTAAAGTTGGCTAAGGACTGAAAAGAGTGTTCATTCTGTTTAATGTTAGGAATGCCATTGGTGACACTAGTGAAATAACGCATAAGACATTGTTATTTGATTAGGAGAATAATTTATAAAAAAGTACACTACACAATTTTAAATATCATTCCTCCGGGAACAATTACTAGCTAAGTTACATAAATAGTGTCTCTGAGGCCTAAAATAAGCCGTTGAATGTCAGTTAATAAAAATTCTTTTGCTTTTTTAAGCTTTGTCTAATAAACACTTTCATCTCCTATTAAATTTTTACAAGACAAAATTACTGCATTAATAAAATCTAGGTGACTGATAAATTTGTTTGCAACAACTTATTCTGTAAGTAATTCAACTTTATAAAATTGATTTTTTTTTGAACTTTCAAAACCAAGGTTGCAAAATATTTAAATAAGAAATAAAATACTGGTCTAGTCTAGAAGAAAGGGTTTTCTAGCAACTTAGTTAATGCTCCTCAAAGTTTTTACAAGACTTTTCAGTCATTTTAACACTTATTCCATGAAAAAAAAAACATTTAATTTATCTCCAATTAACTAAATATTTGAGGCTACAAAAATTGGAAGTATGAATCACAAAATACTTACTATAAACCTTCCCTCTATTTTGGCTAAAAAAGACTACTACGCTCACACTTGGCAAGATTCCTACCATAACCTTATATACAAGCTAGCCAATGTATTAGACATGTTTTATTATAAAATAGCAGTACACATAGTGTAGTATTACGGAGTCTTGGATATTTTTAACTTAAATTCAATAATAACTGGAAAATGAAAATGGAAAAATGTCTTTCTCATTATACAAAATCCCTTGAAGAAAGTCTTTTCTTCTTTAATTCTACTCATAATCTATAAAATTTTTTTGTTTGTTCGTTCATTTAATTCATAAATTTTGGCAATGCTCCTATAGTGTGTGGAATAAGAGCCACAAGAACTAGAAGTATTGGTCAGTTTTGTTTGCTTGTTAACACCTTATGAATGATAGAACTAATTTCAACAGTACTTACTGAATGTTGACCTTTGGAATTGCAGAGACTTCCACTGAAGCAAAGACAAAGGTGTGGGTTTGAACATGAAAGGCAGGAGAGTTTGTCTTGGGTTTAAACTAGCACTCCATACCAATAGAATTTGTCTTTCTGAAGACATATAACCATTGTTCATTGGACTTTATACATGTATGTCTAAGGCAATTTGGGAATGTTTCCAATATAGAATTGTAATTAAGACATGAGGATAGTTCATGAGTACTTTGACTTCAGAATTCAGAATATTTTCCTTTGTAGGTCTCTCTCTTTCTTGCTAGACTCTGAATTATATGAAAATAAGAATGTGGTTCAGGAACATTATGAATCCCTACACCTATCTCAGTGAAATCAATTAGTTGATCAGTTAGAAATCAAAACAACCTTTGTTTTTCAAATCCCAAAAGTCATTGTTGCATTACATACATTGGTAGGACAGATAAGTATCTTTTTTGATATGAGAAGTATAAATTTTTCTATAAAAGTGAACAATGGAAAATATAGGAAAAAACAATACGACAGAAAATTTAAACCTCCATAAATGAATAATACATTAGATAGAAATGTCTACATATTCGAGTTTAAAGACATATATTGTTAGGATATATTTTGAAAATGAGAAAATCTATCATAATTGGCTACAGGAAATCTTTAAAGATTAAACCACAAATATATCAATGTTAAAACATTGCAAATATATGCAGTGTTATGATTTAGATGTGAAATGTTTTCCATGGGCTCCTGTGTTTGAAGACTTGGTCTCCCGCTGATGAAACTGCTTGAGAAGGTTGTAGAGCATTTGGATGTGGCATCTCTCTAGAGGAAATGAACATGGGTGAGTAGACCTTGAAATTTTATAACTCACCAACACTTTGACAGATAGATATCACTAAGACATCACTTATCCAGTTGGATATTTAACATTAATATCATAGGGAATATTTTTGAAGCATAAATAGTGCTTCATATTCTCAAGAAGCTACAATATGCTCAAATAGAAAACAAGGCCACAGCAAACTATCCAGCTCATGACTAAGTCAGAGTTTTGGGCCTTTCAAAGTAAAGGAGTTCATCATGGTCCAGATGCCTAAGGAGAGAGGAAAACAGGAAGTTGGGTAGATAGTGAGGATTTCTGAGGACTTGAAAGAGGGGGGGAAATGATCAAAATATATTGTATGAGACAATTTAATAGAATAAAGTAGAATTCACAATGAATTCTCCCTTTCTTGATCCTTTGAATCATGGCCCCTTTACATCTCATATCTTGCTGTGATCTTCCACAAATCTTACTTCTCTACTTGAACTAACTCCACCTGATTTCTTCTGTGCAGGTAAGACATAATTCGAAATGCCCTCTGACTCTGTGATAAAGGGGATAACATTTGAAGTGTAAGTACAGAGAACACCCAATAGAAAAATGATTTTAAAAAAGAGCCCCATAACATCCGGTGACATGTGACAATTTTTCTTTGGGATACTTATTTCACTCTGTTGTTATTTATTTGTTATGAATATGTGAATAAATATTAGATATTTCAAAAGGCTGGACTGGGAAGAATCCTATGTCCTTTTTGACCAGTTTATATTCAGGATTGCTAGTACATTCTCGTTCATAGTAGGCACTCAATAATAGTGTTTTAATTCTGAGATCTACTAGGCATATCTAGGTTGTTTTCAATGAAGTGTATCAAAAACAACCTGAAATATTTTTAATATTGCCTCTAGTCCTTGTTGCTTTAAACTCAAAATGCATTTTGTAAATGTTAAAGTTCTATTAGGTTTCTACACGATCTCTGCGTTTTTCATTTTTCCTTTTACACTCCATAAGAGTGCTGGGTCCATATTTACTTTTGTTTCTTTTGCTTCCCTGTTGGAACTCTAAATTCATAAAGATTTCAAGCTTCAACTCACAAGTTTACAAGTGAGTTGTAAAGATACATAAGGCAGATGGAAGACGATTATGGTAGACAATAAGTAGATCATACATACACATAGATACATAGATACATAGAGATAGATAGATAGATAGATAGATAGATAGATAGATAGATAGATAGATAGATAGATTACATGGATATGATAGATGAAATGAATAATAAATTATTGATTAATGATAGATGATAGATTAGATATATGAATGATTTATAAATAAATAATAAATGATAGAAATGATAGACAATAGATTATATAATAATATACATAAATAAATATAAATAAATGGATGGATGGATAGACAGACAGACAAAGTATAAAATATATTCAATTGCTCTGTCAGCTTTTTTTTCCCCATAGGAATGATGTATAACCAATTGTTAAATGGAAACAAAGGTCAAAGTTTAACAAAAGACTGTAAGATGGGAAGGATCTTCTCTGTCTAAATGCCTTCACAAAACCATACTTTGTTCTTGGTTTTCAGTTTTAATTTCACAATATGGAATGTGCCATTAAGTGAGAAAGGAAATAGGAATAACATCTTAGTCCATGTGTGCTTCAATTAGATATGGAATCAAGTTAAGATGGACATTTTCATAGTTTCTGCAAAGACATTTTTCCTATAGATTTTCATTTTTTTGCTTCTGTAACAATATAAAATATCTATTTGATTTATACTTTTGTAATGAAACTTGCATTGAAAACCTTTATACTGTTTCAAATAAGATAGTCATGTTTGTCAATTTTGACATCAAGACTTGCAATAAAATACTGTTTCTCAACTTCATGTCTTTATACCACTATTTATTTTCTACATATGCTTTTATTGGATATATTTTATTTACATTTCAGATGTCATCACTTTTCCCAGATTCCCCTCCATATCCCAATTCCCATCACCCCTCCCTCTTCTTCTATTATGCTGTTCACCCACCCACCCACCTCCTCCCACCTCCCCACCCTGACATTCCCCTACATTGCAGCATCAACCCTTGGCAAAACCAAGGGCTTCTCCTCCCATTGATGCCCGACAAGGCCATCCTCTGCTAAAAGTACAGCTGGAGCCATGGGTCTCTCCATGTGTACTCTTTGGGTAGTGGTTTAATCTCTGAGAGCTCTGGTTGGTTGGTATTGTTGTTCTTATGGAGTTGCAAACGCCTTTAACTCCTTCAATCCTTTCTCTAACTCCTCCATTGGGGAGCCCATTCTCATTTCAGTGGTTGGCTTTGTGAGCATCTGCCTCTGTATTTGTCATGCTCTGGCAGAGCCTCTCAGGAGACAGCTATATCAGGCTCCTATAAGCATGCACTTCTTTGTATCAGCAATATTGTCTGGGTTTGTTGGCTGAAACCTCCATATTTCCTCCTGAGAATATTTTTGTTCCCACATATAAGAAGGACCAAAGTATCTGAACTTTGGTCTTTCTTCTTCTTCACCTTCATGTGGTCTGTGAAGTGTATCTTGGGTATTCAGAGCTTTTGGGCAAATATCCACTTACCAGTAAGTATATACCATGTGTGTGTTCTTTTGTGATTGGGTTACCTCACTAAGGATAATATTTTCTAGATTCATCTGCCTAAGAATTTCATGAACTCATTATTTTTAATAGCTGAGTAGTACTTCATTGTGTAAATGTAGCACATTTTTTGTATCCATTCCTTTGCTAAAGAACATCTGTGTTCTTTTCAGCTTCTGGCTATTATAAATAAGGCTGCTATGAACATTAGTGGAGCATGTGTCCTTGTTGTATGTTGGAGAACCTTTTGGGTGTATGCCCAGGAGTAGTATAGCTGGGTCCTCAGGTGGTACTATGCCCACTTTTCTAACGAACCACCAAACTGATTTCCAGAGTGGTTGTACCAGCTTGCAGTCCCAACAACAGTGGAGGAGTGTTCCTCTTTCTCCATATCCTCACCAGCATCTGCTGTCACCTGAGTTTGTGATCTTAGTCATTCTGACTGGTCTGAGGTGGAATCTTAGGTAGATTTTGATTTGCATTTCCCTGATGACTAAGAATGATGAGCATTTTTAGGTGCTTCCCAACCATTCAATAGTTCTCAGTTGAGAATTCTTTGTTTAGATCTATACCCCATTTTAATAGAATTGTTTGATTCTCTTGAGTCTAACTTCTTGAGTTCTTTGTAAATATTGGCTATTAGCCCTCTATCAGATACAGGATTAGTAAAAAATTTTTGCTAATCTGTTGGTTGCTGTTTTGTCCTAATGACAGTGTCCTTTGCTTTACAGAAGCTTTGCAGTTTTATGAGGTCCCATTCGTCAATTCTTGATCTTAGAGCGTAAGCTATTGGTGTTCTATTCAGGAAATTTTCCTTAGTGCCAATGTGATCAAAATTTAAAATTTAATTTATAATTAAAGTCCCAATATTCTGATAGTATGAATAAAGTCTGGAGGATGCTAATCCCTGTCTAATGCTTTCACAAAGTTTTACAAGTCTCTTGGTTTTCAGTTTTAATATCACAACTTTAGAGGTATTTTGTAATCTTTGCAACAGTACAATACTGGGCATCTACACTATATTTTTGTGATTAGCCTATATGGAAATCGTCTTTCTAAACTGTTTTCCAAATTGGTAGCCATTATTGACGTTGATTGATTCTATTTCTAGAAAAAAAATAATAACTGACATGCCTTAGAAAACAAGGAAATCTTAGTGATTTGTCTTAACTTAGTAGAACACTCTCTAGATTGAATCACAAGTATATAGCAAAAGAACAATGGTGCCCTTAAAAGATAAATCAATGTAAGGGAAGCCAAAGGAATCAAATGTGTATGTGATTTAAAGATTTTAACCTGTGGGAATGTCAATTAAAGTTCAGAGGAAAGTAAATGGCTATAATTAATACCTGTTAACTGCTTCTGGCCTTCAGGCTTGCCCTGGCCAATGATGCATAATAATTAGGAAACGTTTCATTACCAGCTGGCATCAAAGGATTAAATGTGCATGAAAGAGCATTGCAAACTGCAAAGTTATGAAGCAGGAAAACGGCCATTTCCGACATGTGCACTAAATGATGCATCATTTGAAACTGCACCAGTAAATAGTGATTGAAGAGTCTTGAGTACTGTTGCTTGCACGCCATCACTAAAATATGGAAAGGTAGGTTCCCTCTCCTAATAATCATAAAAGGACAAGTCACATATAATCCGGAGGAGAGTGGTCTTTCTACTTTTGTGATTTTCATGTCACATCTTTTTCATGATTTGTACGTACAAATCTGCCATAGAATTAACATGAAAAAGAAAAATGTGCTTTCTATGTATTTATGCAGGGTTTAGGGTAGAAATTGTTTGTATGCTCTTCAGCTTTGGGAGAAAGAAATCTTTCTGTTTGAGCTATGTCTTATGTTTATGTGATATGGGTAGGCCTCCACCACTTCGGGATTTGTTGTTGGGGCTGAAGAGGTAAGTGGTTAAGAGCAGATGCTACTTTTTCAGAGGATATGTCTTGTTCCCAACATCCACAGCAGGATCTGCAACTCCTGATGCTTGTGTGTGTGTGTGTGTGTGTGTGTGTGTGTGTGTATACATGCAATTGAACATAAGTATTTTCAAATAGTAGAGATTAAATATTATTATATTAAAATTTAAACACCAGTTAATAGATTACAATTCCTTACAATTCAGCTTTATCAGAGTAATGATACCTATAAAATATGTAAAAGAAGAGTGAAGCTCCAAAGCTACTCTTTAAATATCCAGCATTAATCTATTGAAAATATCACTAACTGCTGGCTTTGTAATTGCTGAGTCTAATTTTTTAGATACTTTCCCATGGGTCCTGATACCCACAGTATAACATCATATACTCCACATTGAAATAAGATCAACTGACCAGCCTTTCCAAGTGTTGGCACTGTTACTCATTTGTTCATCCAAAGACCTACTGTGTAGCAGGTATTTTATTAGCATCTAACAATACAGGATCAAGACATACTGCCTGCCTTCAAAAGGTTTACAACCTTGTAGAAAACCATTACATGAAAAGTGTCTAGACAATGGTACATTAATTATATTTGCACCAATGTGATCAATATCTGGAAGAAACAACTTAACAAAAAGGTTTTTTTCTGACTCACGGTTTTAGGGAACTCCAGACTATCCTATCCTAGTGAGGAATTCCAGGAGTTAGCCCCACCCATCATGCCAGGACCAGGAGGGGTAGTCATGTTTCCGTAGCTGCAGAAAGGAAGCAGGCCCCATTTCTTTGGTACCCATTTTTCTTATTGGTTATTGTTGCTGTGTCTCTGTTATCAAATCCCTGATGAAAACAATGCAAGAGACAGAGGTTTCTTCTCATAAATTTGGAAGAATTCTAGTTTATCTGGCATAGTAGAGTAGCTCCACATGAGGCAGTAGCTAGCATGTTAGTGAGGCTTGTTCTTTCATTGGGAAGTAGAAAAGGACAAGTAAAAACCAGGGGTGAGTATGGCCTTTAAAATTCCACCTCCCAAAGGCTCTACAGACTTACAGCCACAAGCTGAGAACCAAGTGTTCAAAGCATTAGCCTTGGGTAAACTGCAGATTCAAAATATAAAAACAGGTTAATAGGTGTAATAAAAAATGCAGATCTGCCTGGGGTCAGAGAAGTTCACAAATGAGGCATGTTCAGTAGTCCACCATGTATGTACCGTTAAGACAAGATTATGGTAATATAGGAGAGAAACGTAAGTGATTGCATCATGCTGGAAAGTAAAGGACTATGAGCTGTGAATGTAGAAAACAACTAATGGTCTTTCACTAGAGTGACCAACAGCTCAGGCCTGAAATCCCCACAGTCAGCCAAGTATGAGGGCTCATGCCTGCAGTCCCCAAGGTCAGGAGGCAGAGGCAGGGCAAGTGCGACCAGTGTTGACTACACAGTGAGTTCAGGGTCAGCCAGGGATTAAAAGTGAGACCTTGTCTCTAAACTCATTTAAAGAGGAGTAAGAGATACGAAGTCATTGGTAGGAGGTGGTGTTATCATCTACATTGAAAATAAGAGGCATCTGGCTATGCCTCCCTAGAGAAATGCAGGTCCGTATTAAGCATATATCTATGTGTATATATTCAAGAGACCTGTGATTAAATTTATCATCAGGAAGACTAAACTAGAACTGGATCCATCCATCCAAACTGCAATTTTCAGCACTTGGGCTGAGTTTTCAACTCTGTAAAGATAAGATGTTCAACTAAATGACCCCTGAGCCCTCAGAACTCTACATTCTGTAATTTTAGCATTAAGTTACCTCGGGCACTAGAATCCAGGGGAATGAGTCACTAGAAAAATCATGTCTGAATAAATAAGAGCACTTCAACATTTCGATTTTTAACTAGTTTAATTTTAACTGATACAGACCAATGCTGAAATCAGCAGCATGGGGGTGTTTTATTATTTCTTTCTTTTTCTATAAGGCCTATCTCAAATTAAATAAGCCTACCATCTGTTCTATGCACGACTTTATATTTGTAACCGACAATTTGTCAAAGTATCCAACTTTGAGTCATGAAGAAAGAACTTGAATTCTTGTAAATACTACAGAAAAAAACATACTTAGAAAGACTGCATGTGTGACTGCACATGATAACATTGGTGAAGCTACAGTTACCACTGTAAGGACTAGTCTCAAAACCATAACTCCTACTCATCAAATTACATTGTGCCTTTACTCTGTTGACTGAAACATAATTGAACTTGAGTTTAGGGATCATTTACTCAAGTACTTTACAAAAATGGCTATTCCTAAAGATCCTGTTCTCTCGTGATCATCAAATGGACTCGCAAAATGTAAGTAATATTTTCCTAAGAGTAGTGTGTCACATGTCAGGAAAATTTGACTCTATATACCCACCGCTGCCACCTTGCCAGTACTGACATTCACTCAGATCACCCTAGCACCATATAGTATAAAATAACTGCTAATGAGATGTCAGGTTGTATAGTCCAGATTTGATACTCCGATGGTCCCATGTTACCCTGTTAAAAATGAAAGTAATTGGAGCCAACCTTGAGTGTCAGTTTCACTAGGTATAAAGGCAGAAAAAAAAAGCTCACAAATTAAAGCCAAGTTATACTTCAATATTCACATATTTGGAAGCACATAGCTTGATTTGTATAAATTAAAATTGTTCACCAAAAATAAGCTAAAAAGGAAAAATAAGAATTAAAGAACTGAAATCTGAAACTTCCTTGTATTCTAGAGATGCATGGAGAACCAGCAACTTCAGAAGTTTGGTGTGTGTGTGTGTGTGTGTGTGTGTGTGTGTGTGTGTGTTTGTAACCTGTATGAAAATCTAAAAAATAATAGAGACTAAATTTAAATTTTACAAACCTTCTTTCTTCCTATTTGTTTAGTAATTATTATTATACCTTCTTTCTCTTAAGTTTTCAAGAAATAAATGAATTTCAAGTAACAACAGAGAAAATAATGTATCCTTCTGTGTCTAATTAGAAGTTTGCAAACTATATTTGAGGGACAGAATATCTTGGGGGCAAAATTGTCAAAAGTAAGCATTTTCCAGGCTTAAAGATATTTAATAATTGTTCTCAGGGAGTTTTGCAATATCACTTTTCTCCAAAATCTAAGGTAAATAAATCAATACATCAGGCTGGATCTTGGGCAAGAAGTTATAGAGTTTTTTCTTAAGAAACAAGATTTATAGACTATGAATTTACTAAAGAAGAAAAAGTCATTCCTTATTACACAAGATATTGTTCTGTAGTATATAGATGTTAATTGAGAACTCACATGTTCACCAAAGCTAAAAGGTAAATATTGGAACTTCAAACAATAGCAGTTGTGGTATACGAGAGGAAGACTGCAGAGACCATCAACCAGAAGGTATTGACACCATCAAAAACCAAAGCTGAAAACACACACACACACACACACACACACACACACATGTGACATTATAGGGACCGAACAGGTTGTGTTTAGAAATATGTATTTGTATGCATGCATATGCATACAATAACAATTGGTAAAGAGGAGACCTGTGAATTGGAAGGAGAGTAGGGAGAGGTCTGAGGGGAAAGAGGAGATATGAAATGTTGTAATTATAATCTCAAAAGTAAAGTAAGAAGAGAAAACGTAAGAAAGCTGTTAGTGCCTGGAAGAGGTGCAGTCAAACCAGTATAGATGTAGCCCTCTAGTCTTCCTCACTGATTTTTATTATCAACTCTTTCAAATTCTCAGCACAGAAAAAACTGTTAGGATGCCAAAGTTCCGTTTCTTGGTAGAATAAAGTACACACGAGCTGCCCATGCTGCAGGTGCAGGTTTTGCTGCATGTTTTTATATTTCTTTAGTCTCAGCTAACACCCACTACATTTAACCTTCAGATTTTTACTTTAAAATCATTTTGATTATTTTCACGAATGCATGTGAGCAGAACGAATGCTGTGACAGTCATGCAGTTTAGACTTTTTACTCTGGATAGATGAAGGATCTTAACAATGTTTGCTCTTCCTGCTCTGAGACCAGAAATTGGTGTTGGAGCTCCTGGTGATCTGCCTGATGTGGGTGCCTGGCCTTAAACTCAGTCCTGTAAGAGCGGCAGTCATCCCTTACCACTTTCAGACCCTCTTTCTACATTAAAAAAATTAACCTCATGGTTTTAACTTATCACAAATATGCTCATAGTTCATGTTTATGATAGTCTGTGGCAGCGCAAATATTAATTCCATCTTCCAAGAATGTTATGAGGCAATGTTAGATTTTGAAGTACTTTAAGTCCTCTCCTCATACCAGAAGTTTCAAACCTGCCTTTGAAACTAGAATTTTCTGCTCTAGTCAGTGCCACTCAGAGAACTGAGATGGTCTCAGGTCAAAAGAAACTTAAAAGCTTTAAAATATTTTATTTAATTTCACACTCCATCATTCTCAATCCTAACCCACACACCGATGAGGTGTACTTTAAGTCTAATGTTTATAAATACTGATTTGATTTTCATTTCAGAAATTTTACATAAAAATGACACAATGTATAGAAAAATAAGTGTTCATTTGAATCTTCCAAACTGAGCTATTAGAAATTTTTAATTTAGCGATTATATGCATAGGATGTCTATTATCTACGTAGTTTGTGAAAAATATATTTGAAAATCATGTATCCACCAAAGAATTCACTTAACCTTATAAATCTTTATATAGATCAAAATTATAAAATAATATATATCATTAGAAATTATACATATATACACAATAAAGTAAATTGACTGTTCCATGAAAATACAAAAAAAGAAACAACTCCAAAGATCAACAATGACTCGTGAAATATCCCTTACCCCATGCCTACTTTGGAACTTTTGGAATATGGCTGATTCTATTCATTTAAATATACACATGCCTGCTTTTAATCATCAATATCAATGTAAGACATATGTCCCTCAATACGTAAAATACTGCCTTGCTATTTAAAGAAAATGTCAGGAAGCTCATCCCTGCATTATAGTAAAGCTTCTGTCATGCTCATTCAGTGGAATAATAACAATAAACAATAATAATCTACATGTTGTATTATTGATTTATATCATAAGTAATAGTGATAAATTTTATATAATATATACACATATTATGTATGTATGCACGTGTGTGTGTGTGTGTGTGTGTGTGTGTGTGTGTGTGTGTGTGTGTGTGTGTTACTTTAAGGAAAATATTTGAGGTATTTTCTGAGCCCAGTTGATGATCATAAGAAAAATGGGATTTTAGGAATAGCCATTTGTATTAATTACTTATGTGAATTATCTTGAAACTCAAGTTCAAATATGTATCATGCACTAGAATAGAACACAATGTAATTTGATGAATAGCAGCCTTGCTCTTTGAGACTATTCATTACAAAGGTAACTGTAATTGATAATACATTTAGGATTCAAATTCAGACACTAAGAATGAAATTATGAATTTTATTTTCAAAAATGTCAAACTCTATAGCTTTAAGAGATAAGGGTTTTGTTCAAGACCAATGTATAGGCTTTCCAATCATGTATGTGAGGCTCAAATTAGAAACTCAATTACTCTGTTTCTCCAAAGTTCATAGGAGCCACCAGAAATCCTATTGTGCATGAGACCATAGTATAATTACATCATTTCCCCCTTGGAAACCCTTCCAACCCTCTTATGTAACCCCCTTCTCTCTTTCAAATTTATGATGAATTTTTGTTCATAGTTACAACATATGTGTGTTTCTAACAACACAAACACAACCTTCTCTGTATAATGTTACTTCCATGTATTTGCTTTCAGGACTGACCTTTTGGTATTGGATAAAAAAAATTAGTAAGCCCCTTAGTTAAAGTCATTTGACAATATACTTTATTCACATCTAGAAACACCAATAGCAACAATGCCTAGATTAATGTTGTATTGAATAACTACTGACTGTGGCTTAGCCATGGTGATACATCATAAAGATCACTATAAAAAATATAGTCAAGTAATAGAGGCAACTTGATAAATTGCATTCATGATACTGAGTACTCAGCTGGAAGACTATTATACTTCATGTTGTGATCTCTTCACATCAAAGTCAGGCCTGGAATTTTCCAAACAGTGAACAAGTCGATGTAAACTGTGATCTCTCTTCTCTGTTTTACCTTTAAAGTGATTAGCATTCCTTCAACAAAACACTGACAAATACTTCGGTAATATTGTTCTCTGGGGCAGTGAATGATTCATTTGAGATGGTTACCTGTCCCAGTCGGGTCAATCTCCAAACATACAGTGGGTCATGCAGAAAGTAAAACTACCAGTGAAACATCTGGTCAACCATCAAGGAAAACGATTTATATTCATTAACTAATGATAAATAATAACAGAAGGTCACGTACTTAAACAAAGAAAACTTACAAAGACATTCGTTTCACACAGTTCTAGAGTCTAAAAGTTGAGATTGCAGCAGTTGTTGCTTTGGTCCCCAGTGGCCCTCTTCCCGGTCCTCAGGTGGCAGCTTCTCAGTGTTCCCACACTGTCTTGTTTCATAATGTGTGTCTCCTAACCTCCTCCTTTTATAGTAAAGTCAGTCTGAATGAACTGGGGCCCATTTTAACAGCCTCACTTAACTTCCCCATCCTTTTAAAGCCGCATGTCCAAATATGAAAACATTCTGAGGTTCTGGGTAGGCTAGCAGCTTGTGGACACAGGAGAGACCCATCAAACCAAGTGATTCTTAAATTTACAGCTTATGAATTTATCCCTCAGGCCTTCACAGTATTAATATGTGTTATCAGCCTACTGAAAAGAAAGTAAATAATTATTGTGTTTTATGGGTAATGGTGCAGGCAGCCCTGATGGTTCCATTACGGTTCAGATCAGGAGAGTTAAGCACTGCTTTTACAAACTGAGTAAGTAGTATTTGGATCAAAATATAGGAATTCTGATTCTATAACATTGACTCTAGAGTTAGCATATTCTCATTGCTGCACTCAGATATATTTCTAGGCTATCAGGATGATCAATTTCTCTTCTAGTGGAGGAAAAAAGGCCTCTTAAGATTCATCCCTTGGGTAATAAATGCTCATTATACTGATACACATTACTGAGTTTGGGGATGTCAGTTTTCCCTTTGATCCCTGTAACACACAGTAACTTTTGCCACCTATGTATTTGTTTTCCCAATATGGGATGAACACTCTGAAGTTAGTGCATAGACACTGGACGGTGTCACAGGCAGAAATCAGTAGATTGTCTTGGTGAGTACAGAGACATCTTTTGTTTATCTTGAGTTTCTGCAGACTTCTGCTAGGGAGTAAGGAGGTCACAAAGGTCTGAAGCTGAGAGAAGCTTCCTCCCAGGAGATGCAGGCTGAAAACTATCATACAAATTCTGTTACCAAGTACAGGTGCACCCTCACTGACATATAACAATCTTAGACTCACGCATGAAAAGTCAGTATTTCTAGATTTTTCTTTGGTAGTGTACCTTTCTAAAACCTAAAACGCTCATTTTGTAAGCCAAGCCATTTCTTCTCCCTTTTTTATTAAAAATATTTTTCATACAATATATTCTCACCACACCACAAGAAGGAGCCTATGCCTGACGCTGCCTGGGTGGCCAGGAGCCAGAGGGTAGATAGCACAGAGACCTAGAATAGAACCAAACATAACTGGCCAAAACAAAATGTCAATAGAATGATGCGTAATAATGTTATGCTATACTCAGAGATTGGTGCCTAGTCGAGCTGTCATCAGAGATGTTTCATTCAGCAATGGATATGAGCAGATGCTAGGACCCACACCCAAGCATGAGACAGAAGTCTGGAATCCAGAAAAAGATGGGGAATAAGAATTGTAGGAGCCAAGGAATCCAGGACATCATGAGAACCCACAGAATCAAGCAACCAGAGCTCCCAGGGGCCTGGGTTGTTCAGGAAGTTCTATAGGACTCCTTTGTCCAATGACTCTGCTAAACGCAACACATTCCTGGCACCGAGTATTTCATTTGGTGGCAAAAGGTGACTACTTAGTTTGGACACTGTCCCCCTATTACATGGTAACCCAGTTTAGATTTCATTCCTATAGGTATGGGAGTAGTAAGTTTCCATATGATCCCTTAATGGACCTTAGTGTTAATTGGTCCTTCTCATTTGTCCTCACCCTACTTCCCTGCCACTTCCTGTTTAATCCTTCTACTCTCTCCCTGTGCTCTTTATAACCGTGTATTTGCCCTCCCTTGGAAAATCCGCCCCATCCCCTTACTCCCTGCCTAACCTCTGTGGTTACACAGATTGTAGCGTGCCTACTGAAGCCTTAAATGCTAATCCACATTTAAAGAATGCATGCAGCATTTTCTACCTGAATCTACTTGAGTCTACCTCTCTTAGCGTGATTGTTTTAGCTTAATCATTTACCTATAGATTCCATAATTTTATTTTTTAACAGCTGACTAATATTCCATTGTGTCAATGTACTAGTCATCTGTTTATGGGCATTTAGGCTGTTTCCAATTTCTGTCTATTATAACTAGAGCAGATTCTTGAAAGGAAATATGAGATACAAGTTGGAGGAAACAGAAGACTCCTGAATTACAGATAGTTCTCTAATGGTTTTCTTTTATATCAAAGATGTACTTATTTGGTGTGTGAATGATGGAACATGAAGAAACATGATAAAAATAAGACAAAAAGCACTGAAAAGGAATATACAATTCTACAAACTAACATTAAAAAGCTAGCCAAGAGCTTTTACTTTCTTGCTCTCTTGTTCTGTTGCTCTCTTGCTCTTATCTTATCCCTTTATCTCTTCTCTCCCCATCCCTTTCCCCCTCTCTCTCCACGTGCTCATGGCTGGCCTCTACTTCTCTACTCCTCTTTCTTCTCTTCTCTTCTCTTCTCCTCTCCTTCCCTCCCCTCCTCTCACCTCCCCCCTCTCTCTGCTCCTATTACCTTCTTAACTCCCCTCCCCATGCCTTGAATAAACTCCATTATATACTATAAATAAAAAGTAAAAATCTGGCCAAGAAAAGCCAAATTAGAAAAGCATGCCTATAAACTCAGTCTGGTGGGAGGGATGTAAATACACTAAAGATCCACTGATACTCTGCATAAAACAAGGACCTATTTGACGGAGGTGATGGAATTAAAAGAAATTTTAGGTTTTACATTTTTAAAATTTTAGTTTAAATGTGCACCAATTTTCTTCCAACCAAAAATAATTGGCTGACTGACAGTGTGTTGAGACTATTTATTTGACAGTGCCCTCAACTTTCTGGTTTAGTTTCTGTCTCTGTCTCTCTCTGTTTCTCTCTGTGTATCTCTGTCTCTGCCTGTTTGTCTATCTCTCTCTCTGTCTGTCTCTCTCTCTGTGTGTGTCTTGCCCCCCCCAGTGTGTGTGTGTGTGTGTGTGTGTGTGTGTGTGTGTGTGTGTGTTGCTGTGAATTGAACATACAGTCCTGTGTATGCTAATCGGGTTCTCCTCTGCTGTATCACCTCTAGTCTAGTCCTCCTGGCAAGTTTTATTGAAGTAGTATGTCAAACAAGGCTTACTGACCAGAAGTCTTCCCTTCCCTCCAACCCCATTACACTTTCTTTCCCATTGGTAATCGTTCTTTTCTGTTAAAATATTTCCTTCTCCTTTTACTCTATGAATTTTTCTTTTTCCTTCCCCCAGAACACTCTCCACAGCTTTCATTTGTATTTCAACTTTCATTTTTTTTAAAAGATGAACAATGTTGAATTTCAGTCCTTATCACATTTCAAAGACAAAAGAGCACTCAGGAAGAACTGCACTCTGCAGATCCCTGAGCCCCTTTTGCTCAAGGCCATTCCCTCCTATCTTGTTTGCATTGGTTGTATTTAGCTACTGAAAACAACATATTCACTGGGAGTTGTACCACCCAAAAGAATGGGATGCATTAGTAAGCAAGTGTAGCCCTTGGCTCTCTCTTTTTGGCGCTTTAGCATTATAAAAGCAAACCAAGAAAGAAAAAGATAGAAGATTTAAGGGGGAAGTTGGGGCTTTCTTATTTTTTATTATTTTTATTTTTGGGCCCTTGGGTACCCTTAAGCTATTGGTTTTAGATGCAGTCTATTCTAAGATTCAGAATTCTTTGCCTCTTGCAGTCAGGGACACAGAGCTCAAATCATGTAAGATCTTGGAGGAAATGAATCAAGGAAGGTCAGTGATTGGAAGAGAAATGTGCAAGCAGAGCCAAGTTGGGGTTAACTCAAGGACAGTATGAAAGTTTGAGTCAGTGACTTAGAATTGCAACCTCTATCCTGTTTCTCAAAAAATGCCCTATGGAAACTTTGTAGAGCACCAGAGTCCTTAACTAGTGCTATTTAAGGCAACTCTTGTATTACAGACTACTTGCTAACTTTGAGCAATAAACTATTGTAAAAGAACCCTGTGTCTACTGATATTTTAAGGTAAAGAAATGCCCTGGATGACTTCTCATAGTCAAATGTAATATTTTCAAAAATAAATGAAAAAGTAACTTCAATATAAATAAATAAATAAATAAATAAATAAATAAATAAATAGTAGAGCAGGAATGGACATCAGCGACAGATGTCTCTGTATAGGATGTAGAATGCTTTGTGTATATGCCCAAGAGTTGTATGGCTGGATCTCCAGTAAATCTATTCCCAGCTTCCCAGCAATGAACAAATATGCCCTTCTCTCCACAACCTTGCCGGCATGAATTGCCAAGATTTTTTGTTTGTTTGCTTGTTTGTTTTTTAATCTTGGACATTCTGGTTGTTATGAAAATCCAAGCACTTGTTCCAACCGCTCCTAAATCATGCAATTATACAACTTTAAACTTACTTACTTCGGTAAAGTAACCATGAAAGTAAAAAAAAAAAAAAAAAAAAAACTACTATGATAACTTATGGTAATGATCACCTGTTGAGAAAGCAGATGAATATGGACTGTATTTCCTCAGGTGTCCTCATAAATTAGAACACACCATGTTACCACGTACTCCGATGAATGTCATTTAAAATCTATGACATCCTCACTACATCCTAATGGGTAATTCCACTCCTATAAAGGTAAACTAGTAGGTTTCCTAAATGTCAGATAATACAATATTGTATTCAGATTTCCAAATCTATATTATGAAGGTCTTTTACAACTATTATTTTCAACCTATAAATCAAATCATGTATGTACATTTGCATTTGATTAAGCAAAAAACATTAACCCTGCTTCAGAAAACTACCTAAAGCCCACATACAGCCTGGATTTTATCTTTTTATTTGTTTTTTGGTTGGTTGGTTGGTTGGTTGGTTGGTTGGTTGGTTGGTTGGCTGGTTGGTTGGCTGGTTGACTAATTTTAAGACTGAATAGTGAACCTAAGGTACTATTAACTTATTATACCACTAAGTTATACCCTAGCTAGCCTTACTGTCAAAATTTTCATACCAACTCCAGGTTTCATGGGGCCTTTAGTACCTTGAATTAGAATTTGAAAACTAACAATAGAAATTGACTCACAAAAGATTATTTTACTCAGAAAATAAACTTTTTAAAAATCATAATATAAAATTATAAATTGTACCCCATGAGGAATATATAGAATTAAAATATTTTAAGTGCATTGAAACAATCAACAGAATAAAAATGAAATGAAAATTAATTAAGAGGCTGGAGAGATGAGAGATGAAGATGGGGGACTGGAAATGAGCCCACAAGTCCTCGTGACATACTTCCTCCAGAAAGATTGCATTTCCTAAAGGTTAAACAACTTCCCCAAACAGTGCCAAACCCTGGGCAACATGTGTTCAAATAAATGAGCCGATGGGAACCTTTTCTCATTAAAACCACAACACATACACATAAAATTAGAAATCCTGAAGAGTAAAATAATGCATCAAATATACATGTTATATATGTAAAAGTACATTGTAGCAACAAAAAATAGCTCTATGGATTTGGCAAAATGATAGACACAGCTAGATGAGCAGTAGTTGCCAGGAACTGGGTTAAGAAGAGGAAGGGTATGAAGCACAAAGACTAGCAGTGAGCCAACAGGTGCATGGCATGCATGTGTCAACAGAGTGGGTGCTGAGGTCAACTATAAAGCTTATTGGCAGATGCTGATCCACCATTAGTGATTCACCAGTTGTAACAAGTATACCACACTAGAATAGCCAATAATCAATAAAAGGAAATAAGGAGAATCAGAGAGAAAAAAGAGAAAATGCAACAATGCTTTTCACTCAAAATTTTTCTAAACCCAAAGCTATTCTAAAAAATTAAGTTTATTAATGTGCCTTAAGAGTACTTGACTCTAGATATCAGAGGGGAACACTGGAGTCAAGGGAAATTGAACAGAATAACATATTTTAAAACATAGTGTAGCAAGAATATTAGATCGAAATGTAAAGGAAAAAAAACCTCAAGGCCTGAATGTTAAAAGAAAAATCAAATAAGTTACAAGAGGGACCATGGATTATGCTGGCTGCAGACTTCTCAAAAACAACATACAACGCGAGGTACAATAAAAAGGCATTTTCAAAAAATTCAATGAATAACATTATGAACAAAATACATCTAGCAAGCTCTCCTGTCAGTATCAAGCTATGGGAAAATAAATGTTAAGCATGCAATATATCAAGAGAATCTATACCCATAAGCTGTTCTTCAGGAATCGATTGGAAGATAAACTTCAACAGCAAAAGGCTGACTGGTACACAGATTCAAGAGTTACAGCTAAAGCAAACCTCATTCGAAAAGCCAAAAAATCGGCAAATGTACACCAGGTAAATAAAGAAGGGGCATGGTACAGATGACAGAATCTTAAACCACTAAATATAAAAAGAGAGATTTCTGTTAGTCCTCAAAAAACACAATGCAGTCAAGTTCATTAACCAAAGGCGTTAGGATTCTCTGGGAGAGTATGGTGTTATTGCTATTTATTTAATAGTATGTTAAATCTCACGATAAACAATTACCAGTAATGTTTAGAAGGCAATGCCAATTGTGTTTCAAATGAATGTTAGGGTCTTTCTAAGTTAGTGTTTTGTTTTGTTTTTGACATTATAATCCAGTTACATCTCTTCCTTCCCCTTCTTTCCCCCAAGTCCTCCCATAAAGCCCTCCTGGCTTTTCTTCAAATTCATGGCTTCATCTTTCCACTAGTTGTTATTGTATACATACACGCATTTCCACATGCCTTCATAATTCTAAATTTAATTCTTAGATTTAACTTTGGAATCTATTGCCGAAACAGAAACATAACACATAAATAAAAACAGCGTTACAAAAATAAATATAAATAAATAAACAAAATATTTCATAATATGATGTAAAGGTATTAGAGCTTATATAAATATCTTTGCTGTGTCCATGCAATGTCAAGTAACTCAATTATTTAAAAATCGAAAAAAATAGAAATATGAAAAAGGATGTAAATGCAAACACCCTAAGGACAGAATGGTGTATTTGCTGCAGTCGGTAACAAAGAGCTCAAGTGGCCAAAAGTGCATGTATGAGAGGTATGGTAATGATGGGTAAAGCATTTAACTTGCTAGCATGAGGAGAGAAGTTGGTATCCTAGAACACACACAGAGTTCTGTGTGGTGAAACACCTCTGTGACCTACGACCCCTATTGTGGGATGATATGTGGTAGGCGAAGTCTCCTCCAATCCCTTGGGCCTGCCAGCCTGGTGTTCCCTGTTGGAAACAAAAGATGTCTCAAAGAATATGTACCATGAATGCCAACACCTAAAACTGTTCCCTCACCTCCACAACACCTTAATATCCATGTTCCACACTCACACATCATAAACACAGATCATGATCTGAATGACCAAATCAACAAAAGCAAGCATCTGTACCATTTTTCAAGATCAGAAGAGATATTTACAGAATACTATATAAAAAAGATGTAGATTCCATAAAAGACAAATAAATATTAAGAAAAGCTCTTCTTCTGTGCCAACCCAGGCTATCACCACTAAGGAAGACTCCCAGCTAGGAGGTCAAGTGCACCTTTTTCCTCAGTACCAATTGGCATTCTCTGGTGTAGCTCCTGCTCCCTGCAGCCCACTCTGCCCCGCCTCCTTATTCGCCTTTCTGCACTTGCCTAAAGTGGCTAGCCACACCAAACCTTATATCACCTGAGGTGTTCCATGAATGTAGGAGTGACCACACATTAAGATAGAAGACTAGAAGCTGTATTTGAAAGGATGAGTGAAAATAATTAGCCTCTTCTTCATTGAGATGATTTTGTCAGAGTCTTTCACCACCACAGGAAAAGCAGCTAAGACATCCCCCACAAAGAACAGCACAGGACTAATGGATTTACTCCTGCCTTCTGTTGAACGTTCAAGGCAGGCCAAATACCAACACTTTTTAAATGACTTCACAAAATATGAAAGGAAAGAACACTGTCAGACTCATTCTACAAACCATCATTACCCTGATACCCTGATGCCAAAACTGGATAAAAGTAGGACAAGAACAAAAAGAAAGAAAGAAAGGAAGGAAGGAAGGAAGAAAGAAAGAAAGAAAGAAAGAAAGAAAGAAAGAAAGAAAGAAAGAAAAAGAAAGAAAGGGAGAGAGGGGTGTGGGAGGGAGGGAGGGAAGAAGGAAGATAGGAAAAAAGAAAGAAAAAAAGAAAGAAAAAAGAAAGAAAGGAAGGAAGGAAGGAAGGAAGAAAGAAAGAAAGAAAGAAAGAAAGAAAGAAAGAAAGAAAGAAAGAAAGAAAGGGAGAGAGGGGTATGGGAGGGAGGGAGGGAGGAATGAAGATAGTAAAAAAGAAAGGAAGGAAGGAAGGAAGGAAGGGAAAAGAAAGGAAGGGAGGAAGAAAGAGAAAGAAAAAGAAAGAAAGGGAGGAAGAAGACAAGAAAGAAAGAAAGAAAGAAAGAAAGAAAGAAAGAAAGAAAGAAAGAAAGAACGAAAGGAAAAAAGAAAGAAAGAAAAGAAAGGAAGGAAGGAAGGAAGGAAGGAAGGGAAAAGAAAGGAAAGGAGGAAGAAAAAGAGAAAGAAAAAGAAAGAAAGGGAGGAAGAAGAGAAGAAAAGAAAAGAAAGAAAGGAAGGAAGGAAGGAAGGAAGGAAGAATAAAGAATGGAATGGAATGGAATGGAATGGAATGGAATGGAATGGAATGGAATGGAATGGAATGACCAGACCAGACCAGAATAGATTAGACTAGACTAGACTAGAGAAAACCTCACAGGTCAATTTGCCTGAAGAACATAGATGTAAAAATTCCCCAAAATCATAGCAAACCAAATCTAAGAACACATTGAGAAGACCAGGTTTTATAAATAGGTTGCTTTCATTCCAGGGAGCCAAGTCTGATTCAAACATGAATCAATAAGTGTAATATACCACATAAATAAACTTGTGAACAGAAATCATATAAATAGCTCAGTGGGTGCTGAAAAGGCACTTGATAAAAATTAATATTTTTCATGAAAAGGTTTCGATGAAATTAGAAATATGTGGAATATAACTCAAGTAGTAGGGGTTGTATGACAAGAATATATAGCTGTCACTACAGCAAATGGTGGAAATTATGAATAATTTCCTTAAAACCCAGAACAAGACAAGGTTTCCCATTCTCTTCACTCTTACTTAACATGGTGCCCAAGTTTTAGCTGAAGCAATAGATGAGGAAAAACTATAAAAAGAATGAAAATAGGAAATAAAATTTCAAGTTATCCCAATTCATAGATGATGTGTTTCCATTCTTAAAAGAGCCAACAAATTACACCTTATATCTTATATATAAAGTTTCAGAAAACAAAATAAACATACAAAAATCAGTAGTCTTCCCAATAATAAACTTGCTGAGAAAGAAATTAAGAAAAAGACTCCATTGGTCCAAAATTAAAAATAGCTTAAAATAAAATAAAAGTAAGACAGCTAAGAATAAACTCAGCCAAAGAAACAAAAGACCTTGACAATAAAAACTTTAAATCATTAAAAACAATATGACTAAGATACTAGTTACTGGAAAATCTTTTTCCATCATTCTGGACTGGCAGACAATCAAGTTTAAAATAAGACTATATTTTAAAGTAAGATTAATCTATAAACTCACTGCAATCACAATTAAAATTCTAATTATACACAAAACTATTTAAAAACTTCAAAATATTTAAAAGTTTCTGTGGGAACACAAGAACAGAAATGTCAAAAAATAATAGATAGATAGATAGATAGATAGATAGATAGATAGATAGATAGATATACATACATACATACATACATACATACATACATACATACATATCCTAAAGCTAGGTAGAAAAGAATACTGCTACAAACATCACACTCTGATTCTAATTCTACTACAAAGCCATAGGAACAAGACTAGCTGGTACAAGCCTCATGAATGGACATGCATCCCAAAGAGCAAAACCTAGGAGCCAGAAACCCACACAGATATGACCACCTAATATTTAACAAAGATTCAAAACCATACACTGGTGGGGGAAGGGAGCTCATCCAACAAATGGTCCTAGCGAAACTAACTATCCTCATAAGAATTAAATCAGATTTCTATCTCACTACCTACATAAAAATATCAACACCAAAAGAATTGAAGGTTTTAGTGTAAAACCTGCAAAATTGAAACAACTAAAGAAAACACATTAAGATAAACACAAAGGCAAGAACTCCACAAGAAATAATCCCAAGAACTGACAAAGACGCTTATGTGAAGTTAAAAATGTTCTGCATAGCAAAGAAGAATGTCAGCTGATCAAACATGGGGCTTAAGGAATGGGAGAACTTCCACCTATACTTCAGAAAGGGGCTTAATGCCTAGATTACATAAGGAACTGAAACAATTAAGCTAGCTGACCTGAGATTGATCCCTTGATACCATGATGAGAAGAGAAAGCACACATATTGTCTCTCTTTACCAGGAAGTTACGATACATGCACAGAAAGAGAGAGGGGGGGAAAGGGAGGGAGGGAGAGACAGAGAGAGAGACAGAAAGACAGAGAGAAAGAGATAGAGAGACAGGGAGTCAAAGAAAGAACAACAGAAACAGAAGCAGAAAGATGAAGGGACACAGATAAAACATCATGCACATACAATAATAATAAAATAAAATAACTTTTTTCTCATTTTTATTAGATACTCTATATTTACATTTGAGATGTTATCCCACTTCCCATTCCCCCCCCCACCGTTCCCCTCCATTTGCCTTCACAAAGGTGCACTCCCTCCTAATCACCCTCTCAACCCTATTGCCTTTGCATTCCCCTACATTGAGAAAACCTGTTCTCCCTGGACCAAAAGCCTCTTCTCACATTGATGCCAGACACTGGTATCTTCAGCTACATATGCAACTAGATCAATAGGTCTTTCAATGTGTGATCAAAGGTTGGTGTCTTAGTCTGTGGGAGTTTTGGAGGGTTTGGTTGGTTGATAATGTTGTTCTTCCCATGAGGTTGCAACCACTTTCAGCTCCTTCCATTCTTTCTTTAGCACCTTCATTGCGGTCCCTGTGTTCAGTCCAATGGTTAGCTGCAAGCATGCTCAGCTATATCTATATGACTCTGACTAAGTCCTTGGGGAGGCATCCCTATCTGGTTCCTGCCAGTAAATACTTCTTGGCATCAATAATAGTGCTTGGATTTGGTGGCTGCATATGTAGTGGATCCCCGGGTGAGGCGGCTTCTGAATGATGTTTTTTTTCTTCTATTTCTGTTCCTCTATTTGACTTTGCATTTCCTCCAGTGAGTGTTTTGTTCTCCCTTCTAAGAAAAACTGAGGCATTCCAATTTTGGCCTTCCTTCTTTTTGAGTTTCATAATGTCTGTGAATTGTTTCTTGGGTATTCAGAGCTTTCTGGGGCTAGTATCTGCTTATCACTGAATGCATACTATGTGTGTCCTTTTGTGACTGGGTTACCTCACTCAAGATGATAGTCTCTAGTTCCATTCATTTGCCTACGAATTTCTTGAAGTCATTGTTTCTAATGGCTGAGTAGTATTCCATTGTATAAATGTACCACACTTTCTGTATCCATTCCTATGTTGAAGGAGATCTGGGTTCTTTTCAGCTTCTGGCTATTATAAATAAGGCTGCTATAAACATGGTGAAGCATGTGTCCAAGTTATATGTTAAAGCATCTTTGGGGTATAAGCTCAGGAGTGGAATAGCTGAGTTTTCAGTTAGTACTATGTCCAATTTTCTGAGGAACCACCAGGCTAATTTCCAGAGTGATTGTACCAGCTTACAACCCCACCAACAGGACAGGGGTGTTCCTCTTTCTTCACATCCCCTCCAGCATCTACTGTCAGTTGAGTTTTTGATCTTAGCCATTCTAACTGGTTTAAAGTGGAATCTAAGGGTTGTTTTGATTTGCATTTTCCTGATGACTAGGAATGTTGAGCATTTCTTTAGGTGTTTCTTACCCATTTGATATTCCTCAGTGGAAAATTCTTTGCTTAGCTCTGTACCCCATTTTAATAGGATTATTTGATTCTCTAGAGTCTAGCTTCTTGAGTTTTTTGTATATATTGGTTACTAGCCCTCTATCAGATGAAGGATTGGTATGATCATTTTCCAATCAGTCGGCTGCTGTGTTGTCTTCTTGAGAGTGTCTTTGGCCTTAGAGAAGCTTTGAAATTTCATGAGGCCCATTTGTAAGTTCTTGACCTTAGAGCATAAGCCATTAGTGTCCTGCTCAGGGAATTTTCCCCTATGCCTATGTGTTCTAAGCTCTTCCCCACTTTCTCTTCTAATAGTTTCAGTGTACCTGGTTTTATGTGGAGATCTTTGATCCACTTGGACTTGACCTTTGAACAAGGGGATAAGAAAAGATAGATTTGCATTCTTCTGCATGCTGACTGCCAGTTGAATCAACACCATTTGTTGAAGAGGCTGTCCTTTTTCCACTGAAGGTTTTTAGCTCCTTTGTCAAAGATCAAGTGACCATAGGTATGTGGTTTCATTTTGGGGCATCAATTCTGTTCCACTGATCTACCTATCTCTGTACCAATACCATGCAGTTTTTATCACAATTGCTTTGTAATATAGCTTGAGATCAGGGATGGTGATTTCCTCCAGAAGTGTTTTTATTGTTAAGAATAGATTTTGCTATATTAGGTTTTTTTGTTATTCTAGATAAATTTGTAAATTGCTCTTTCCAACTCTATGAAGAATTGAGTTGGAATTTTGAGGGGAATTGCATTGATTCTGTACATTGCTTTTGGCCATTTTTACAATGTTAATTCTTCCAATCCATGAACATAGGAGATCTTTCCATCTTCTGCGATCTTCAATTTTCTTCTTCAGAGTCTTGAAGTTCTTGTCATACAGATCATTTACTTGTTTGGTTAGGTTTACACCAAGGTATGTTATATTATTTGTGACTATTTTGAGTGTGTCAATTCCTTAATATATTTCTCAGCCTGCTTATCCATTGAATAGAGGAAGGTTATTGATTTGTTTGAGTTAATTTTATATCCAGCCACTTTGCTGAAGTTGTTTATCAGCTGGAAAAATACTCCAGTGGAATTTTTGGGGTCACTTAAGTATACTATCATATCATCTTCAAACAGTGATATCTTGACTTCTTCCTTTCTAATTCGTATCACTTTGACTTTTTGTTGTTGTTGTTGTTGTCTTATTGCTCTGGCCAGGACTTCCAGTACTATATTGAATAGATAGGGGAAGAGTGGGCAGCCTTTTCTGGTCCCTGATTTTAATGGGATTGCTTCAAGTATCTCCTAGTTTAGATTGATGTTGGCTACTGGTTTGCTGAATATTGCTTTTACTATATTTAGGTACAGGCATTGGATTCCTGATTTTCCAAGACTTTTATCATGAAGGGGTGTTGAGTTTAGTTGAATACTTTCTCAGCATCTAGCAAGATGATTGTGTGGTTCTTTTCTTTGAGTTTTTATATGGTGGACTATGTTGATGGATTTCCATATATTGAACCATCCCTACACCCCTGGAATAATGCTACTTGATCATTGTGAATGATTGTTTTGATGTGTTCTTGATTTGGTTGGCGAAATTTTTATTGAGTATATTTGCATTGATGTTCATAAGGGAAATTAGCCTGAGGTTCTATTTCTTTGTAGTGTCTTTGTGTGGTTTAGGTTTGAGCATAATTATGGCTTTGAAGAACAAGTTGGGTAGTGTTCCTTCTGTTTCTATTTTGTTGAATAATTTGGAAAGTATTGGTATTAGGTCTTGTATAAAAGTCTGATAGAATTTTGTACTAAACCCTGGGTTTTTTTGGTTTTTTTTTTTTTTTTTTTTTTTTTTTTTTTTTTTGTTTGTTTGTTTGTTTTTTTTGGGGGGGGTTTCTTGGTTTTTTTTTTTTTTTTTTTTTTTTTTTTGGTTAGAAGGTTTTTGATGACTGCTTCTATTTTTATTTTAGGTGTTATGAGACTGTTTAGATGGCTTATCTGATCCTGATTTAACTTTGGTATTTGGTATCTGTCTAGAAATGTGTTTATTTCCTCCAGATTTTCCAGTTTAGATAGGCTTTTGTAGTAGGGTCTAATGATTTCTTGAATTTCTTCAGTTTCTGTTGTTATGTCTCCCTTTTCGTTTCTCATTTTGTTAATTTGGATACTCTCTCTGTGCCCTCTAGTTAGTCTGGCTAAGGATTTATTAATCTTGTCAATTTTCTCAAAGAACTAGCTCTTGGTTTTGTCGATTCTTTGAATGGTTCTTTTTGTCTCTATTTTGTTGATTTCTGCTCTGAGTTTGATTATTTCCTACAATCTACTCCTCTTGGGTGTCTCTGTATCTTCTTTTTCTAGAGCTTTCAGGTGTGCTGTCAGGCTGCTAGTGTATTCTTTCTCCAACTTATTTTTGGAGGCAATCAGAGCTATGAGTTTTCCTCTTAATACTGCATTCATTACAGCCCATAAGTTTGGGTATGTTGTGCTTTCATTTTCATTAAATTCTTAAAAATGCTTAATTTCTTTCTTTATTTCTTCCTTGATCATGTTATCATAGAGTAGAGCATTGTTCAGCTTCCATGTGTATGTGGGCTTTTTATCGTCTTTGTTGTTATTAAAGACCAGCCTTAGTCCATGGTGATATATAGGATGCATGGGAGTATTTTGATCTTCTTATATGTATTAAGGCCTGTTTTGTGACAGACTATAGTGTCAATTTTGGAGAAGGTATTGTCAGGTGCTGAGAAGAAAGTATATTCTTTTGTTTCAGGATAAAATGTTCTATAGATGTCTATTAACTCCAGTTGGTTCATAACCCCTGCTAGTTTTGCTGTGTCTCTGTGAAGTTCATGCTTCCATGATCTGTCCATTGATGAGAGTGGTATGTTGAAATCTCCCACTATTATTGTGTGTTGTGCAATATATGCTTTGACCTTTAGTAGTATTTCTTTTATTAATGTGGTTGCCCTTGTATTTGGAACATAGATGCTCAAGATTGAGAGTTCATCTTGACAGATTTTCTCTGTGATGAGTAAAAAGTGTCCTTCCATATTTTTTGATAATTTTTGGTTGAAAATATACTTTATTTGATATTAAAATGGCTGCTCCAGCTTTTTTCCTGAGCCCATTTGCTTGGAAGGGTTTTTCCTAACCTTTTATTCTGAAGTAGTGTCTGTCTTTGTCTCTGAGATGAGTTTCCTGTGTGCAGCAAAATATTGAATCCTGTTAATGTATCCAATCTGATAGCCTATGTCTTTTTATTGGGGAATAGAATAGTTAAGAGAGATTAACAAATAGTAATTGTTGTTTCCTATTACTTTTGCTGTTAGAGGAGGTAGACTTACATTTGTATGCTTTTCTTCTTTAGGTTTTCTTGCATGATTATTTTTTTTGCTTTTCGTTTGGTGTAGTTTCTTTCCTTGTGTTGGATTTTCCATCTATTATCCTTTGTAGGGCTGGATTTGTGGACAGATATTGTGTAAATTTGCTTTTGTCCTGGAATATCTTGGTTTCTCCATCTATGGTAATTGAGAGTTTTCCTGGATATAGTAACCTAGACTGGCATTTGTGTTCTCTTGGGGTCTGCATGATGTCTGTACAGGATCTACAAGCTTTCATAGTCTCTGTTTAAAAGTCTGGTGAAATTCTGATTGGTCTGGATTTATACTTGTCCTTTTTCCCTTACAGATTTTAGAACTTTCTTTCTTTTTTTCTTTTCTCTTTTTTGAACATTCAATGTTTTGACTATTATGTGTAGGGAGGAGTTTCTTTTCTGGTCCAATCTGTTTGGAGTTCTGTAGGCTTCTTTTATGTTCATGGTCATCTTGTTCTTAAGGGTAGGAAAGACTTTTCCTATGATTTTGTTGAAGATATTTACTGTGCCTTTTAGTTGGGAGTCCTTGCCCTCTTTTACACCTATCATCCTTAGGTTTGGTTTTCTCATTGTGTCCTGGATAACCTAGACATTTTGGGTTAGGAGCTTTTTGGTTTTTGCATTTTCTCTGACTGTTGTGTCAATGTTTTCTATGTTGTCTTCTGCCCCTGAGATCCTCTCTTTAATCTCTTGTAGTCTGTTGGTGATGCTTGCATCTATGACTCCTGATTTCTTTCTTAGGTTTTCAATTTCTGGGGTTTTCTCTTTTTGTGATTTCCTTTTGTTTATATTTATGTTTTCAATTCCTTCACCTGTTTGGTTGTGTTTTCCTGTAGTTCTTTGACTGATTTTTATGTTTCCTCCTTAAGGACTTCTATTTGTTTATGTGTGTTCTCCTGTAATTGTTTAAGGGAGTTAGCCACACACTTCTTAAAGTTCTCCATCATCATCATAATTTAAAGTCTAAGTTTTGTTTTTCTGGTGTTTTTGGCAATCCACTACTTGCTGTGGTGGGAGAGCTGGGTTCTGATGTTGCCAGGTTGTCTTGGTTTCCATTGCTTAGGTTCTTTCGCTTTTCTCTTGTCATCTTATTATCTGTGATTAGAGGTAATCTCTTTGTCTCTGGCTTGAGCCTGTCTCTCCTGTGGGTTTGAGGGCATGGGCTCAGGAAAGAGATTGCTTCTGGGTGTTTGGCTCTTTGCAGACAGGCAGTGAATTCTTATGGCAGTGACTCCATTCTGTCTCTGTGGGCTCAGGTGGGAGAAAGCTTGAGAAGATTTTCTTGGAGCTCCACTGTCTGGGGGAAGGTCCTAATTCCTGATAGTGGTCACCCGGCCCTCTCACTGGGCCAGAAAGCAAAATAAAATAAAATTACAATTCCAGCTTAAAGAAATACAATAAGAATGAGAAAATGAATCAAATAAAGCAAAAATTATATAGAAATAAGCAGACATCGGTAAAAATAGAGAATAGAAAACTAGAGGTCAAATTATAATTTTTGAAAACCCAAATATAATCATCTACAATGTATTATAACCAAAAAAATTAAAACCCCAAATAAAAATAAAGTCAGTTAATATTTTATTTGCCTGTGTATCTATTTAGCACCAGGGGTTGGAGGCATGTGCTTTGGTGCTCATGTAGAGCACAATGAAAAGCTTATAAGGGTGGGTCCTTCTATCATGGGGGTCTCATGGATGAACTCACATCATCACACTTGGTAGCAACAGCTTCTAGACCCTCAACCTGTTTCAAATAAGACATTTTATCCAAAACTCAAACTTAGTCGTCATAAGCAGCATGAAATAGTTTCAAAACTTTAAATATGAAAGGCCGTGCAATTAAATACTCTCATACAACTAAGTAAACAATTATCATAAAGAGCCAGCCTAGAGAACAGAAACAATTTTAGGCTGTGAGCAGATATGCTGGAGGAGCACCTGGAAAAGCAACAACAACAAAAACAAAAAACAAACAAACAAAAAAAAACAAACAAGAAAAGTACAGGAACCATTGTTGGAATAATGGGTGGGAGGAGCAATAGAAAGGGGAATGTAGGGTACGTGTGATCTCATTAGGAAATGGGAAAAGGGGACGGCTCTAATCACAGAGGTTAAGGGACATAAATACATAAGAAGGAAAGACATGAATACATAAGAAGGAAATATGAGGGCAAAGTAACACTAAAGACGTCTGAGAAACTCATAAGGAATCACACTGTTAACTCTTTACCTAAGCAAAACTACTACAATACATGTAAGTTTGTATGTTACATGGTTTAAATGATACACGGTTTAAATGACATTTCTTTTCATCTGGATTGGCAAAGCTCCCTCTAAGAGCCAAAGACAATCTAACCAAAACCCCTAATACAAGGAACAAAAAGTCCTCTTTTGAGTTGTTGGTACATGTTATCTAAGAGAATCCCAAACCTTTACAGGCTACTGCTGTTACCCTTTGTTGTCCACCAGAGATGGAAAGTAAGCCTATTACTGAGGACAGTGTTCACTTCAGACACAAGGCCAGAAGGCCCTGAGCTGGAACTGATCTGAATCAACCAACATTTCTACACAGCCACCATGCTTATGAACCACAGTGACCAGCATGGCATGGATAACTCTAAGGGTACCATAAATGGCATTCATACCCTAGCAGTAATCAACATCTCCCTAGTTGGGCTGAAGCCCCATTCAAAATGAAGGAAATAATACCCAGTACTGAAAACCTAGCCAACTACCCAGGGATAGTGAAGTCATAAATTTTCGAGAAAAGCCTTAAAACCACCTCTCCGAAAATAGCACAATACCTAACTAAATTTTAAATATCTAGTTCTTATACCTATAGAATATTTTATTTTAATTACTTTTTAATTATTTTATTTATTTTTTATTATAAAAATTATTTATTTTTATTTTTAATTATTTTATTTATTTACCACATTATTCCCCCCATTCCCCTCCCTTTTACCTCTGAGAAGATGACCCCTCTTCTCCCAGGAATCCCTTCACCCTAGGGCATCAAGTCTCTACAAGATTAGGTACATCCTCTCCCACTGAAGCCAGACACGGCAGCCCTCTGCTGAATATGGGCTAGGGTGGGGAGTTGGACCAGCTTGTGTATGCTCTTTGGTTGGTGGCTCGGTCTCTGGAAGTTCCCAGGAGTTGAGGTTAGTGGACACTGTTGGTCTTCCTATGCAACCGCCATTCTCTTCATCTCCAATACTTCCCCTCACTCTTCCATAGGGGTCCTGCCAAATATTGCTTGACTGTATCTGCATTTGTCTCAGTCAGCTGCTGGATAGGTCTCTCAGAGGACAGCCATGCTAGGCCCCTGTCAAAAAGCACAATACAGCTCAGTAATAGTGTCAGTGATTGGTGCCCACCCATGGAATAGATGCAAAGTTGAGATGGTCACTAGTTGGCCATTTCTTCAGTCTCTGCTCTATCTTAGTTCCAGCATTTCTTTTAGACAGGAACAATTTTGGGTCAAAAGTTTTGCAGGTTGTTTGGTGTGCCCATCCTTCCAATGGAGGCCCTGACTGACTACCCTAATGTTCAACATCTTTAGTCATCTGAGAAATGCAAGTCAAAATGATCCTAAGATTTCATCTTATACCAATCAGAATGGCTAAGATTAGAAACTCAATAGACTGCACATGCTGGCAAGGATGTGGAGTAGGGGAAACATTCCTCCATTGCTGATGGGATTGAAAACTTGTACAACCACTCTGGAAATCAATCTGACAGTTCTTCAGAAAACTGGAAATAGTTCTACCTGAAGAACCATCTATACCACTCCTGGGCATACACACAAAAGATGCTCCAACATATAATAAAGACATGTGCTCCACTATGTTCATAGCAGCCTTATTCTTTCCTAGTAGCAAGAAACTGGAAGCAATTCTGATGTCCCTAAACCGAATAATGGATACAGAAAATGTGGCTCATTACACAGTGAAATACTACTCAGTCATTAAAAACAAGAGCGTCATGAATTTTGCAGGCAAATGAATGGAACTAGAAAATATCATCCTAAATGAAGTAACCCAGACCCAAAAGCACATGCATGATATGTACTCACTGATAAGTGGATATTAGCAAAACAATACAGAATACCCAGGATATAGTACACAGACCCTATGAAGTTAAGCAAGAAGAAAGGCCCAAGTGAGGATGCTTAAATTGCATTTAGAAGGGGAACAAAATAATCATGGTAGGCAAAGGGAAGGAGTGACAAAATTAGGAGAAGGAGAGAAAGGGAATAGGGCAGCAGAATCAGGTATGATAGAGACAGGAGAGAGGCCAAGAGGGCCAGAAGAATGAGTTAAAATTTGCAGCTGCCAGGGATTGAGGAAGAACCTTTAGGAAGTCCCAGAGATCTGGGCTGTATGAGTCTCCCAGGATTCAGTGTGGATGACATTAATTGTAATCCACATGGTAACCGTGTGGCTATGAAACCTGAAGACAAGTCCTCCAGTATGTTAATTACTTTTAATTTGTTACTTTAAAATAAAACTACCATTTAGCCCTGCTCTACTATCCTTGCATACATCCCCAAAGGGCTCTAAGTCAAAACACCACAGAGGTGTTTCTACTACATGTAATCTGTCATTGCTGCTCTATTCACATAGTGAAGGAATGGAACCAGCCCGGGGATCTACCAGTAGAGAAATTAATGAAGAAAATGTGATGCATATGTACCACAGAATTTTATTTTTGCCATAAAGAAGAACAAGTTCATGATACACACTGAACTCTAGATAGAACAGGAGAGTAGTGTGGTGAGCAAAGTAGGCTGGAGTCTGAAAGACGAACTCTGTTTTCCTTCATATGCAGAACCCTCCTTTATTCGTGGAAGGAATCATGAGACTCTGAAGGTGACCACAAGGTGGGAGGAAGACAGCATAAGGGATGGGGGAGAGAAGAGTGGGTATAGAATATATATGGCATTAATACAGAAGAGGGAACTGTTTATGGTCGAAAGGGCACCCATAAGAGGGAATCCAGGGAGACAAGATAAGGCAGCTGAGGAGCTAGTGAAAAAAGGAAAGTGTATTGATCCACGTGCCATTTAACCCACACCATACTGAAGTACCTTACTTTGTATGCTAACTTATTATTTTATTTAGAAAACTAACTAGATAAAATAATAATGAGTCACAAAATATTTTTAATTTGACGCCAAGGTGTAGCCGGTTGTAAGAGCATGATCCGCACCCGGGTTATCTGATCAAACCAGGTGAGGGTCAGAGTTTACTCTCAGCAGGTTAGAATGGCCTCCTCTAGCACACATTAGGGGCTGGAAAGTTAGGACTGGAAGAAAAGAGGCCAGCTGGTAGCAGAGGTTCAGATGAGCATTAGTAGCCGGGTTAGTTTTAGTAATGGAGATCTGAGGTACATGACTGGGGATAATTTGTAGGTAAATATATTATTAGATATATCAACATGTTCTAATCTAATTATGTTATATATGTGAGCTCATTCCATATACGATATATTTTCATATGTATGATGTATATACGGAAAGCGAAGAGGGAATCACTCCTAGGATTTGGGCCAGTGCAAATGAGCACATGGAGATGTTCTTGGTGGAGGCTGTACTGGTAATCCAGTTCTGACCTTCCATGTTTGATATGAAACTTAGGGGAAGCTTTCTTTGTAACCCAGTATTTCTTTTCATTTCCTGCATTTTGTTTACTTATATGTGTATTTATTATTTCTTTATTTTGATGAACCAATTAATTTAACTCTGGTTAATTACAGAAGCGTGAGTGAGGGGTTATTCCTAGGAACATGATCAATTTACCAGGGCCTACGCCTCTGAAAAAAATGTTTCTCTGTTTTCGAGAGACATAAATATGACTTTATGAAAGGCTTTTTCTATTTTAAAATACTTGTCTGGTCTCATTGATTTGAAAGTACAGGAAACATCATTAACTGCTTATCTATCCTGAAGTTCAGAAGGGACCTTGTGAACCCCCTCTTCTCCAATTCCAGTTGATATCATCAGCTCTATAATCCTTTAAAACCCTCAGTCTCTGAAACAGCGGGATCCCTTTGCTAAATGCTAACCAAAGAAGAAATGCCTATCAACATCGAGCAAACAATAAAAAATAAATAAACACTGTAGGGCCTGCAGCACATTTATCATTGCACCAGCAAGAGCCAGAGGCTCTTATAGAAATGAGAACCTCGGACAATTTTCAGGAGAGCACGCTTCAATAAATGCCACCAACATGAATTACTGGACAATGCTCAGGAAAGGATGCATGACTCAAATAAGCTTATCCTATCCTGACCTCAAATCCTAAATCACATGGGAGACAGAAGTTCGTCAACTAGAAGATAGACATGCGGAACCCTGTGCAATCTGGATAAGGATGAGTATCTCTGACCCTTCAGCCCTGCTCGGACTCGAAGAGGTCCTTTCCTCGTGGGATCCCATCGCACCCACTGTATAGCATGCACTTCACTGTTCGAAGTCTACTCTCCTGCTGAACTGGACACCCATGAGGACAACAACTGTGCCTACTGCTATCACCTCCTGTGGCCGTGCAAATAGACAAAGAGGAGGATACAGGTCTGAGGATGCCCAACATTTCCATCCTGTGGGAAAAGCTATTCCTCTGGCTGGAGACAGAAACTCAAACAGCTTAGCTAGGGAAAAGAGAAAAGCAGAAACCTTTGAGCTATTCAGATCGATCCCTTTATTCTGGTTTCATGAATATCAAACACTCTTCTTCTTAAATATGACTTTATGCTAAGTTTTTTTTTCTATTAGGGGATATTTCTCTGGCCTAGTTGATTTGAAAGTACAGGTCACATACCCTGATTTTTTTTTAATTAATACTGTGAGGGATATTTGCCCCTGAAAGATGGATTCTCTTTGAAATGCCTGGTCAGCTGGGACTCTGGTTTCACTGGCAATCAAGACTGCTTGTACAGACCCTGTGGGAAGTGGCCAATTTGTCACTCCCAGTCACAACTTGACCTCAGTGCACTTCATACGATGCAAACACCCATCTTATGAGTTCACACTCTGAGGCTGTTTTACTACTGACTTAATAACAGAAGGGGAAAAAAAAAAACATTTCCTTCTCAAAACTTTGTCTTCCGTTGACTGTTGTCTTGTATGTAAACGAAGTCATGCTTTTCATTTTTTATATATCTTCCCTTTGATTACATTTGTGGAACCGAAAAGGATGCCACACCACAAAGGAAGTGAGAGAAAGACAGAGGGAGGACTTCTCCACTGCCATTGTCTCAAAAGGTCACTCCATCCCAGCCACCTGTCACACATACACACACACACACACACACACACACACACACACACACATACACACACACACACACACACACACACACACACCTCCTTTTCCAGCTTTACAGAAGTACTCCAGCCAATCAGCATGCAGTTTAGTCTGTGAGTTTCTACTATGTCACATTCCTCGTCTCTGTGTGCTTAACCAAACCAGACTTGTGATTACAGGAGCCAAAAGTAAAGTATGCTTAACTTTTTCACACATGGAGTTGGGCAGTCATTCTCCTGAATTATCATCTCCCAGTGATCTTTCCCTTTAAAGAAACTGTTTTAAAGGGGATTTTTTTTTTACCAGTACTTTTCTGAAACTTTCGAATGTACTGAAGAACTGTGGTTCCTATTCCCTAATAATTGTTCTTGAAGGACAAGCCAGTTTCTCCACCGCACCTCCCCAGTCACTGCCTGCTTTGAATGAGGTGTGGGAACGAGTTCTGGGCTGCCTAAGAAGTGCAGGAGTGCCCTCTCGTGGATGCAGACAGTCACTTCAGAAACGCGAAGCTCCCACCTCTAAAAACCCAGGTTGGTGAATTTATAAATCTTTGCCTCCTGGAGCAGTGGTATCTTGTTCAGGATGCCCTACCTCAAGCTCTGATGTCACACCTAGGTTTTCTTAACTTTTCAAACTCTTTATAGGAACTCAAGGTCAGTAACCTAGCCGTAAGAACAGAAGCTCCGCCGTTGTTCAGAGCATTTTCGCTCAAGCAGCGTGCGCTCACATGTCGTTTGAAATCCGTAAGTTCTGAGAGCATTTTCTTCTCCCAGATCTAGAGTCAGTGGGGACTCCTATACATGTGTGTGCTCCGGCAACGTATGCAACATTCTTCCCCCTCCACCCAGCCCTGTTGCACACTCAGTGTTGCAAAAAAACTCCCACCGGAGCGATCCCAAGTCTCAGAGTCTATGATCACTGTGCTGACATCTCTCTTCAAAATCTTTACACCGCTGTATGTCTGGGATGCACACTGTTTTTCCAATCCAGCTTAAACTGCATCTTCATAACTGTTCTGATGTGTGTCTGTTGATGCTGACACTTCTCTCCAATGTGGAAATATGTTTAAGCACCATTTAAAACGGCCTGAGATAGTGCAGGGTCACAGACGGTGATACGCTTTTGAAAACAGATTCATTCAAAATGCACTCCTTTGGGTTTCCACACCTACATTCGAAGTTTTGTGTGATTGGATAAAAATTAACAGGAAGCCAGGTTGAAATCTCCAGGCCAACAAGGTGATTTGCAGGTTCTTAGTTACTGGTGATACCTATTACAATCCAAGAAATGCACTGCATGCTCATTTTAGGGAGATCAGTGACGTTTCTTTGTCTCCCTCGTCCTCCACTTTCTAGCCTCCTGTTAAGAGAAGCCAACAGTCCAACAGCAGCTCCTCCATCCCTGCCTTTGCCTTGGTATCACTCCTGCTTTCATTTTTTAAGTTAATAGTAAAAGTTGCCTCACAGGCTGTGGTAAGGATTAAATAACATAATGCACGAAAATCAGTTCATATATCTAGGGGATTAAATACTCAAGAGACATAATTCTCAATAGCACTGTGATTATTATTCTGTGGATATTCAAATGCATTCCAATCTTGCTGGTTTTAACCAGTTCCTGATACCATAATCCCATCTAGTTTTGATCTGTCTTGGCAAACATCTATGCCCACTGGCTTCTTATCTTGGTCCTTCATTTCTGATGGCCTCAGGTACCCTGACCCTCAAGGTGATAGACAAAGAGTCCCTGCTAAGCCTCCCTGCCAAGCTAGCTTCTTGAATGTGAGCCCTTTCAGATCTTCTCTTGATTGGCTGAAAGTCTGAATCCTGATGGCCAGCCTTGTGCTCCGGGAAGTTCTGAATGAAATCAAGCTCTGCATAGGGTCAATAGCCCTCAAGCAACCACTGCATCTATTTTTGAGAAACAATCTTCTGGTACAGAGACAGGCAGGTAGATCAATGGAATAGAATTGAAGACACAAAAATGAACCGAAGCACCTATGGTCACTTGATCTCTGACAAAGGAGCTAAAACTATCCAGTGGGGAAAAAAGACAGCATTTTCAACAACTGGTGCTGGTTCAACTGGAGATCAGCATGTAGAAGTCTGCAAATTGGTCCTTTCTCATTTTCTTGTACAAAGCTCAAGTCCAAGTGGTTCAAGGACCTCCACATAAAACCAGCTACACTGAAAAGAATAGAAGAGACAGTGGAGAAGATCCTCAAACACATGGGCACTGGGGAAATTTTTCTTAACAGAACACCAATGGCTTATGCTCTGAGATCAACAATTGACAAATGGGACCTCATAAAATTACAAAGCTTCTGTAAGGCAAATGACATTATCAATAGGACAAAATGGCAACCAACAGATTAAGAAAAGATCTTTACCAATCCTATATCTGATAGAGGGTATCTTATATCAGATTGTATATATCCAATATATACAAAGAACTCAAGATGTTAAACACCAGAGAATAAAATAACTTTATTAAAAATGGAATGGAGAGCTAAACAAAGAATTCTCAACTAGGAATATTGAATGGCCAAGAAGCACCTAAAGAAATGTTCAGCATCCCTAGTCATCAGGGAAATGCAAATCAATAAATAAATAAATAAAAAACCCTGAGATTCCACCTCACACCAGTCAGAATGGCTACCATCAAAAACCCAGGTGAGGGCAGATGCTGAAAAGGATGTGGAGAAAAAGGAATACTCCTCCATTGTTGGTGGGATTGCAATCTGGTACAACCAGTCTGAAAACCAGTCTGGCAGTTCCTTAGAAAAATGGGCATAGTACTACATGAGGAGCCAGTTTATACCACTCCTGAATATGCCCAAGAGATGCTCCATCATTTAACAAAGACACATGTCCCACTACATTCATAGCAACCTTATTTATAATAGCAAGAAGCTGGAAAGAACCCAGATGTCTTTCAACAAAGGAATGTACAGGAAAATGTGATACATTTACACAATAAAGTACTACTCAACTATTAAAAACAATGACTACATGAAATTCTTAGGCAAATAGATGGAATTAGAAAACATCATCCTGAGTGAGGTGACCCAGTCACAAAAGAACACACATGGTATGCACTCACCAATAAGTGGATATTAGCCCAAAAGCTCTGAATATTCAAGGTACAATCCACAGACCACATGAAGCTCAAGAAAAGGGAAGACCAAAGTCCTCCTTGGAAAGATGAACAAATATTCAAGGGAAGAAATAAAAAGACAAAGTGTAGAGCAGAGACTGAAGGAAAGACCAATCCTGAGACTGCCCCACCTGGGGATCCATCCCTTATGCAGCCACCAAACCCAGTCACCACTGCTGATGCCAAGAAGTGCTTGCTAAGGGGAGACTGATTTGAATGTGTCCTGAGAAGCTCTGCCAGAGCCATACTAATGCAAATGAGGATGCTTGCAGGGAACCATAAGACTGAGCCTGGGGCCCCAATGAAGGAGTTAGAGAAAGGACTAAAGGGGTTGAAGGGGTTTGCAACCTCATAGGAAGAACAATAATATCAACCAACCAAACCCCCCAGAGTTCCAGGGATTAAAACACCAACCAGTGCATACACAGGAGGGACCCATGGCTCCAACTGCATCTGTAGTATTGTCAAGCATCTATATGAGGAGAAGTCCTTGGTCCTGTGAAGGTTCATTTCACCAGTGTAGGGGAATAATATGGAGATAAAGAGGGAGAGGGTGGGAGTAGAAACATCTTTATAGAAGCAGTGGGAGGGGAGTGGGATGGGGAAAGGAGATACATTTGACTTGTAAATACATAAAATATGCAATAAAAAAGAAGAAAGGAGGGAAGGAAAGAAGGAAGGAAGGAGGGAGGGAGGGAGGGAGGGAGGGAGGGAAGGATGGAAGGAAGGAAGGAAGGAAGGAAGGAAGGAAGGAAGGAAGAAAGAAAGGAAGACTGAAAGAAGAAAAATGGTCTGTTCCTTTCTTGTCTCACAGAAAGGTAACTCTAGTTACCCTAGAGACTACAGCCAAGTTACAAGGATGAAAATCTTGCCCTGGGTGAGAATAAGTTCTAATTTCTTGTGAAAACAAGTAATTCACTCTGTAAATGTTACGGGAATTCACTCAATGCTGAGTCGTAGACAGAGTCTCCTACTCTCTCTCATTCCCTCCCTTCCTTTGTCAACCCTTTATTCTCTCTTCCCCTTTTTTTCCACCTCTGTTGCCCTTCTCCCCACTTGATTTCCTGCCCCTTCATATTATTATGTCTAAAATCTTATCCTGAAGTTTATCTCAAGAGTCTTGAGAAAATTCTGTCCTAATAACCCTGAGTATAACCTTTGGGCGGTTAACCTGTGTAATGACCTTTCCCATGCTATTCACTCTAGGAGCAAAAGTCATTCTGGGAATTTCTACTGCTGAGCTTTTCTATCTGTGGATGGCAATTATTTGACTCTCTTTTGAGATAAATTTCACTTTGAGATAAGTGACCTAATTGCAAATGGCAGCTTCACAAATCCTGAGTAGCTGATACTTAGCCCTTCACATGTACTTCTTCATCCTTTCTGCAGACCTACTAAAGGGTACTGACACTGTTTCTGGCCCTGATTATAAACAAGAAAAAAACAACATTTAAGGTCAAACATCCTGCCTTAAGTTGCATGATAAGTAGAAAATCAAAGATTCTTTTTTATCTCATATTGAAAATAGATCCTTTTCCAATACAATTCATCCTGAGTGCTGACTGTTTCTCCTCCCTCTACTTCTCCCTGTTCCTCCCCAACTCCCCTCCCATCTGGATCCAAACCCTTTCTGTCTCTCACTAGAAAAGAGCTAACAACCAAACATGACAAAATTAAATATAAGATGAAGCAAAAACTACCAAACCAGACATAACAACCCAATGGGGAAAAGGGAGTCCCAAGAGCAGGCACAAGAGTCAGATACCTACTTGTTCTCACAGTCCAGAGTCCCATAAAAATACTAAGCTAGGATACACACACACACACACAGACACACACACACACACACACACACACACACACATACACACACACACATATATATATACTATATATATATGTATATACACATATAGATAGATAGATAGATAGATAGATAGATAGATAGATATGTAGAAAACTTGGAAAAGACCAATATAGGCGCTGTCTTTGCTGATTTTATCTTTGTAAAGAAGAACAAATATTCTTAAGCCACATAACTACAAACTCAATGCTTTTTCCAGCTGCTTCTAGAAAACTCATCCCAATAAAACAACAGTTCTTTCCTTGGGATGTTCTCAAAGCATTGGTATGTTTGTTCATTTGTTCAAACACTGCTTTACTCAGTCAGTTAAAGTAAAGTAATGTAAAGTAAGGTAAAGTTATGAGCCACAAATCTGTTATAATGATGCACAGCTCAGCCATGGTGGCCTCTGGTATCTGCCCTAAAGAAAATTCTGATGACGCTAAAAACTTTTATCTCTGTTGAAAACCAGCCAGCCACCACACATAAAAAGTGCATGTGATGTAGTATAGTGAATTAAAACAACCAGTCCTTGTGAAAATACATCCATTTGCATGGTACTTACAGACTCTGCTTCCTTGAGCTCCAAGTGTTGGTTGAATGTGTTCTGTGATGTAGACTGATGTGTGTTGGGGTCTATGTGGCTGTGTCCAAAAAGCCCCTCTAAAACCCATCTGATCTTCCTGACACTCTTTTTAAGATCATCCTCACAGTAAAGAGAAAAAAAATAAATAAAGCTTGCAGGGAAATCATGCTTAAGTTTGTAAATCGTCAAACTTTAGAACTGCCAAACAGGCAATCTTCATACCCCATTAGATGTGCAGACTCAAAAATTCTAGGTATACCCTTGTTTTGCTGCAAGGGCTGATTGGCTTTGCAGTCGAGCCATAAATTTCTTGGGCTATGCTATGAGAGAGCACCAGCTACTTACTGCCATTAGAGAGGCTTCCCTTTGGTATAATAGCCTTGTCAGTTAGTTTCAGCTGGAAAGAACAGCCCATATCTCACGGCACCATTTAGCACAGACTCGGTCTATGAGGACACCACGGACCAGGAAAGCCTCTCGGTTTGCAGTTAATGAATCAAAGTTTAAGGCGACAAATTGGCTTGCTGAGGCAAAATAGTTAATTAACTTTTAGTTAGAAATATTCATCCTGCTTTCTTGGCATAAACAAGTCTCAAAGACTCTGTTTATTTGCCTAAGTGTTTTTCTTTTCTCCTGCATCCAAAGACATCATTCAGAGCTCTTAGTACATTATGTCAGAGGAGTCTTCTAATTTGAACCCATTTTTAAAAACGTTTTAAGACAGAAGAACCAAAAGTAAAACACATATATCTCCCCTCATCATTAGGTTTCTGTAAACACTGAAAAAAAAAATTAACCATGTTAAAACACCCACCCTCCAGCATTAAATCCTACGGTCTCTATAACTCCAGATGGTAATTGAATCAGACTTTCTGTTTTTTAAAGTAAATACATTAATTCCAAATGTGAGGTTAGCTGTGTTGATCCTGTCAGGGAGGCTTTGATAAAGTAGTGGTAGCTGACATGTCCAATTAGCAAAGAAGTTTAATGACAACTGCCCCAGAGCCTCGCCTCTGGCACTTTATAAACACGTAATTTTCTTAAAACAACATCTTAAATATTAGCTAATAAAAGAACTATGTCTGCAGCTTTGCTGAATATGTACCTGAGGTCCCATGTTTTATATATTCTCCAGCTGATCTTCCAAAATCACTTTTTGCTAACTTTTTCCCCAATTATGTTTCTTGTGACAAGACCAATTGCATTTTCTCTGGGGAAAATATCTACTTGTGGTCTCCTCTCATTGGCCTATGTTTTTAAAGGGAAGGACGTCAATCTGATACAGTGGATGCTTGTGTTTAACTCTGAGAGAAAATGCTGCTAAATTTTGTCCTCTGCAGTTGTGTGTTTACTTTCTTCTGGTTCCGTGCCAGATTTCTTAAACTCAAGTCATTATTTTATGAGATAATTTTTTCCAAAGACAAATTGTAGCAAATTATAAGCAAGTGTTGGGCCGGACATGGGGTATATTACTGAACTGGTTTGTTTGTGTAAATGACACATTAAGATAATGCCTTTCTACACACATTAAGAGATGAAAGGCTTATACTAAAGAAGGAGGTTCTTTATACTCTTATACTCTAAAAGGCCCGGTTCCTGGAGCTGTTCTGGAAGTTGACTTACATCTTCATGAGTAATCTAAAGCAATTTTAACAGATTTAACTGAGCTAGACATATTTTTCACTGAACTATCCCTAAACAAGACTGGTTGTGTTAAGAAACATTTATTTGATTCCTACCAGGTACCAGGTAAAGTTCTACAAGCTTTGAGCCTAAGATGATCACAATGCAGTTTCCTTAAAGGTATGCAAGGGACGTACGTTCTAAAACCAAACTTTCACAGTGGGAATTACAGCAGCATCTGTGTTCTACACCATGCAGCTGTTCTGAATGCTGGCCAAGGGCAGTTCTCAGCCACACTCTTCTGAGAATTATTAGCCTTAGCCTGAGAAAGCTAACCTTTCTCAGAGAGAGCTATGCACTCTCTAAAAGCCCCGCCCCCTGGCCACTGAGATAAGGAGATAGGAAAGCCAGCTCCCTCCCTTCCTGGTGGACACACTCTATGGTGTGCTTCATGTGCCAGAACTTCCTCAAGGAATCTGCAGGGCTAGTGTGTGCCTAGATTCCTTTTCTGCTCTTTCTTACTCCCTTCTACACTTCATGTGAGAATGCTCCATCACAAGAAACCAGCAAAAACCACTGAGACAGTCTGACAAGTGTGGTGTTCACAGTGTGAGATGCAAGATCTGCACTGAGATGCTGTAAGTCAGCAAGGTTCCAGGGAGCCTGTCTATGAAGCACTTTATGAGTCAATCTACAAAACTATCTAAATACACACAAACACATCTGCAGAGTGGACTTCAGTGCATGTCAAGTGTTGACATGAGAGGAGAAGAATCATTCCACCTGCACACTCGGGAGAGCACCTTCCCGATCTAAAATGGGTAATACTGTATTACTTGCATAATATTGGTATACAAATAATAATAATCTGTAATGAATAATAATATTGGACAGGTCCCCAGACCTTAGCACTGACTCCATAGAGAAAGTACCAGTCAGGCCCGCAACGCTCAGCACACAGACAGCCCAGACAGCCTCAACAGCCAATATGTGTGTGTGTGTGTGTGTGTGTGTGTGTGTGTGTGTGTACATATACCTAATCCATCAAAGTCCCTAATTCTGGGAAATTTGTAAGTGGATTAACCTTGATTTTTGGCTTCTGTGGTTCTGCTTCAGGGTAAAGCTCATGTCCAAGTGGTCTTCTCTGGTGGATACCCCACAACACCATGAAGAATCAGCAACATGCTGACTTTGAAGGCTACAGAAGTTGAGAGCTACATGATCACTTCCAGTGAGATAAATTTTGGAAATCTGGAAGAAATGAAAAGGACTAGTAAAGGTAACTCTGGCATGGGGGACAGCTGTGAGAAAATGGACCCTGGGCTGAAGAAAGACAGTGGAAGCAAAAGGAAGGTTCAGTAAGCATTGTCCAAGGATTTCCTCCTGACCCCTCCATCTTCGGCTGCTCTTTGACTTGACTCAATAAGCTACTACAAGTGTGAGTACTATGTACAATGATCATGCCTAATTTTCTTCAAAGATCCTCCATTTTCTTTTCTGCTCCTGATTTTTAGTATTCTGTGTCACCTTGAATAGGCTACAGGACGTTCAGATACCTGGGATAGCATCCTTTCGATGGCTGTGAGAGAAATTTGGGAAAAAATTGATATTTGAAATCAGTAGTCTGAGAAAAGATGTTCTCTCACTCTTGTAGGTGTGTGCATCTAATCCTGGGAGAACCCAGAGAGAACAAAAAGTCAGAAGGGTAAATTTCTCTCCCTCCCTCCTGGAATATCCACCACCCCTTCCCTCCAAGGGGAGGCAGCTCCTTCATTTCAAACCTTTGGATGTAGTCTGAATCTCTCTACCAGTTTTCTTGGCACTTGGGCTCACAAATACATGTCCTTGGAGTTTTTGGCCTCTATAATTTCATGAGCCAGTTCCCATGATAATTTTTTTCCAGTATTTGTGTTGTCTGTATATATCCCACTAGTCCTATATCTCTGGAGGACACTAATAATAGATTGCCATGGAAAACAATGCTTCTACAAGGACCTCTTTCTAAACTGCACAAGTGCATCATGGGAATCTTCTCAATGATCCAAACTCTTCCCCTTTTTCTAATGTTCAAGTAAGCATACAATTTTTTTTAAGATATCCTAGAACTTTTTTTTCTTGTTGGGACAAAGTTTTAAAAGATAGATAAATGTTCTCCACCCAGGAAATCAAGCTAAGTCTCCACCACTAGCTCCAGCAAGAAAAGCTATCCCTTCAGTTTTGCTAAGTCAAAACCATAGAAATGCCTGGAGAGTCTCCCATCTATTGTGTTGCCACATACAGGACCTGCGGAATGCCAGGACTCTGGAAGAAAAAAAGAAGGAGCCAGAAACTCATTACTGAGTTTCTGAGTCAATAGTTTCTAAAGCCAAACCTGCCCTGAAATTTTTTAGTAAGACATTAAATTTCTGAGATTTTCTTATACCACATTAAAATTTTTCCGATTATTACCAACAACAGCATGATGTAAGATGCTTTTCTTTTGAGAAAGTAAACATGATAAGGATCCTGTCTCCCTCTAGGCTTCTCTCTCTCTCTCTCTCTCTCTCTCTCTCTCTCTCTCTCTCTCTCTCTCTCTCTCTCTCTCTCTCTCTCTCCATCTCTATCTCTCTCTCCATCTCTCTCTCTCTGGATGAGCTTTCAATTTGCCTGCTGCCTCCTCCTCCTCCTCCTCCTCCTCCTCCTCCTCCTCCTCCTCCTCCTCCTCCTCCTTGTTCATGCACAATTATCACAGAATTCCACCCTGCTTGAGAGCTCTATGTGTCTTCTCCAGGCAAAATAATGCTCTGTGTTATTCCCTCAAGTTATTCCGTTGTGGAACCTTGGTTTCTGATGAAGACCCACATAGTTCAACCTTACATAAAAACACAGTTCAGAAAATGAAGGTTCAGCGGTAAATTAAACCTTTTTTATTCCAAATATCTCAGGCTCTGGGAAGCACTTCATTCTCCCACATGGTCTTTGAGCTTTCCTTCTGGTAAGTCCCAGAACTATTTAAGAACACAGTTGACGACCAGTGCCTGCTGCTTCCTTGCTCCAATGTGAGGCAGAACATCATCATCACCTTTGGACATATTATGATATGGTTAATTTTTTATCTTCATTGCTGCATGCAGTATACACTTGCTCAATTTAAGATGGATATGTTTTTTAAGCTTCTAAACTACATTTATCAACTGAAAACCACTGCCCCCAGAACATAAGCACTACCGTGCCAATTAATTATCTTGCACACATCTGAATGGAGCAGATTTTAGAAAGTCACTTAGAAGGTTTTGACTGTTCTTTCTGAAGTGTTTTTGATGGGGTTTTAATGTTTTAAAAGTCTGACAGCCGCTTCTGAAAATGAAATTCTGTTTGTCAGCAAGCTACAGTTAACTCATTTCAATAAATAGGTAATCTGTCCCTTTAGAGAAGGGTGAAAGCATTCACTGACATTTGAGTGAAAGAAAAAACTGGGCAATTTGAAAGTTAGAAGAGAGAGAGCTCAGCTCATACCCTGTGAATGTAAGAGAGACTGGGCACCCAGCAGACTACTTTGGCGTCTCTAATGAAAGGGATCAAATTGCAAATAATTTTTGCCTACCACCTGATATAGAAAAAAAATGAAACCACAACATAATCTAGTTCCTCCATAAGATCTTTCTTGTTTTAGAAGACCTGTTATCTATAGTTGCTTCCTGAACTTCACGTTTCTATGCCTTAACAAATATTCTTATTGTAGATAATATTAAACCCAACATTATTTTCAAAAAGCTTATAAGTCAAATAAAATCCTCTTCTAGGAGTTGGTTAGGTGGCTCAGTGGATCAAGTGCTTTTCAGGAAAATATTAAAACTGGAGTTTGGGTGCCCAGAACCTGTGTAAATGCTTGGTGGCATGGCCACCCACCTATAATTTCAGCCTTGGGAAGTGAAGATAGGATCCCCAGAGCAAGTTTAACCATAGATGAGAGTTCTACATTTGACTGAAAGATCTTGGCTCAATGAATAATATAGAAAAACAGTTGAAGACAATTCCCTATAAGAACACCAAACCTCAACCTGTGAATACATGCACACACACTTAAGCAAGTATATGTATACACATAGGCATAGTACATACTTTCACACAGATATGAAAATGAAAAAAAAGAAAAATAAAAAGCCTCTTGTAACTATTGCCTGGTGTACCTAGCAGTTTGTTGGACCAGATTAGCAACTACCTTGCTTGTTTTCATATTTGGTGCTTTTAAGTTGTCTATTGATCCACAATTGACTCTTGAACTTAAAAACACAATGTACATGTCATCTACATCTGGTTGAAAAAGAAAGAAATAAAGAAACCAACCAACTATGATGCCTTTCCAAAATAGAGGATATCATGCAAGTTCCAAAAGGCATCCAATAGGATAACCAAATAAATCACATGAAAGCACTGAGATATCCCGGGGTGGGAGGGGCAGCTAAAGGTAGGATTGTAAGAACTCTGACTTAGTGGAGAGAACACGGGCTTCCCCACCTTTAGACACAGCTGGCAGCTCTGAAAATATTGGTTCTGCTATTATTTTGCTAAGTGGACATAGTATTGAACAGACTTCTAAAGATGTAACATTATTCCCATAGATTAAAGAGTTTATCAACCTGCGTCAAGAAACTTCTATGTGTAATAAGTAGCAATTAGCACAGAGAGTCACAGTCAGCAAAGATGTGGAGACCATGAGACTGTGGAATGATCAATGTACATCACAACCCTTTCTCCAAAATCTCAAGGATGACTGCAGAAGACGGGGCAGACAGGCTATAAAAAGCCAGAGGCTGTGGATGAATTCAAGGCAAGAGTGTTCTCTGGACAGAGAAAGGTAGCAGAACTCACAGCATGCACTAGCCCTATACAAGCCCAGGACAAACCAAATCACAGCATGGAGATGGAAGACTTGCAGGAGGTCCCACCCCAGCCAAATAACTACTGACAATTGATAGCTTGGGGAGAAGGAGAATAAATTTTCTTTAAGAGTGTAGCCCCTGGTTAGCTGACCAAGCACCAATGGAAGACCAAACATCCAAGAGCATGTGGGCAGTACAGACTGGACTTGAAAAGGAAGCACAAAAGCGCATGGCAGGGAAGGGCGCGTAGATATGGGAGAAGTGTGAAGCACCTAACTAATATGAAAAACATTTACAAAATCTTCAAAAAAGTAAGAGAGCAAAAGGAATGAAGGGAGGGAGGAAGGGAGATGAATGGAGTGGTTCTTGGAGTTCAGCAAATAATCCCAGAATGGCCCTAACTACTGTTTCTAAAATCACACAATACCCCTTGACCCATCATAGTATGAAGGCAGGTAAAAATGGTAGACAAGTCATTTCTACCACTTGCTATTTAGTATCACTAGGACTAGTATTGACAGATCCTAAAAGAAGAATCATTTTGGAAGGGAGAGAATGAAGAAGGCAGGAGAAAGAAGGAATGGTGAATAGAAGTAAGGGAGGAAGCAGGAAAATAAGGAATGATGAGAGGAAGGAAAGGAGAAAGGAAGAGAAAAAAATGTTTACAAGATGTACCTTGCATGGACCCAAACAGCATCGAAAATGAAGAATAGGAGAGTTCCCTTGAAGTTGGGATAGCTGTCTTATACCAAACTATTCTGCTGGTCCTAGTGTAACCAATACATACATAGTGTGTGTGTAGTGTGTGTGTGTGTGTGTGTGTGTGTGTGTGTGTGTGTGTGTGTGTGAACGAATGCATGTATGAATGAATGAATGAATGAATGAATGAATAAATGTATAAGACAGAGATAAATAATTTTGCCCTAACCACTAAATCAAATGTCTTGTCCTGGGTCATCTTGCTGTGTACCTATTGATTTTTCTCATTGTATGTCCAAATCTGACCAGGAGCAACGTCAGGCCTATTTTGGCTGATGCTTTCTGTCTGCTGCTTCAACTGAATTCATGCTCTGCTGTTTGACAAACTACATATTTTCCCCGCTCATTCTGCTCTCTTTCCTGCTCTCTTTCTCACTGTAAATCGAGGTGAGTAACAAGAGCCATAAGCAAGCATGCCAAGACCCAAATCATGCCCTATCTCTTTCTGACTTCCTTCTGGCTCTAAGTCCAGGTGCATGTAGGGAACCTTAAGTATACCTCAGCCTGAATCATACCCTTTCCTCCACCAAATTAGTCTCTTACTTTGAAAGTTCTTAGGGCATCAACAGAAGCCAGCCACATGCTTTGCAAGAATGTAACTCACGGTGCATCTTACCAACCCCTGCAGAGCTCTTCTGAAACCGAAGGATCCTGGCACTCACTGTGCACATTGTTAGCACACAGCATTCTGACTTGCTACCACAATCATCTATTAATAATCAGCTTGTAGCCTTGTAGGGCTCCTCTAGCCTACAGTTCCAAACTCTTTCAGCTTCCTACAAGCCAATCTTCTGTACTAATGCTGTGACTGAATACCTGACAAGGAGAAACTTAACTGCTGAAGGGTTTCTGTTGACGAATGTTTAAAGGTGCACTCCATCGGAGCATGAAGGGTAAGACTCTTCATGAAGAATGGCTCTCGGCTGTGGCAGCGAGAGTATAAAGCAGCATGCTCACATCTGGGTGGAACTGAAAGGGTGGTCGGGACAGGACGTGTGACCCAGTTATAAACATGAAGACCTGTCCTGGCAGCAACCCACTAAGCACCCCCACTAGGCACCACGTCCTAGAGGTCCTCTCAAGACAGTATTGCAGAACAGATTTATTATAAACATCACCTGTAGATAAAAAAAAAACAAAAAAAACAAAAAGCTGATGGCCAATGAGCTGAGGCAGGAAATAGGAGGTAGGGCACTGGCAGGGAGAGAGAGGATTCTGGAAAATAGTGGAAGGTAAAAGAAAAGTGTGGAAAGAGAGCAGGAAGACATACCAGCAAGTAGATGAACTAGGGGAAGACAGACGGGGGGGGGGGGCTGAAGAACGGTAACTAAGTGCATGGTAGACATAGAAAAGTTTGAATGGGGTAAAGAAGTTATGGGCTAGCCAGGGAATGAGCCAATGCTTATGGGCTAGGCATTTAATAAATAATTAGTCTCAAAGTAGTCATTCTGGGAGCTGGAGCCGGGAAAGAAAGACTTGGGATTTAAAAATTATTTTTACACAGTATCACCAAGAGGGAAATAGTATTCAAACACACGTGCTGGCAGCTTATATTTCACACCCAAACTATAACATGTAGTGAAATGTAGTCCGGACACTCCCCCAAGGAAAAATCAGTTGACTTTGGGCAAACTGCATATATTAACTAGGCACTAATTTTCTTTTCTGAGGTTAATACATCTAACGTATGTTCTCAGGAAACATTAGGAATGAGTATGTAAGTGGATATTCTGAGTACCAGGCTCAGCATGATGTCAGTACTAGGGCAGTCACACAGTCAGCATCGGCTGACTTCCTTCCCTTCCTGCTCCTCATCTTTTTATAGAATAAATAGCTTTGGATGCTGCTACAAAAATTTTAAGCATCAGTAAGCACATCTAAGATTACTTACAGGAAAACACCCTATGAGGTTTTACTAGTCTGGCAGGTCAGAAACTTGAGAGTGCTAAGGAAGGGATACTCGGGTTGCTTAGAAGAATGGGTTTGTTGTGTGGATACATGGGAATTAAAAGGGAGTTCTTAGAACAAGGTCCTGGCAGGGGTGTCTAATCTTTTGGCTTCTCTGGGCCACACTGATATCTACAAAGACTATATTCAGAAACCATACAATCAAATAACACACAAGTGGGGAAAAGCCCACAGTATTTTAGGAAATGTACTGTTATGTGTTGAGTCACATTTATAGCTCTACTAGACTGCATGCAAGCTATGGGGCCATGAGCCGGAAGTGTCTGAAAGTACAACAGTGCACAGCAGTTCCTCAAAAATTCTACCTACTTTACAGGGACAAGAACCCGAGATTTCAATTAGATTGGCTGTCATCCAGAAAACAAGTGATTACAAGGACTAGAGAAATGGTTCATCAGTTAAGTGCACACTAAGGAGGACCCAGGTTACATTCCCAGAACCTACATGGCAGATCACAACTCTCTAACTCCACTTCCTAATGTGGGAATCTAATGTGGGGTTCTAGCCTCCTTGCACACCTGCATACACATGATTCACACAAGCTCATGCAAGTGTGCAACACATACACATAAACAATAATTTTAAATAAATCTTGGGGCTGGAAGATTACTCAGTGGTGTTTAAAGAATTTGTTTTTGCAGAGGACCCTGGTTTAATTTCCAGAACACACGTGGTGACTCACACACATCCTTAAATCCAGATTCAGGGGATCTGACACCCTCCTCTGTGGGTCCCAGGCACACATGTGGTACACAGACATAAAAGCAAACAAAACACACACACACAAACACACACACACACACACACACACACACACACACACACAATCTTTTTGTAAAAAGAAAAACAAATGACCACCACAGATGATGGATAGATAACGAAATAAAAATGTAGTGTATATACATGGTGGAATTTTATTAAGCTGTTAAAAAATGAAATTACAAAATTCACAGGAAAAAAAAATATAGTAAGAGAGGTGACCCAGGCTCAGGACATTTTCTCTCATAAGTGGATCCCAATTTTTATGGGCATGCATCTATGTGAAAATCACTGTGTTTGGGAGTCAAGAAATTAGAAAGGTGGTGGGAGGGGCCGTCATAGAAGAGAGAGCAGTTGAACATGTGATAATGGCTACACTAGGGTTAAATTGTTTAGCCCTAGTGAGGGCAGGAACATGGAGAAAGAGGAACAAATGGGGAGGGGTCAACCAAATCAAAGAACAAATAAAAAGCCATAAGCAGACCTAACATGCATAGTTTAAAACCATCTAAAGAGTTTAAACAAAGGCACCTTGTAGACGTAAATAAAGCTGTCTACACCAGGAAGCAATTAAATGGCAGCCCCAAAACCAGGTAGTTCCCAAAGAGCTGTTGATGAGGAAGACCTCTGAGGTCCCCAAAATAACGCAGGTTATTGCTGCTGATGCCGGTTGTGCTCTAGAACCAGAAAGAAGACCCTGTTTCACTTCTGTCATTGGGCAGAGAAACCAGGCTGAAAACTTTCTCCCTGCTGGAGAGCTCTCATGGTTCTGGGAGGTGTTGTGCAGGCTCCTGGGGGGGGGGACTGTTGTCTACAGAGGTGTTTAGCTGTGCACTGTATGCTACACAACCAATCCCTCAGGCAAGACAAGCCACAGTAGGGGCAAGCCTGTGGTGGGTATAATCAACCACTTCCTGGTTTGATTTTATTTCTGCTTCACAGGAGGGAGAGAATTCATACTTGATACTGTACACAAAGGTCCACAGCTAAGGAGGGAATAAGCTCCACTGGAGAAGCTAATGCTGTTGGTTTTCTAAAGAACATGATCTATCCATCCAATGGGTTTCTAAATACATTTTAATGCCCATAAGTCGGTGCTTCTGTCCGCTTTGGTCAGAGAGCCTTAATCTTACATTAGACAGTGGTTACTGCAGAGACTCATACTGGCCAGAGTGCTGAGGATAACTTACTGTCCAAGACCAAACCCTAAAGAAAACGAGTATACTTAGCCATTGCCCCAGGGCTTAGGGAGTGTCTCTAAAGAGATGAGGACAAATGGGAGAGGCAAATGAATAGCTACAGTGTGAGGGATACTTTCTTGCAGCATGGCATGGCTTTGCGCTCCTGAGTGCTCAGCAGCTGTGGTTGTCAGCATCTGTATGGGTATGTGAGTCTAGAAAAGTGAATAAATACTTTAAAAGTGTTAATGCCACCAAAACAAGATGATAATTTGACCTTTTGACATTCTGCATTTCTTTTCTACACAATGTATATTTTCCAATGGCTGGGCCGCAGTGAATCAGTTTATCTCTATTACACAGGGTCATACAATCACCTAACCTCGACAGGCCTATATGTCATTATTTTGGGGACGTTCATCCTGCTCTTCATGATGCCTGGCCCAAGCCTAAGGTGTCAACATTTGAACTGGAGAGGTCTGAGCACCTCCTCTCACTCACTTTAAAGCAAAGGTTTGAGCGTTTGTCCAAAAGAGCCCACTGCTATCTTATCCTATCCTGGTACGAAGGAATACCTAGTGCTTCTTTGTAAGTTCTTCATTTCTCAAGACCATTTTATCTTTTAATGTGGTACCACGAAACAGTCTAAGCAAGTATGCAGAGAGGCGACGATGACAGATTTCCAGGAGAGCAAATACTTCCCTGTTCAGCCGTATCATCATGCTGACCTCAGAATAGCAGAACAAAGAACAGGAGTTGTTGCCTCGATTCCTAAACTGCATAACAGTCGCAATATTATCAGACCAGTGAAACAGTTGGTTTGCCTTATGATGGAACAGCAATTTCAAAAGTTGCAGAAGGCACATAGTCACGTATTCAAATACAGCTACCAGGAAGAATGCAAGAGAGCAAATGAATCCCCCTTTTAATTTTTATTTTTGAAATGCAGAAATGTGAGATTTAGTCGACTAGCCACACTAAAAAGAGGAACAAATGAAAAGATCCAGACACACACACATACATACACACACACACACACACACACACACACACACACACACAACGAGAGAGAGAGAGAGAGAGAGCGCGAGAGAGAGAGAGAGAGAGAGAGAGAGAGAGAGAGAGAGAGACAGACAGACAGAGGCAGACAGACAGATAGATGGAGACAGATATAGAGCAGAGTCAGATACAACAAAAACATACACACGGAAAGAGACATAAAGATAGGAACATAGAGACAGAGACAAACAGATACACAGACACACACACACACACACACATACACCACATACAAGTTTGGAGATATAGATATAGATGTATATATATATATATATATATATATATATATATATATATATATATATATTTTAAGTGCTATGTATTATAATAAGAGTTGGAGGCACTCTTATAAGTAAAAGCAAGAATGATGTTCATATGTTTTCATATCTTGAATGTGTCCCACAAAGTTCCTTAATTCTCAGATTTTAACAATGTCTGGAGATGGAGCCCTCGGGAAATCCTTCAGCTGAGATGAGAGGGTGAGGGTAGGGCTTTATGATGGTGTTAGTGGCTTGGAAGAGGAAGAGCATGTCCGTGAGTACCATGAGTCAGCAAGAAAGTCCTCTCCAAGCTCTTGGACTTCCTAGCTTCTAGAAACAAGCAAACCTTTACTCGGTTAAATTCCTCAGCCTCCTGCATTTTTCTCATAGATAGGAGAACAGACTAAGGCATCTAAGTTGATAGCCAACTGCAAACACACTTTTAGAAAATTCTTTCAATGTTCACATGAAATTTTACCCCACCTCACCTACTGGGGAAAAGATTTAAGAGAAAAATTGAGCCCTGAGTCTGTATGACTTAGCATTTTCTCATCTTATAGTTCACCTTCCTTATTCCAAACATGCTGAAATACTACATGTGCCCAATGCCTTCTCGCCTAGCCATGCTTTTCTGAGATAATGAGAAACAAAGCAGGCAATTCAATGATAAGAGTTTCCAACTACTGCCAGCCAGAGAAAGACCCAAGGTGTTCATTTTCTCAATTACTGTGAGGCTCATTTTCTTGTTGGATGGGCAAGCGCTTCTAAGCAAACCTTGAGGCTAATTGTATATATGCTGGCATATACAGTGTGCCTGAAGCCCAGAGGATGCAACTAGCAATTATATTTCACTGATTAATGTGCAATCGTAAATTTACAGGCTTGATGGTCCAAAGAGGCTCCCTGCTATGAGAGATAATGAATAGGAAATTGTCAGAATAATTAGCCAAGTCAGACCTTACAAATGTACCTGGAAGTTGAAAGTAACAAAAAAAAAAAAAAAAAAAAAAGGCCATCATGTGTAGATTGGAAGATAAAGTTTAAGAACAGGGTAGTTGAGATATTCCTTACTGCACCTCTTGGCTTCGTTTCTTTTACCCAGGTCTCAAAGTCTGAAGAGAAACAGATTCTGAGCTGAGCTTGTCAAGTCCCTGCAGAGAGGCAGGACTAGTCCACAAGCAGCTGTTCATCCCACCAAACTCATGGCCAGTTCTATGTGGAATTTGCCTTCTGCAGAAATGAGCCACCATCTTGCTGGTCAACCCCCCTTCCAGAGAGAAAGGGGAGCAGCCACCGATGGCCAAAATCAAGCCATAAAGCCTGGCCCTCTTTGCAAGACTCAAACCAAAAGAACCAAGTTTCTTCAAAGCTTTTCTGGGGACATTGAATCCTGAAGTTGTTTTTAAGAGTTGGCCTCCTTCCCCATCTTGGCTCCTTCCAGAAGAATAGCCCCTAGCAAGCTTCAGTACACCTAGTGCTACATGACCGCTTCCCAGTGAATCCAAGCTGCAGCAGAGCTGATCATACAGCACTAAAAGACCCTTCCAAAGCAATGTGCCAGCATGAGAACAGCCCCTTTCGCCCAATGTAACTAATACTTAGTGTGCCAACTGCCCGGACAGGAACCCCAAATCCAAACTAAGATAGGTTTTTGCCTTGAAAGTTTTCTTTGAGCCTTTGTTTTCTTGGTTGTCTGACTAGTTAGTTTGGTTTGTTTGGCTGGTATAAATTAAATACACAAAGACAAAAATCCCCAAAGGTGAATCTTCTGAGTAAATGCACCTTCCCTTAGATTTTTCTCAAAAATAAAATGTATGTAATTTATTTTCTTCCAATCTTCAAACTATACAAATGGCAAAACTATTAGTTTTAAAATTTTATAGTAGTATTGTGTTGCAATCGAACTATGTGATTATGTGTACAGCTTGACTATAAAGTCACGTGGACTCAACAAAGAGATGAAATGATGTCTCATTCCTACTTATCAACACAATCAATTCCATTAACCTTCAGTTGGAGACAAAGAGAGGCAAACTGCAGGACAGTATGTGGTACAGAGGAGCTATTTTCAAGTGACAGGTGATGCGAGCTAACCTACATTTAGCACACTCTAAATCTGAAAACCCTGATGACCAGAAAGGATAAATTGGGGAGGTTTTTTTTTTTTTCTTGTCAAATATTTCGACACAGAATTTTTATCTAGTTTTTCAAAAGTCTCCAAATGTAAGATTTTAATTTACCTTTCCTCCTGTGGGTTCTCTGTTTTAATATTTGAGACTACTGTGTTATGCCAAGTATCTTCTGTGAATACTTTGAGTCGTACTGTTTTCGCTTACTAGCCCATTCTTAACGCTCCGTCTCTAGTCACTTGTGAGCAGCAAGCCATTCGGGGGACTACTTATCCACAAACACCCTCTGCTTCCACAGGACGAGAAGTCACCAAGAACTGATGAAAACATTAAGAAGAGCTGTGAGACTGTGTCTGGCAGCCCCCGTTGGATGTTTGCTGTCAGCGTGCAGCATTTGACAAGAATTTCCATCCAGAGACTTCTTAAGGAGCATCTTCCCATGATGGAATGATTTGAAACACACGCAAACCCCTTGGATCTTGGACGGCTGTATGCATTTTCACACCAAGAATAGTTTTCAAGGACCTAACTCTCCTTATAAATAATGAAACGGTTCAGAGTCTCTCGCTTCCCCTTCTTGGAAATTATAAAAGATAAAGAAGCCTCCGGTGGGTTAAAGATATCTGTGTGAATCTGTGGACCCTAAGAGCAAAATGTTCCATTTTTCATTTTGATGTGTGTGGGGAGGAAGGGGAATTAATGAGAAATGACAGTCCCCCCTACTAAAGACCTGAGTATTTTATAACACAAAGATTTAGCAGGAGTGTAAGAGCTTAAGCCACCATTCATGAAGATATTTTGTACAGCGTTTAGTAAATAATTCTGACTGCTGGGGACATTTACTTTAGAGCTGAATTTGCCGAATAGCCTGGGGCACAATTTTAAGACTGTCCCTAAGCACTGTAATGGGGCAATTAGTGCCTAATGATACAGAAGCGGGGTGCAGAGCCAGCCGACATCAAACTGAAAGAAAGGTATTGCTTGAGCTGTTAAGAGCACAGAGCCATGCACTTCCCACTGTCAGCATTACAGGGTGTGTGTGTGTGTGCGTGTGTGTGTGTGTGTGTGTGTGTGTGTGTGTGTGTGTGTGTACAGCAACAAAAACATTTCAACTATAAACAACCCATAAGTATTTAGAAATAAATGTGTAAAACATGCTTGGGCTTTAATAATCCTGAAACGTCCAATTCTGTGTATAATAAATTTATGTACAGTGAACTTTCTTTTACCTTTTTTCTAATTTTTCTCTAGTTTTATACTATGTATGATTTTAGGTTTAAGTATCTTTGGGGTTCTAGTTTTAAGTTTTTCCACAGCTTTTTACTGTTTTGCTTTACATACATATTAAGCTTTAAACTTTAGGAAGTGGCTTGTCCAAGGTTTGTTTGTTTGTTTGTTAAAATAATTGACAAGTTTGTTAACAACATTACAATGGGACTGTTAGGATTGCCAGCATAGGCTTATGAGATGAGATGAGAGTTCTCTAATTAGGAGCAATCCTGTTTGTTAGCAGAAGCTACTGAACATTCAATCTCCCCATTCTGTTCACACACTGTAAATAAGGACAGTTCTGATTGGCCAGTGCTCTGGTCTTAAATGGGTTTACAATGCTGTACTTCTGTGATATCCAGGTTAGAGGCCATTCTTTGTTTCTTTAATTAATTGGTTATTTTACTTATTTACATTTCAAATGTTGTCCCTCTTCCCAGGTCTCCCCTCCACAAACCCCCATCACAACCCCCTCTCTGTTGCCTGTAAGAGGATACTCCAACACCCACCAACCTACTCCTGCCTCACCCCTCTATCATTCCCCTATAATGGAGCAATTAGCCTCCACAGAACCAAGGGCTTTCCTCCCACCGATGCCAGATAAGGCAATTCTCTGCTACATATGTAGCTGGAGCCATGGACCCATTCTCTTTGGCCTGTGATTTTCTGCCTTTCCATTGGTCCCAACAGGAGTAGAACAGGGCTACAGTCCTCTGGTTGGGGGACACTTTCTGAACCAGGGTTGAACTAGAGACCTGTTTTCTTCCTGTTTTTTCTAACCGTAGTCTTTCCTCTGCATCCCACCATGTCACTGAGGGAAAATTCATTATCAGAGAGCTGGTTGGAGACCTTTTCTTCAGTGGCTTCTCTGAACCAAGGAGAAGGAACACACTGGCCCACATGTATCATGCGTTACTCTGGCAGGGATTCTGTGCTGGCCTATAAGACAAGAACTATAGTTTGGAACAGTTTTGATGGAAGATCTGCATTCAACCCAGGGGACTTGGAGGAACTGAGATCTCTGAGGGTGAGAGATAAAGACCTCAGAGATGAATCTGTTAAAGCAAAGAGGAAATGAACCTGCCACACAGGTTAAGAATGTAGGAACAAAATGCAAGAAGCAAACCAACTACTACAAGCGCCCCTGGACACTGGAGAAACAGGAAACCACATTATCTCAATTGTTTAAAAATTTGGCCATCCTTTCTTTGATTCTTGTAGGCAAGCATCATGTTGGGTTTTTTTGTTTTGTTTTGTTTTGTTGTGTGTGTGTGTGTGTGTGTGTTTTGTATTTTCTGTATTTGTTATCATAAACAAGCAACCTCCTTCCTTACTTTGGTGTGGTGCAGGGTCCACCCTGAACAGCAGCCACAAACCAAGAGGCCAGAAGTTCTGAAGACCAACTGCTGCTAAGTGGATTTAGCACCTCCTGCATCTGTGAAGTTCTTGGGCTAGCATAGTTATTTGGTTTCTGTGTTCTAGGGAGCCTTTGAATAGTTCATAAGAACCCTGTTCCTGTGCACACAGTGAAGGTGAAGCCAGGCCTATTAACAGTGAGTGAAGTAGGCATTGCTCTTTTTGTTTAGGCAAGAGAAGTCTGCCATGGCAGGAGTTTATAGTCCTGATTAAGTGTGGCTCAGAGAAGGGCAGAGGTAGGCTATACTCCTGCTCAGTCTCTGAGGAGGCAGAGATGGCTCAAGCCCTGAAGGGATGAATAAACCATGTTCAGGACTTCAGCAGGCAGTAAATGAAAAGTTGTCATATGTTATGTTTCTCACAGAACCCAGGAAGGTGGAAACTATGATTGCCCATGAAGGAAGTTAAGGCACCCTATAGAGAAAAGGTCTATAAAAGGGTTCTGGTTTATGTCTCAGCAAGCTCTCACTGAATGTATAATCTTTGTGTTCTTTTCCATTAGTATTTGATTCACAGATTCAGCCCAAAATGCACTTATTCCCTGTGAACATATAAACTTTTAGAGTCAGAATTCCTCTGAAGGACTTCTGAGATATTGACGAGCCTTCCCAGCTCATAAGCTTAAGGAATCTAATTTGGTCAAATGTCACACCCAGAGTGGAGACATGGCTGAGGCATAAGTAATCTAGGTTTGGAATCAGAAGGAGGGTTTGACTTATGTCATAACTGGAAAGGTGTTCTACCTTCTTCCTATAGGTTCAATATATTTTATAGACAATGAGTCCTGGCCGTGAGAGTCCCTCAAAGTGTCAAAAACATGTGGTTGGCAGATTCTGTTACAAAACATTTTATAATCCCCTTGTTAAGGGTTGTAGTAGGGTTCTGTTGGTTCTATCTGGACTTTAAGTGACCAGAAAGTAGGGTATGTTGACAGCCCCAAGTGGCCTTCTGTTACTGCCACATTGACACAACTTACATAGGTTCTGTTCACATTGGGGGTTGGGCTATAGGGCAGGAAGAGAGAATAGGAGAGAATAGGGTCACGCAGAGGTGTTTAAATGCAGCATACAGTGTGTTTAGGAAGACAGATGAAGTGAGCTTGCTAGGAGTACCACGATCAGACTAGGCTTATGTTATGAGGACAGACTTAGAGTTTAAGGAAGTTTCCGTTTTATCTCACTACGAATGAGCCCTATGAGGCTACTCCATATAACCAGATAAGGAGCGAATTCTTTAAGTAGGGTGCTGGTGCTTTCTTGTCAGGAGGAAACCATGAGAAAAGATTTCAGAAAATGGTGGAAAAGTTGTGGGCACACAAGAGAGGGTCTGAATCAAGTGTTGAGGTATAGAGTGTATGAGTCTTGAGAATTACGTTGATACCATCAGGAGCCTTCTTGAACAACAAGTGCCCAGCCCTCATACTCATCCCTGATCCCTGGTCCTGGATAGACTCACATAGGAAAAAGAAGAATCCAGGGACAGAAAAGGTCTCTGACAGGTAACTGCTATGTGAGCAGTTGGAGCCTGAGCTGGTCTGATGTGACAAGAAAATCCTCAGGTGAGCACAGTCTCCAGAGGGCAGGAAGAGGAGGAAAAGAGCAATCTGGTCCACCCAGCAGCTGCTCCTGGATCTAGAGAAAGAGAACTAAACAGAAGACAATAGCCCTACAGTAAACCCACCCTGTCTCGGGCTCTGTCCCAGCAAAGTGCCGCCCTGCAAGGAGGGCATTATGACTGAAAGATCCGTCAAACAGGCTGGTACTCTCACTCTTTATCATGGCAGAGTTGTCAAGAAAACTGGTTATCTAGATTTCATTAGAGAATTGCTTAGGCCAGATATTGTGGCCTCTGTGGTTCAAAGGAGTCCTCTGGGGGGTTAAAGGCAGAAAAAGAGAGTCCCTATGAGAGCAGAGAAGCCTTGAAGCCATAGCAAGTTAACCTGGCCAAAAGGCATCAGGCATCTTTGAGCCAAGACATGACTCTGAGAATCCCTGGTCAAGAAGGGAAGCCTCTGAGAATACCAGGGATGCTCCAGCCTGAAACCTTTGCTATCCAGCTGCACAGGTTGCCATTTCTAGGATCTCGAGAGGTGAAGTCTGACCCTCCTAGTGCAGATCCAGCAATGCTGTGGTGTGTGGAAATTCTGTGAAAGAATCAGCCTTTCAACCAAAAAAAAAAAAAAAAAAAAGAAATCCGACAACCACAACAAAGGGGACATGTTCTTTAGTACGTAGCAACAGGACAGATGTTCTTTAGTACATAGCAACAGGACAGATGTTCTTTAGTACATAGCAACAGGACAGAATGTCAGGATGATGGCAGTAAGAGAGGAACCACCTTCCAAGAAATGAGTTTTTGATCTATGGACCCTGCATATAACATTTTAAAATGATTCAGTTAGGCAGGGACCCCAGTGGCAGGCACTATTCTAGGCTGTGGGAGTATAGAAGTGTCAGCATTTGTAAGCAGAAGAGACATTGTCTCTGACCTTCTTGGCAGTGAGGTTTTCATTATAACTCTAATGCTCTGTACATCTACACACCTACTTCCTGAGAAGTGAGATCGCTCTTCTGCTAAGCTGGTGTGAAATGACCTTTCATTGGACTAATTGTTCTTCTAAGATGTGACATGGAACAGGAGTTTTAATTCATATAGAGATCATAAAAAAAACAAAGAGATCTATTTTTCTCAGGAGAGAAGACTGGTTCTCAAGCATAAGTCAGACTAATTCTGGTCGAGAGTCCATCTAAGGGAGCTTGCTTTGCCAGTGAGCAAGCCTGAAATGAGGGCCAGGAAGATACCAAATCATAATTACAAATATCAATGGCAACTATTACATGCTTCCAATGACCTCCAACTTGCCACCTACGTATGCGACAGTGAGATGATTTTAAAAAAGAAATACACTGAAGAACTTAGATGTCCAAACAAAGACGACTGGAAGGCACAATCTCTGCCATTATCAGTTTATCATCTCGACCCCGTAAGCCTCAGGGTCCTCACTTGCGAGTTTGACATAGGAATCCTGGTGCTTTTTCCGAAATATGAAACCTTTCTGGTAAGTTAAAAGTGTGAGTTGGCTTTCCACTAGGAGTCAGTTCATACAAAAACCACATATATATAGTTTAAAACAGTTCAAGGTTCCAAGCCACACCCCGTACAGTGGACTACAGAAGTATAGTCACCCTCAGTTTCCACTGCACGGGGCTTCACACAATCACGATGATGGCTGACAAAGAAAGGAACATGATGGTTTTAAAAGTGAAACGGGTGCATTCAAGGTATGGAGCTGTTCTGAAGGACAAAGTGGAAACCAACTTCTCTAGCTGAAGAACAAGAAGATATGAACTTAAAAGTTCACAGTCTAATGTATGATAAGACAAGCACAGGCTCCTTTCTCTGCGACCGGCGGTTGCTCGAGGGTAAGGCTACCGCAGTTCCTCCAGGGTAAGGCTGTCTGTGCCTAGCAAAGGGCAGGAAGGTCACAGTGTGTACCTTTCATGGCATGGCACTGCTAATATCCAACTTTTGTAGGAGTCGGATTTTGTTTTGTTAATTTGACTTTTCAACCTGATTTCTAGCACAGAGAAGGTTTCTTTTCTCAAGTGAGTAGAAAATGCAAATACAAGTATTTATAATCCAGTGGCCGGAAGTCAGTGTGGACTCACTGTCTCAACAGGCAGACACCTCCAACAAGGAAGTCAGTGTGGACTCACTGTCTCAACAGGCAGACACGTACCAACAAATGTGGGAGAGAGACTTATGCCCTTGTCATATCCCAGACTCACAGAAGCAACACTAAATGGACTTGGTTGGGTTTTTTTTTTTTTTTTTGGGTTGGGTTTTTTATGCATGTGTGTGTGTGTGTGTGTGTGTGTGTGTGTGTGTGTGTGTATGTGTGTGACAAAAATAATCAAACTGAAACTGGCCATAAATTTGGTGGGGAGTAAGGTGCTATTTGGGAGGGACTGAAGGGAGAGGACACTGTAAGCTTTAGGGGGAGAAGACACAGAAGGCATTGAAAGAAGGAAGAAGAAAAGAAAATGGTGTAACTAGTCCAATTAAAATCCTAAGGGTACATTTAAAAGCTGAGTTGTCCTTTAGAAGCATATCTGGGAACTGAGGATCTAGACCTCCATTTTAGCATCTGCAATGTAGAAAACCTTCTGTAAGTGACAGCACTGTCCTGAGTTACTTCCTGCTGCTGTGATTGACACCATGACGGAAGAAACCTGAGGAGGAAAAGGGTTGATTTGACTTACAAGTTCAAATCCCAGGCCATCAGTGAAGACAGCCAGGGCTGGACTTGAAGCAGTGCTCACGGAGGAATGTTGTTTGCTGGATTTCTTCCCTTGCCCAGCTACCTTTCTTATACAAAGCAGGACCACCAGCCTAAGGATGGCGCAGCCAACAGTGTGGCTAGGCCCTCCCACATCAATCGTTCATCAGTAGAATACCCCCAGAGCTGCCTAAGGACCAATAGGATGGAGGTATTTCTTCAACTAATGATCCCTCTTCCCTGGTAATCCAGGTTGTCGTGTTGACGGAAACAAACAAACAAACAAAGAATATAAATCAAATCAGCACAAGAGTCTTTCTGGAGAAAAGATCCAGCTGTATCATGTGTCTCTCGGGTTGAGTTAAGGCACAAAGAAAGCCTAAAACCCTTACCGTGGGCTCAGTGAAAGTGAAGACCTCACGCCGGTCATGGCTCCTGGAAGACCCGGCTGTTTTACGTCAAGGGAAATCTGCCTTAGGAAGCCTGCTGTTCCTGTAAGCATTCTTTTAACTTCTGAGTTTCCTCTGTAATTCCAAGTGATGATAGAGATCTGAATTAAGCAGGAGCAGGTTGTGTACACACCCAGACTGTAAATTTTGCCACCTGCCCCTCCCCCCACTGAGCTTGGGCTAGTTAGCTCAAATAAACAACTGTGGAGAGTCTCTCTGTGTCTAGGAAGGATTGAACATTAAATGGTTTCTCTGATTGGCATGCACTGGCATTAGAGTGATTTTTTTTTTAATTGTACACGAGTTACTTCCCCTGGCAAAATTCTTTGCATGACTGCAACTTCTCTGCACCATTTAAAAATGAAGCCATTTTGGATTGGGAAAAACAGTTCTTTCCCTGTTGAGGGCATTTTCTCCTTCACATTCACAAGAAACTTCATGAGGTCTGAAAATTATTGTCTTAACTCAGACCTATGAGATCAAAAATATTTCAGATTAAACATAGGAGGAAATAGTTTTAAAGTACTGTATCCAGAATGACAGACTTCTGTGGCAGTCACGGCAGTGATTAATGCACAACACTGTAAAGTCTTGTTTTTAAATTAGATCTTTATTTTACTTTCTCAAAAACAGTGGGACATTACCCAGATATATTGCAAAAGAGAAAACAGATTCCACCTGTGCTCTGGGAAGGAGGGAGGGAGTGTGAGAGAAAGGGGGAGAAAGGAAGGAGGGAGAAAGGGATGAGGAAAGGAGGGAGGGGAAAATGAGTGTAGGAGGGAGGAAGAAATGTGCTCTGGGAAGGAGGGAGCGATGAGGAAAGAAGAGTAGAAGGGAGGAGGGAGGAAAGGAGGTAGAAAGGGGAAAGGAGGGAGCTAGGAAGGGGGAGGGAGAGGAAGGGAGGGAAGGAGAGAGGAAAGGAAGGAAGAAAGAAGGGAAGAAGGGAGTAATGTGAAAAGGAAGGAATTAAAAGGAGGGAGGGAAGAAAAAAGATCTTTCCTAGGTACCAATTACTCCATAATCTCTCTTTTAATCTTCAACCCAAGCAGTTTTCAAGTGCAGCCCCATGCACCGTTTCCTGACTTTCTGTGGTGGCCCCATTCTACCTACTCCAGTATGACTTCCAACATGGCCACAGCATCAGTACCACCCTAGAGAGATCAAATAAAGACAGTAGGCCACATGCCTGGTCTCCTTGAAATTTCTCAGGCACATCTTCCCCAGACTTCAAGTTTGGACTTGTATACTGCCTTCCTCGATTAAAAGCAGAGAGCCACTTCTGAGATGACAAATGTTTTCTTTCCTTTCTGCTGTTAGACGTTCATGCAACTCAGAAACATAACTCCACCCTCTTCTCACTGAACTCTATGATTCAACATACTACATCATACCACATCAGGGGACCTGTTCTAAAATCTTCATTTTTTTTTAAATTCATAAATGGATGTAATGCGTTTGGACCAAGCTTGCCTCTCACCATCTCCCTCCTGCCTTTCCCATACACTCCCCATACTTTCCCTCCTAGCATCCTTTTTAAGCCTGCTGAGTCTACCTACTGCTGCCCACAGGGCGTGTACATGTTGTATGGCCACCCAGGAGAGCACGGATAGCCAATCAGCAGCCTCACCTCTGAGGAAAATAGGCTCCCCTGCCCCGACCCGTCAGTATCCATGAGTTGCCAAAATCTCAGCTAGGGATGGGTTTTCATGAACACTTTTCACACCAATGCTGGAATTTCTCAAATTAGAAATAAATAACATAGGATATACCTCTTGTTTTTATTTCATTCCATTGCTAAGGATGTTAGATGGAGGGCAGAACATCATATTCCCATTGCCACCTAAGCAGATAGCAGGAGCACTCACCATAGCGGTTGAGCCTAAGGAAGACTTTCCATCACTGCTCCAAATGCTTTATGTGTTTTCACATGCCTGCCCCTCACACCCACCTCATGACACAGGTATCATGTTATAGCTGATTAAAATAGGCAATTTAGATAGCCACAGGATCCCTTCACCTAGTCATAGAGAAAACAGTCTCAACATGAACAGTGCAAAAGACAGCCTACTAACTATACCATTGTAAAGGTGGTATTAAAAGTTATCTATTAACTACTATTAATACTGAAATTTGTAAATGTTATCAGGATTCATTTGGTTTAACATCCCCCCCAAAGTAGACAGTGCAGAGGATGGGTAAGTTTTGGTCCACTTTCCCAGTTAAGTCTTGCTTCAAGTTTTCTACTTAATGGGCTTATGCAGAAGGATTGAAAGTACCAAAGTAGAGCAGCACATAGTCTGTAATAGAGTTAGAAACCACATCACCTACCTCACAAAGTTAATTCTAAAAAGGAAAGCCTAGGGTAGCGCTACAGTGAAACATGAATGTCTCCTATTATATCCCATTGATTGGGTTAACTAGTCCTGATAATAAATCTGTATTCTTTAAAGAAGTATGCCTCCGAAGGAGCAATGTGCTGAAGTCTCTGCAAGGGTTTCTCACAATACAGTTTTGCATAAATGATAAATAGTCAATAAAAACCCACAATTAACCAAACATCTAGGGAAAGTCCAGAACACAGGCAACCAAAGCGTAGAAAATAGTAAATAACACATGTGAAAATTTAGGTGCTAACATTAAGGAAAATTAGAGTAGAGATTTTCAATTGGAAATATCTAAAAGTAGTCCCTCTAAAAACTGGGTAATGATATAAAAATATTCACTCCTATCACTCTCTCAGGACTGGAGCAAGAGAAAGAAAAGGGATTGCAGTGGGAAAGAAGGAAGTTAAATTATTCCTATTATATATAACAGCATATCACATATGGAGAAACCAAAGGACTTATCAGGAAAAAAAACTGATAAAAATGATTCAGTAAATGTTTACAACAAAACATCAATATGAAGAATGTCCTTGGATTTCTGTACAATGCAATTAACTTGCTAGAAAAAATAATAAAAGCAATTCCTACCTTAACTGTAGCTACCAAAATAGTTGAGAAATGTATAATCTGGTATAAATGATCTATACTTAGAACATCACCAGATTCTGGGTTGGGAGTCAGTAACATACCATGCAAGCACAAGGACCTGAGATTGGGCCCCAGAAATCATCTTGAAGGACCCAGACTTGGTAAAGCATGCTTGTAATCATGGCAGTGGGGACAAGGAAGCAAGATTGTCCCTGGGCCTCACTAACCAGACAGTTTTAGATCAGTAAAAGACCCTGCCCCAAAAACTAGGTATCCACGTAAAGAACAACATCTGAGATTTTCCACTATCCTGCACATGCATGTGCATGCACACACATGCACACACGCACACTAACATTAATTATTAAGTTCTGGTGGAAAAACTCCAATAAGACACGAGAAAATTAGAAAGGACTCCCAGCTTAGTGGATTAGGAGAGTTAATATTTATAAAATATCTACGCAACCTAATGTATTTACAAATGCAGGTCAGTCCCCCAACAAAATATCAGTGGTATTTTGCATAGGAATAGGAAAGACAGTCCTGGATCCCAAGTAATCAAAGTGACTTTAACTACAAAGTCAAAGCTGTAGAACTCAAACCTGAACTCAAACCACACCACAAGCCCACTGTGCCCCAAACTCCCCGGCACTTGAAGAAGAAGATACACAGAGATTAACTAGACTGAATAAAGGGAAAATAAATCCAGCAGTCTACAAGCCACTGTTTTTTTTTTTTTTTTTTTTTTTTTTTTTACAAAAGGCACTAGAAACACACACTGGCCAAGGAAAAACTTCTTTCGAAAGTAATCTTAAGAAAGCAGGTCATACACACAAAACTGGAACTAGACAGTTATCCCCCACATTCATAAACAAATCAGCACAAATGCATCGGTGATGCAAATGATGAACCAGGATAACCTAAACTGGAGGGGTGCGTTCTCATAATCTATATTGCAAAGGGGTGACTAGAGACAGTCCATGCGTTTGCTGAAGAACTAGAAGAGAAGCATCCCAGAACAAAGACATGATGACTACTTAAGACATGGAAAAGGGGACCTGAGAGATGGCTCAGCAGTTAAGAGCACTTACTGCAGAGGACCCAGGTTCAATTCCCAGCACGTACATCACGAAGCTCGAAGCTGCCTAATTCTAGTTCTAAGGGATCAGGTGCCCTTTGGTGACCTCCACAGACATCTTCACTTGTGTAGTGCACATACCCTTGAACACACACATACATTCACTTTGAATTTACCTTATTTGGTCATTATGTATTGTATGGTATGCTGCCAGGGTGTCGCATGTTCACTAATCATCAATGTGTGTAATTATCTTGTGCAATTTTTAAATTATTTGTAAAAAAAAAAAAAAGACAAGAACATACAAATGGATCTCACAAATGAACAGTTGTTCTTGTCACTTAAGAGATGAAAAATATAGGCTCAAAGGGAGCAAATGACTTACCATGTTCAAAGAGAAAGCAAAAGGCGGAGCATAGCACAGGCAGTGGTCAACAAGAGGGGAGAGGCCTTGAAAATTATTCATCTACAAGGAGTTAGCATCTAACGTATATGAAAAGTGTCCTCGGTTCAATAGCAGCAAAACAAATAACCCAATATAAGGCAGACAATACACTTCAACAGAGGGTTCTCAAGGGAAGACATACAACAAAGATGGAGCTTATGTGGGGGAAAATGTCCTATATCACTAATCATAACGAAACAGAAATCAAGACAACCATCATATATCACAAAAATTATCCAACTCCAGAAAGGCGGGTATCATAGGATTTTGCTCATATGTAAACCTAAAAAGATTCATTTTTTATAAGAGTTGAATACAAGATGGAAGTCACCAGAGACTGGGAGACGCTGTGGAGAAAGATAACAGGACCAGGACATAGACAGGAACAAGATAGTGACTGCTTTACAGATAATGGTGAAGCACCACAGGCCTCAGAAAGCTAGGATGCTCTTACTAGGAATAAACAGTGGATGCTTGAAGATAATATATTTGAACATTATATGATTACACATCACACAATGTGTATGTGTGTTCACATTTTACCTGTCATACTATCCAGTGTACATTTTTGCGTTGTAAGTGTCCATATTTTACAAGAAAGGTACAGTCAGAAATGTTCCCACTGAAATTGCTAACTAACACTGTTTTAACCAGCAAAAGCTTTCTTTAAAAAAAAAGAAAAGGAAAAAAAGCTTATTTTAGGTACTGTTTAGTTGTTTAGATTTTCAATTTTCGTTTTATTTTATTTGCAGCAAGCTAAGCCCACGGCATCTATCCATACACTGAACAATACTAAGAAAAAGTAGAATTCAAGTAATCATAGAAAATATCTGTAATATTTAGTCTCAAAAACCTGATAAAGTCTTTACCTAAATACTAAAACTCTGTCTCTAAAGTACTAAGAAACTGGGAGAAATAAATTATAAGGCCTTTCCACTTGAAAAATAATAAGATAACCACTGGAGCAAAGAATGCACTGGGGGATGAATGTAATTAAATAGCTGACTCAAATAATGCACATTTGCAAGTCTCAAGAAAAAAAATCTTTAAATTATTTTGAGCATAAGCTGAGAGTTAACGTTCAAGCCTCTTCTGGGCTTCCCTGAAGGCTCCTTGGCACCACCTAGTGGCCACCATCACTAATGACACAATTAATGTCAAGAAAAATTTAACATTTTTGTTGATTTCTCCTTTTCCTTTGAAAAGTAAGCTGCCATGGGGTTGGGGGGTGGGGAGGCGGGATGTAGGCTTCTTCTCCATAATATGAGCTTTGAAGAATTTCAGTTCAACATAAACTGCCTAATAGCAACTATATACGCACATTTGTACCACCCCACCCCCAAAATCCGACACATGCGACCCTTCCCTGCCTCCTTCATTTAGTGCCTCCTTTGTACCAGACCATGCATCATGTGCCAGTCTTTAATCTCTGCCGGGGAGAAATGCATAACTAATACGCGAGAATGCACCCGGTGTTTATTGCCTAGCTGTAATTTTATGAATAATAAATTTATTATTATTATTATGAATAATAGCATCTGTCCAAAGAGAGAAAAACAGAAAGTTTTTCAGCACAAGCAGCCTTCTTTGTGGCTTTTCAGGATGGTGAGAGAGGATGTTCTCCTCTGAACATGACAAGGGGGCTCTGTGTGATGTGATGGAGAGAGGTGGGGACTGAAGCTAGAGCAGCCAGGTCCTGATTCTTCTGTCTCACTTCTGTGTCTCACTTTCGTCCTTGTTAAGCCGGAACAAGAACAGCATCGTTCATGTAGCGTAGCGACGTTAAGGAAGGAAGTAATACGAGGACTGAGCAGAAAGAGTCGCCGTCACACACTGAGCGCCCAGTACTAACTGGCCGTGACCGTTTGGACCGGATGTAAACACAGCACAGCCAACGGACCCAGTCCGGTGGTAATCACAGACAGTCACTCATTTATTTTATCTAAAGATAAGATGGGGGACTCAGAGATCACCATTTTCCTTCTTGTAGCCCTCATATGAAAAGGAGTGTTTCCTGTTGGTGGGGTTGCAAACTAATACAACCACTCTGGAAATCAGTCTGGCGATACCTCAGAAAATTGGACATAATACTACCTGAAGACCCAGCTATTCCACTTCTGGGCATATACCCCAGAGACACCTTAGTACACAACAAAGATATATGCACCGCAATGTTCATAGCAGCTCTATTTATAATAGCCAGAAGCTGGAAAGAACCCAGATGTCCTTCAGAAGAGGAATGGATACAAAAATTGTGGTACATTTACACAATGGAATACTACTCAGCCATCAGAAACAATGACTTGACTAAATTCTTAAGAAAATGGCTGCATCTAGAGAATATCATTCTGAGCGAGATAACCCAGTCACAAAAGAACAGACATAATATGCAGTCACTGATAGTGGGATGCTAACCCCAGAGGCTCGCACTCCCCCAGAAACAACTCACAGACTGTATGAAGTCCAAGAAATAAAGAAAACAAAACAAAACAAAACAAAAAAACTCTGTACAACAAGAAAACTTTGACTATTTCCATGTTACATTTTGTTTTACATGTACTCATTATTATTATGCTCATTGTAACTATTAAGTTTTCAATGCATACCATCAAACCTTTAAAAAAATCAAGTACTGACTAAAAAATATATTCATACAGTTTTATGTAAAAATTATTTTAAAATCTGAAAAAAAGTACTGACAAAAATATATTGTATAATTTTATGCAAAAATGCTTAAAATCTGTACATTTATCTTTGTTTTGTAAAATAAAGTTGTTAAAAAAAAAGAAAAGGAGTGTTTCTAGAACTTTCTCCTGCTCTAGGGTGAGTGACAGTTACTGGGAAGTTCGAGTCTTGGTATGAATAACTTTGTGGTTCCTACCATCTCCTCTGTCAGTACACAGTGGGTTTGGCAGGATGGGCATAAATTGACATTAAAATGCCCTAACTGGGGGCACTATCTAAGGTTCCCTGTGCTTCTGTCTCTTGTAAATCCTGATATGTTCTTATCTTCTACACACCAGGAAATTAAGGATAAAGAGGAGAGACGCAAAGGGCGGGGGGAATAAATAGGAGAAAGCCGCAATAAATTCATTGTAGGCTTATGTTCTAGCACATTCTGTTTATTAGCCCCATTTTATTAGCAGATACTCCCATGAGACGGCTGGCTGATGGTAGGCTGCTGTTTCAACGACAGCCGTACCACTATATTCACTCTCACCCACAAGCCACCAAGCTTCCTAAGAACCCCAGAAGAATGAGCCAACCAGGCTCAGCTTTCCAACTGAATGAACCATGTTCTAGTGCCCTACCCTGTTCACCCATGGGCTAAGTCGTTACTCTTTCAAAATGCTTGCATTTGGCAAGGTGACAAAAATAATCTACATCTGTGCCAGTCATCCGTGATTGTGTTTCAGTGAGATGAAGTCTCACTTCCGCTGTAAGATTTCCCCTTCAGTGTGGGACATAAACTTTCCCCTGGGTGAAAGAGATGGAAAGAGATGCTAAGTATGCAAGCTTGCTTTTTCCTCCATGGCCGTGAGGCTGTGTTTCTGTGCAATTTCCTTTGAAGAAGAGTGTGGGTTAAAATTCAAGAATTCCTTCTCTTATCAAAAACTTAGTGTTTCACTCTATCTCTGTTATATATCTTTGGAGGCTTCTTTTTCTGCCCATAGCACGGGTGTTTAGCCTGTGTCCATTGTACCCCGAACCAGCACGATTCTGTCTGATCTCAGAAGCTAAGCAAGGGTAGGCCTGGTTAGTACTTGGATGTGAGATAAACGTTCCCGACATGGGAACCTTTGAGATCTCAAAGCCTCTGGACTATAAAACTGCAAAGGAAGGAGATGCCACTAAGTATTAGGAGGAATTCGAGGGGAGCATGGTCAGCTTTATAAAAAGTTTTAATGTGGTCAGTTTGTGCATGATGAATAAGGCTGCTCTCATGATCAGCCAAGTGCACATCAAGACAGTGTGATGGCAGAGCCCTGCTGTATAACAGGAGAAATCTCAGACAACAGTGACAGGTGACTTGTGCTTTCAAAACCAGTATCTAAGTCAGACTTGACTCAACGTGTGCATAATCTGTATATTCTCATTTCCCCCTTTCGTTGAAACTGTCTGAGTCATTATTTTAAAATTTACAAAAGAAATTCTGTCTGCAGACACCTGGCAAGCTGACTCACTGGTAGTTTTTAACCTAGAGTTTCTTGAATAGAAATGTAACTTTAGATATCTAAAGCCACGAGTCAGAAATGTTTTATAGCTCCATTTTCTCACAAAGACAGAACATTTAAGGGGTTTCCCCTTAGCATTGCATAAATATTTTAAGTGCACAATGTTACGCCGTGAAGCACAAGGGTGAATTAAACATAATCTTTTAGGTTACAGATCTGAGCATCTCAGGGAGGAGCTGAAACACATTAATTTTATTGGATACAGAATGCATAGCTTCAATGATCAGGGGGAACTGGAGACTTACTAAGGAACGTAGGTGAAAATTAGCCATGTTTTTACAAAATGGGAAGCCACAGTCTGGAATGTAAGAGCGGCAGCACACACGAGAGAGTCTGGCCAAATGTCTGATCATAAAAGAGGTTGTACAGACACTGTACAAGCCAAGTGAAAAAGGACTAAGCTCAAGGAACAGCGATCTCTAACATTCACAAGCAGTGAAGCACAGAAACAGCTTTAAGTTATGGTGCCTGACAGGAAGTCCCTCTGAATATTCAGGCCTCGGAGTTTTTTGCAAGTGCCAAGGCAGGCTGACAGCCAGACTTGTTCAAAGAAGAACAAAATTTAAGCCCTCAATGAATTTTATTCACCCAAAGGTGTCCGTGGATATCTGATGTGATCAGTCTCTAATATCTTCATCACCTATCTTCATCACCTGCTCAGTGCAGAATGCTCTTCACAACCAGGCACCTTGTTAGGCTCCCTCAACTCTTGTTGGACATATACATTGTAAATGGAGATACGAGTTTTGTTGTTTTGTTTGTTTGGAGTGTTTTGTTTATTTGTTTGTTTGTTTTTCAAAACATGGTTTCTCTGTGTGCCCCTGGCTCTTCTGAACTCACTCTGTAGATGAGGCTGGCCACTAACTCAAGAGTCTTGTCTCTACCCTGCAACCCCAAGGCTGGGGTTAAAAGCACCACCACCTCCTGGCTTGTTATCCTAACCAGAGAGACTTTTGCTGTTGGAAGTGGTGACTGGTATTAGGAAGGAGAAAAGAAAGAAGGGAAGCCGAGGAAAGAAATCAGGTTGAGGTTAGGATCAGGAAATGGCTCTCTGAGGGAGTGAGAATTATGCTGATACTGGAAGAAAGAATGGGAAGCAGACAGGTGACCAAAAGCTGATGTCACAATGGAGCCCCAGGGAATTTGAAAAGGGGGTGGCTGTAAATCTAATGAGCAAGGTCATGTGTGGCTTGGGAAAAATTTGGGGACAAAGTAGAGGGGTGCTTAGCCAAGTCGTAAGAATCATAACTAAATGTGTGCCAAGTACGAAGAAAACAGAAGCCAGCCTTGCTGGCACCCGCTCTTGAACCTACAGCTGCCATGGACTGTACCATGAAACAGCTGGTTTCAGAGTCCCATGTCATAACTGCCTGCGCAGCATTAATTCTTTTGTGAGTTACTCTGATCATGAGGAACAGGGATCCAAGGGTTACTAGCGTCACCTAGTTCCTTTCCGTTTGAAGGACACAACCAACCAACAGCCACTAGGTGTCCTCAAAATCAAACTTATTCTCACTTCTGCACTTTCAGCGGCGAATTCCTCCAGACACTGGACTCCCCGGAAAAGATGTTAAACCCCTTCACTCAGCACTGCTCTCTGAATGACAAGAAGTCCCCGCGAACAGCATCGGAACCGTCTGTTCTCAGATTTTAGAACCTACAGAAGGCGGGTGTGGCGGGGTGGAGACCCCCCTGCGCTGAACCAGTCAAGAGTAGTCGCCCTGCCTCGTAACAATTTCAAATATGCAGAGAATACGCTCTGGTTTTTAGCTGCTTTTGTTTTCTTTATGGCATTTGCAAATAAGAAAGACAAATTGTTCTGTCCGTTCGTTCTCACGTGAAGACAGTCATACAACACCAAGTCCGCAGGCACAGTCGCCTGACTCCACCCTAATCCCCCTCCATCCGGATACTCCGGTTTGTCCTTTTCAGATTCCCCATTCCCCCATCTCTCCCTCCTCTATTTCTTCTTCTCCGTTTCCTCCTAAATGATATCCAAATCTACCACGTTCATCCACACAGGGCGCTTACCTGATTAAAATATGAATTTTTTCACATTCAACGGAATTAATATGTCTTGACTTGGGAAAGTCAATGAAAGGGGAAAGGAAAGGAGAGGCGCTAGAGAGATGGCTCAGCTGCTGAGTGCTTGCTGCTCTAATAGAGGATCCGGGTCCTGTTCCCAGCACCCACTTGGCCGCTCACCACTCTCTAACTCTGGTTCCAGGGGAACAAAGGACCACTTCTGTCTCCCCTGGGCTCTAGTACACATACGCACACAGGCACATATACATAAAAAAAAAAAAATGCTTGAAAATAAATAGGAGAAAAGGGGTGAGAAAGCAAGCAGGTAACTGCCCAAATCTACCCAAAAGTTGTGGGACACAAGGTCACATGGTGGGAACCAGTGGTGAGGAGCTGCAGAAGGCATTTCCCTTCATCTTTCCTGCCTCAGACTCCGGATTCTTTATCATGTTTCAGGAATTTCTAATCTTACCACAGCCAGATGACTCACACTGGCTGTCTAGGCTTCTACCAAACACCTGTAAAGATAAACCTTGGTTAAAACAGCAGTCACTGCAGGGAGGCCTTTGCAAGTGGCTAGGGGAATTTTCAGGGTTGAGTTCAATTTCCCCCACCAAAAGGCTCACAGACCTTGATCTTACTTTCAGACATATTTGTGTCTGACAGCTGGAGGCTAATTACACACCAGGAATAACCTCCCATGGGCTGAGCCTGCTTCTTCTGCTGGGGGAGGGGGGGATACATGAGTGTAACACAGCCTTCTTCTGGCCGCAAAGCGATTTACTTTGCAAGCTATTCAGACCAACCCTCTTCCTCACCTATGCACTGCCCTGAGTTGCCTTTTAGGGACATGCTATTTTTCTTTCTCCCCCTCAAGATCAATTGAGAGATTCTTTCTAACTAATGTTTCTCCATGCAAGGCATATGAAAACAGTGGGCCACACAACCAGATTCAAAATATAAATGTTAATTCTATAAATACTGTCCTTCCAGGAAAGTGATAAAGAAAATGATCAAGGAGCTATATTCCGGAAGGCTTATATAGGAATAAAAAAGAGAGACATACCATACATAAGCAGATAATTATAGGTCAACTCTATGACAATAGTTAGCATTGAGCCTTTAAAATACACTTAATCACTTCTGGGAGTTTGGAATCTTTAGTTAATTTAATGTTTTAACAAGCTCATGAGGTTATATAATTTTAATTATAAAACTAATGACCATGGAGGTGTAATTTTTCATATATATATATATATATATATATATATATATATATATATATATATATATATATATATATATATAAAACTTCTGTTATATTTGAACATGGCTCTGAGCATGCCAGAGAGCCTGAAAGATCTTTGAATTTACAACAAACTAACTAACTAAAGGTGAACTTGTGTGTGTGTCTGTGTGTGTGTGTGTGTGTGTGTGTGTGTGTGTGTGTATTTGTGTGTGTGCTTCTATACCCTCAGGTCATGTTCCTGAGGTACATTTCTCAGGTACCACCCATGTTTTCCATCTTTTTAAAACATAAACCGTCTCTCACTGGAACTTGTCAAGTAAGGTAGGCTGAGTCCTAGGAATCTACCTGAATTGCCCCCAAACCCCCATTCCCAAGTTTATTTTTTAAGTGGGTTCTGGGAGTTAATGCAAGTCCTGGTGCTGGCAAAGCAAGAACTTTATAGATTGAGTTCTTCCCTCAACCATAATTCATATTCAAAGTGAAAATTACACTCCTGAAAATAACTTTGAAGTTTAAAATTACTAATCTGTATCCAAATAAAGGAAGCAAACAGACTTGTTGATCACTACCCCTCCCCCCCTTACTTTCATTCCTTCTTTCTTTTTAATTTTCTTACAACTTTATTTTTTTAAAAAAAGAGATACATGTACAGATTTTTAAAGCATTTTGGCACAAAACTATATTAATATAATTTGTCAGTACTTGATTCTATTAAGAGTTTGATAGTATGCATTGAAATCTTACTAGTTACCATTAGCATAAAGTACATGTAGAACAGAACGTAACATGGAAACAGTCAAAGTTTTCTTGGTGTGTATAGATTAAACAATGATTTTTGGATACCAAAAATTGCCACAAGGCTATATTCTTAACTCCTGAATTATTGATGATTTAATGTCTAGGTGTACCACACTCGGAGAGGGTGCTATATACTTTTTTTTTTCCTAAGAAGGACTGAGGCTTTCACTTTTTGGCTTTTGGTTTTTTTGAGCATCATATGGCCTGTGAGTTGTTTCTGGGGTGTTCAGAGCTTTCTGGGACTAGTATCCAATTATCAGTGACTGAATATTATGTCTGCTCTTTTATGACTGGGTTACCTCACTCAGGATCATATTCTTTAGATGTATCCATTTTCCTAGGAATCTCATAAAGTCAGTTTCTAATAGCTGAGTAGTACTCCATTGTGTAAATATACCACAATTTCTGTATCCACTCATCTTCTGAAGGACATCTGGGTTCTTTCCAGCTTCTGGCTATTATAAATAGAGCTGCTATGCACACTGTGGAGCATGTGTCCTTATGGTATGTTGAAGCATATTTGGGGTAAATGCCCAGAAGTGGAATAACTGGGTCTTCAGGTAGGACTATGTCCAATTTTCTGAGGGACCACCAGACTGATTTCCAGAGTGGTTGTACCTGTTTACAACCCCACCAGCCGTGGAGGAGTGTTTCTCTTTCTCTGCATCCTTATCAGCATCTGCTGTCATCTGAAATTTTGATCTTAGTCATTCTGACTGGTGTGAGGTGGAATCTCGGGGTTGTTTTGATTTGCATTTCCCTGATGGTTAGGGATGTCTAGCATCTTCTTAGATGTTTCTCAGCCATTCGATATTCCTCAATTGAGAACATTTTGTTTAGCTCTGCACCTCATTTTATAATAGGATTGTTTGATTCTCTGGTGTCTAACTTCTTGAGTTCTTTGTATATATTGGATATTAGACCTCTATCAGATGTGGAATTAGTAAAGATCTTTTCCCAATCTATTGGCTGCCATTTTGTTTTCTTGACAGTGTCCTTAGCCTTACAAAAACTTTGCAATCTCATTAAATCCCATTTGTCCATCCTTGGTCTTAGACCACAAGCCATTGGTGTTCTGTTCAGAAAATTTTCCCCTGTGCCTATGTGCTCTAAGGTTTTCCCCACTTTCTCTTCCAATAGTTTCAGTGTACCTGATTTAATGTGGAGATCTTTGATACACTTTCACTTGAGCTTTGTACAGGAGATAAGAAAGGGTCTATTTTCATTCTTCTGCATGCTGAGTGCCAGTTGGACCAACACCATTTGTTGAAGAGGCTGTCCTTTTTCCATTGAATGTTTTCAGCTCTTTTGTCAAAAAGCAAGTGACTATATACTTGAGAGTTCATTTCTAGATCTTCTATTCTGTTCCATTGATCAACCTGCCTATCTCTTTACCACTACCATGTGGTTTTTAACACAATTGCTTTGTAATATAGCTTGAGGTCAGAAATGGTGATTCCCAGAGATGTTTTCTTGTTGTTTAGGAGGGACTTCAATATTCTAGGGTTTTTTTTATTCCAAATGAATTTGCAAATTGCTCTTTCCAACTCTATGAAGAATTGAGTTGAAATTTTGATGGGGATTGCATTGAATCTGTAGATTGCTTTTGGTAAGATGGCCATTTTTACAATGTTGAACCTTCCAATCCATGAGCATGGGAGATCTTTCCATCTTCTGAGATCTTCAATTTCCTTCTTCAGAGATTTGAAGTTCTTGTTCATTCCTTCTTTCTAGTTCAGAAGATTATATTTCTTCTGTTTCCATACATTCCATTTCCTGGTCTTCCTAAAGCACAGTGCTAGAAGGCAGAGACTAAAATTTTAAGGCAAGAACAGCTAGGCTTTTCCTAGGCTAGATTCATCTGCTGAAAATTTTCCTGACAGTACCAGGGAGGCCAGGGTGGATGCTGAAAATCTCAAAACTGGAGTGGCCACATGTAAATTCCAGGGAGACTGGGTGAAACACCAATGGAATACCAGAAAATTGGCCCTCAGAGATTGTCTGAAATGCTGCTTCATTCTTGAGGGATTGTGACTTTGATGCTCCTCAGAGTATGAGCCAGCATCATCTGCCCATCAAAGATGTATTAGCTATCATCAATAAGACAAAAACAAATTCGGGCATGAGTATAAATCATGCATAATACCTCATCACAAAAGTGTAAGATTTTATGTCTCAAAAAAAATAGATGTGCATCATGGATTGGGACAAAATCAATTAGTCCTCTTGACAAACAGTTCAGAAAACATGGGCTTACTTCATTAGGGTCCTTATTGGTGTCTACAATCTCCTCCTAAGATAAAAGTTGCTTCCCAGAGTACAATGTGAGTGTCTGCCTCCCAGCTAGGGTCTAACTTCCCCAAAGGTGAGGTTCTGCTCCAAGGCTGGCTGACCTGACTTGGAATGCATGTGACAGTCAGTATCTGTTGAGTGGCAGAGACACACTCATCCAACATAGTGGAAAATGACATTACTTTTGTCTGGGAATTTCTCAGGACCACAAGTTCAGAGACCATAAGAGCCAAAGCCCCTGGTCACCTGATCTCTACTATCCGAGGTAGAATAATTTATTAAGCTCAGAGCACCACTGCCTGGGGAAGATGGGGAAATAATTTCTTTTGTTTTTTTTATTCCCATAAGCTTCTGAATCATTTGGACATATTTTTCACAAATAAAAATGTTCCACCAAGACCTTGGTTGGCAATACTTTAAATATATATTTACATATCACATACATGCATATGAATCCAAAAATAAACACATTTTAGCATTCTCTTCTCATTCCTGGGAAGAATATTTCTATTTATTTTCTTAACTTATTTCTCCAAGACTTGGTAAAAGTTTGTAACTTTCCTCATAATTATATTCTTAAGCTGATTTCTAATATGCTTTGTTCTTTAAATTGCTGTCAAATGTGGATCTCCCTCCCTCTCTCTCCTCCCTCTCTCTCCTCCCTCTCTCTCTCTCTCTCTCTCTCTCCTCCCTCTCTCTCTCTCAATGTTCTGTCAGTCAACTTAGGTCTCCCTTTGTTGCCCTTCTTTTCTCTCTTTTGGTACAGAGGAATCAGTTAAAAGCTGCTTGTTTTCTATCCACTTTTTAAAAACTAAACTTTTGCCACTTCTCAGATTTTTAAAATTTTTGTATTAGAAATAAAATCACACTGCTGACAACTACGAGAGAAAAATGTGAAGGCACTCTCTCCCCTGGGGCACTGGCAGCTGCAAATTTAGGATTAACTATTCTGAATGCTGGCATTATTGGGGAGAAAGTAAAAATAATAAGTTTCCTTATTATTCAGTGAACTTCTGCTCAAATCAAGTTAGAACCAAGGCAACTGAGGAAAGTGAAATAATAAATGTAAACAACATAGAAGAAAAATCAGTGATTGAAACAACAAAAATGTAGCCATCATAATTTAGGAAACATTACTGTGTTCTAGTGCTGGGTTTCTATCTCAGAAGTATGACATTTGCTTATCACGTTTAAGGTCCTGAATTCAATGCCAAGTACCCAGCACTTCATGAAGAGCAGGATGAGGAGAGGAGAAAAGAGAGGAGAGGAGAGGGGAGGGGAGGGGAGGGGAGGGGAGGGGAAGGGAGGGGAGAAGAGGGGAGGGGAGGGGAGGGGAGGGGAGGGGATGGGAGGAGAGGAGAGGAGAAGAAAGGAGGTCCCTTTACTTCATTAAGCTCTCTGTAGGTGGCTTGGGTCTCCCTCATGAAGCTTAAGAATCACTAAGCAAATACCACTCACCAGAGCATTGACTTAATCACTAGATGGCTTCTTAGAATTCCCATACTCTTAAGACCTTGAAAATCAGATGAATCAACACAATAGGCAGGAAACTGTGGGTATCAGCTCTGCTACTGTACTGGAAACAACCAAGAGTGTGGCTGATCACAATCTATGTATCCTCTAAAACTAAGCAGGGCTTTCCAATACTCCTGCAGCCAAACTTCGAGGTACCTGGCTATTCTTCACTGAAGTCAGAACTACAGAGCTCAGAACCCCTTTCTACAGTCTTTCCTGAGAATGCTGAATCCAAAAACTGCCTTTTGCCCTCTGCTTGAAGAAGGTCCAATCAATCTCAGAGGCAAGAAGACAACAAGGGAAGCTTCCCTACCCTGCTTGCCTGTGCCTCCCCTCAGCATGCACCTAACCCTGGTTACAGTGTGAGCAAGAGTAACATGAAATATGCCCAAGCCTTTGCTCAGAGCTAAAAAGATTTTCCTAAGAAATTTGAAATCCTGAGCAGGAAGTCAGACAGGAGAGGGACAGGGAATTTAATTTATTCCTCTCGGAAATCCTGAAACCACTCATCTGATGCATGTAATTAAATGTGGCTCCCGGTTATTAATACTACAGGATATTGTAAAAAAAGAAAATACAAGTGCTTTCTGGAACCTGGCCATCATTGCCCAACTCCTCCCCCCATAGTCCAACCATGATCATCCAAATATGAGAAATAAGGAGTGAGCAAAAATAAACAAAAGTATGGGAGAAAAAAATAAACAACTCCGGGAATTAAACATTTTACTGCCAACACTAAAACCTAACCAGATGATGTAAGCAAATTAAGGTGAAGCTGGCCAGCTTAGGCATTCCTAAAAACAATCAGAGAAATGAAGAAGAATCACAACAGCTCTGAGGGAGATGTTGCAGGCAGGAGGGCAGTTTTTCACAGATTGCCTTCATCTATGAGTTCCTCATGAATAGTCTTAAATTTAAACAAAGAATTGAAACAGCAGTAGAGACTAAGAACACGTCTGTGTGAGTGCCGGGCTTCTCCCTCTACAGACTTTATTTTAAGAAACGTGCCTATCTCTTTCCCCTACAAGGGAGAGGATTTAGAAAGAAGGTGGTAAACTGAAGGAGGAAGTATGTCCTACAATAATTTTAGTCTTTAAATCACAATGTATATTGGTAATGAAAACCATTCCAGGAACCTATAGACTAGAAACAAAATAGTATTCTTTGTGTGTCCTTTAGTGCATGAACTCAAAACCATAAAAAAAAAAAAATCTAAATTGTTTTCTTAAATAGAAAGAAATTTAAGCAGATTCAGAATCATAAGCAATTGCAGATTTGAGTTTGGCCACTCGACTAGAAATCTCTGCATCTCAGAGGGCAGGATAGGGACTGACCTATCTGAAAGGTTAAATATTAATATAATACTAATATTACATTGAAAACAATGTTATTCAATGAGATTTTGACAAATGGAACAAAAAAATGTGAAATTGGTCTAAGAACAAATAGGAACTTTTGACATCTTTTTTCTTAGTTCATTCATCTCTTTTACTTCAAGCTGAAATATATTTATATCACTTTGTCTCCCCCTGTCCTCCTTCTCACCCCTCTTACAGGACCCTCTCCCTCTTAAATTCATGGCCTCTTAATCCTTAATTAGTATTGTTTTGTGTATATGTATATATACCTAGTTTGTGTGTGTGTATACATATCTCAATCAAACCTGCTAAGTCTGGTTAGTGGTGTGTGTGTGTGTGTGTGTGTGTGTGTGTGTGTGTGTGTGTGTGTGGTGAGAAAGGGGGGGAAGCTTCTACTGATGTATTTTTGCTTTGATTTTGGTGTCAACTCCCTTATTTGAAGGTCAATTGTTATCATCTTTTCCATTTTATTGGTTATTTTATATATTGACACTTCAAATGTTTTGCCCCTTACCAGTTTCCCCTTCATGAATCCCTACCCCCTACCCCTACTTCTATGAGGGGGCTCCCCCACCTGTCCACCTACTCCTGCCTTAGCATCCTAGCATTCCCCTACCCTGGATCATCAAGCCGCCATAGGACCAAGGGGCCATTGATGCCAAATAAGGCATCCTCTGCTACATATGCAGCTGGAAACATGGGTCCCCCCATGTGTGTATTCTTTGGTTGGTGGTTTAGTCTTCGGGAGTCTTGGGGGATCTGACTGGTTATATTGTTGTTCTTCCTATGGGGTTACAAACCCCTTCGACTCCTTACTGATGTGAATTTTAAAAGAGAAATCTCTCTTTTCAATCTTTCATAGTCAAACGTATTCCAGTAAGCAATAAATTAACTGTTTATTTGCCCTTTTAATAATTTTCTAGCTTATCAAAGATATATCTTTGTTAGCTTTTATGAGGCTGAAGGCAGCCTCCAAAATTAGAAGCTCATAAATTATTAGCTACATGTCTGCATGTGTAGCAGCCGACAGGGGAACACTCACAGATCCCTTCTCCCCCCTCCCTCAACCAGGTTATTATTCTGCGTCCCCTGGAGCGATCTTGTAGCTTAGAAACCGTTCTGTTGATGTGCTCAGTGCAAGGAACTGGGAGAGCATCTTGCAAAGTGGCTTGGGAGAAGCTCAGCAATCTGTTCATGATAGTCACATTTAGAAGTCACCAAGCCTACTTTTCTGTGTGTTCTGGAGACAGGTGTAGATATTAATATTTGCTTTCTATTTATGTTGAAATATTTCAAATATATTTCAAATACAGGTCTCACATATATGGATTCAGATCTCATCGATTTTTGGAAGTCCAAACTTTTGCTAAAAATATAGGTTTTATACGGGATTCCTTTTTTTTAAATCTGTTTTAAAATTCCATAGCAAAGGACTGGTAGAGAAGTTCATAGTTCCTGACAGACGAAATGTCTTATATACCTCAAAACTGTTTTCTTAGCTCAATGTGTATATGAAGATATGTAAGGCAAAATAGAACAACGGGAGGATAGTTACTTTAGATCTAGATGATAATTGTTGAAGAAAGGTAGATATAAAATGTTAAATTTGTGTAGAATAAAGGCTATCCTCAAATTTCTTTCCAGGCCTAAAATCTGATGTGTCTGATTATCTTAGAATTTCTCAGTTTCCTGGAACCCAAAATTGCCTAATAAATTCATGCTAGAATAGTCATGGCCATTTTAAAGCATTGTTAGAAAAAAATTCCTGGCCAAGATATAATGTTGCCATTCACGAATTTGACTGGCAGAATCAAACTGAACTCATAAAGCCACTATCACTTTAGCAAAGCACAAAACATGGAGTTAAAGTGGACAAGCCAGCAACAAAGGAGAAGCGTGCAGGTGATACCATGGGAGTACGGTTACCACGGAGTTGGTCCAGATGTCTAAAAGTACAGAAAGTCAGTGCAGCTGATATACTTAGAAGTTCACAAAGTGAATCCACCTCTAGCCAATCCAATTCCCAGTGGGTATACATATATGCTGATCACTAGACTACTCCATCGAATTTGGAAATCTTCACTTCCCTGAGAAACAGTAGGCTTGCATTTGCCCTCATATTCATATTGGGCATGTGGGCCCTGTTCCCTCCAAGGGAAGGAAGGAGGGGAGAAAAGAGGAGAGAAGAAAATAGCAAAAGGGAAGAGGAGAGAGATGGTGGGGGAGGGGAGGGAGGAGGAAGAGAGGGAGGAGGAAGAGAAACCAGTGTGTGAATAAGAACAGAACGTATGCAGGCAGAGTCCAGGCACCAGTGTGTAATTTGTCACATCCTGTGCTACGGTTTCTTGAAAACGGTTTGGGATGGTTCCAATCAGCAAAGCCCATGCAGGCCTTTGAGGGAAAGATGAGTGAGAAAGGAAGAAAGGTTGTTGGGCTAAGCCACTGAGATATTTACGTTGTTCGTTACTGGCACAAAAGCTGGCCTATGCTTTCTGTTGTGAGTTTCAACCCAGAACTTAACATTGCTGATTCTGAATTGAGGCAGCGCCCTCTTAGTCGGGGTACACTTGCAACTGATCAGGGAGGTTGACTCAGTGTTGTATAATTGGGGCACAGAGAACAAGGAAACAAGGGCATTGTGAGATACATATTAAAAAAATGATGGACATTTGGTGCATCTGCAGATCTGTCTGCAGATTACAGCAATTCGGCCTGCCAAACACCATGGCACATTTGCTCATCCACCCAGTGTTTAGAATGTAGCATCAGTGTGCAGTAAAAACCCAAGTAAATTGTGCTTCTCTTTTCTAGTCATAAACCGTTTTTTTTTTTTTTTTTTTTTTCTGTTTTAAATAAACCATCTTCATCATCTACTTTGGTGCTAAGGAAAAGGTTCTGTAGTCCTTGACCAGTACCAGAGCAGATGTCATCTTAATGGTTAATGACAACATTGGTGGTGTTAGCCAGTAGTCTCAGAGGAATGACTTGGCCTCTGGATTTTCATCTACAGCACAAACTCCAATGGGAAAAACAGCCGTTTGTTTATTGCTTGTGAATTACTGCTACTCAACACCTGCTCAGACTTCAATGGGCAGTACATAAAGCTGGAAATGTGCACAGGCCAAAGGGTTACTTCTGTATGGTATTGTTGGAGATGTGCACACAAGCAAAACCTTTATAAAAACGGAAAGAGCCACGGGCGCTTCTTAACTAATGCTGACCTTTTATCAAAGAATTGTTCTTTCCGACTTGCTATTTCAAATAAATGTTAATCATACAGGGTCTTCTCTTTCCCTGCAGGATATGCAAACCACAGAATTCCGATGACTCATCCCAAAATAGCTTATGAATATGCCAGAGGCGGAAGGGCATGCTGTTTGGTTCTTTAAGACTTCCTGCCAAACTGAAAAAAAAAAAATAATTGAGAAGAGACACTGAACACATGAAGATATTTGAGACTCATTGCAAGGAATAGTGAGAATCTAATCCTTTATAGTCTTCAGCTTAGCAGCAGCTTGCTTAACATGTCCAGTTGCATCCTGTTTGCTATACATGTGACTCCTCAAAATAATAATAATCTAACACTAATAGCAAAATGCTCTCATCGTTGAAACTGCTATTATCTGTAAATGTTTAGACTTCTTGGAAGAACCATAAAGGAAAGAAATTACAAAATAAACATTGTTGTCTGTCTTTAAAATAAATAGCCAGGACCTAATGTATAGAGTTAGGAATCTGCATAAAAGCGTTGTAGAGGCTAGTTTTTAGATCATCTTGACACAGGCTGGAGTCATTAGGAAGGAGAGAACCTCAGTTAAAAGTGTACTCCAAACAGACTGGCCAGTGTGAGTTTTCTTGATTGAGATTGGCGTAGGAGCTCACTGTGGGTGGTACGGTCCCTGGGTCCAGGGTACATGGGGGTGGAGGTGGGAAAGAATGGACCATGGAAGGGTGGATGTCCTGGTGCTGGAAGAGAGTAGAGTAAGCAAGCCCATATGCAGCACTCTACTATGACCTCTGCATCAATTCTTGACTCAGATTCCCTGGACTGCATGTTACTCATTATAAACTGAACTAAACTCCTCCCTAAGTTGCTTGTGGACACAGTGTTTCATCACAGCAATAGAAAAACGAAAGCGAATCGGTCTACAAAACTGCTGTGCTGGCTTCTCTGTCACTCAGTAGGCCCCAAGTTCCTGGCTTTCCCCTATGTAAATTACAGGTGATAGTGACATTACCTGGGCCTAGGGATTACAGGTGTCTGCAACAAAAGGATACTGCTCAAAAACTGTACTGTCTGGTGTAGGCTCACTAGTGATGACTCTGGAGGCTAAAGCCATTGAGTAACCCTGGTGTGGTCATCTTCCTACAAGCGAAACACTGGAACAGACCTTGTATTGCTATTGTTTTAAAGACAGGCTCCAGAGCCAATCAGGACAAACTGCAGTCCCATTGTCCAGCCTTTCAGCGGCACAGCAACCAGAAAGTCACCTAGACATTCAACCTCAATTTTTAAACGAAAGTTAGTAGTAATAACAATAAATAATAATAATAATAATAATAATAATAATAATAATAATAATAATGCCTTCTTACAAAGTCATGGCACCTTAAATGCATAGTGGGTATAGCAATAATCTGTGTAGACAAGTCAGTAAATACTTCTGCAATGCAATAAAACTGGAAGGTTCTGCTTTCCCCATAAAACAAATATTAAAGCAAAATAAACGTCAACAATGGCACGTTTTACAACCCTTACCCCTGAAAGCAGCCTAACTTAGAAAATAAACAACTGAAAAGTTTGTTTGATGCAGTTTACATGGGATCAAAATATTTGTGCGGAGCTTTCCAGATCAAGATATAGGTCTTCTTAAAACAAATTTGCTTGCCATGTTTCCTTTTTCTTATAGAGGAAGGATGTAAGCAAACAACTTAAAAATATTTCAAACAACAACAACCCTGTGCTCAAAAGCCATTTGGAGTTTGAAGAGACCGTACAAAGTGAGGAAAGCAGGTGAGGTGGCCCTTCCCAGAGAAGAGCGCAGCAACTGGTTGTCTGGTGTCGGTCCTGAAAGCATATGTACATGTAACATTATATGTACAGAACAGGATATACTTAGACATATATGCATATATAAATACATATATGTATGCATCACAATCAGTGGAAAGGGGGGGCCATGGATTTGAATAAGAGCTTTGGGAGATATTTGGAAGGACAGGGGAAAGAGAAAAAAGAAATACATTTACAAACAAAAAGACTGGCAATACTCACCTATCCTTGGCATTTATCCATCTGGCTTCAGGGTCTACTTCCAGATCCCAGATCAGCTACAGTGAAGATGTCTCAACTCTGCCATATATAAAGTAAGTGCAATAATACCTGTCTACCTTATTATATACTGGATGGAATAGTATGGTTTGATTAATAAAATATAACTCACCCTTCTCATTTCAATTTTATTTTAAAACTTGTAGCACTTTGACTAATTCATGCAAAATTTTGAAAAAGATATCTAAAAAGAAACAAAAAACCTTTTCCTTTATTTCCTTGAAGACAAAACTTTCAGATCATGGAGAAACACTATATTTTCATGACTTGACAAGAGTTACTCACAGGACTATATACTAAGTAGGTTCATGTGTTAAAAATAGAACCAAATATTTCGCTCAGTATTCATTTTATCCAATACTCAGTTGACATGACTATTCCCACCCAATTAGTACTTAATTTGAAGATCATGGGTCTAGCCAAAGCTATCAATAGCTTCCTAGAGTTAGATGTCTGTGTCAACACGCTCCCACAGAAGTAAACATGGTGACAACAGTGGGAAGGTGTTAACCTATAATGTCATCCATAGCACAGTATTAAAACTGGAAAGAGATCTACCTAAAGACTCAGCTATACCTCTCTTGGGAATATACCTAAAAGATGCCCCACAAGGGCACATGCTCCACTATGTTCATAGCAGCCTTATTTGTGATAGCAGAAGCTGGAAACAACCCAAATGTTCCACAACAGAAGAAATGGACACAGAAAATGTGCTTCATTTACACAATGGAATACTATTCCGCTGTTAAGAACAAGGACATCCTGATTTTGCAGGCAAATGGGTAGAACTAGAAAATATCATCCTGAGTGAGGAATCTTAGACCCAAAAGGACATGCGTGATATGTACTCACTAGTGTGTAAATATTAGCCAAAAACGTACAGACAACCCAGGACACAATCCGTAGAACTCAAGAAGGTTAACAAGCCCAAGTGAGGATGCTTCAATCCCATTTGAGAGGAAGAGAAAGCAGAGGGCAGAGATAGAAAGGGAATTGTATGGGAGGGAGGGAAGGGGCAGGGGAAAGGGGAACATGATCAGGTACTGGTGTGAGGACCAGGAGTGAAGCCCCAGGGGCCAGCAGAATTAATAGAAATATACAACCTAGGGAGGTTAGGGGACCATCTAGAATGTACCAGAGACCTGGGAGGTGAGAGAACCTCAAGACTCAAAGGGAGGGACCTTGGATGAGATGCCCAGAAGTGAGAAGAGGGAATTTGTAGATTCCACCTCCAGGAGAAAGACAAACATTGGGTGGAAAGATGGAGTTGTCATCCCACAGTCAAGAACTTTGGCCCAGGGTCCTTCCTTCTGAGAGAATGACAGGGACAAAAGTGGAGAAGAGGTTTTGGGGAAAGGAGGTTCAGTGACCAGCCCAAATTGGGACCCATTTCAGGGGGAGGTTCCAGGGCCTGACACTATTACTGATGCTATAACGTGCTTACAGACAGGAGTCCACCATGCCTGCAGTCTGAGAGGCCCAACAAGCAGCTGACTGAGAGGGAGGCAGATATTTGCACCCAACTAAGGTTGAACCGGGGAAAGCCTGGAAGAAATTGAGGGGGAGGGCAACCCCATGGGAAAACCAGCTTTCTCAACTAACCTGGACCCCTGAGATCTCTAGGACACTGAGCCACCAACCAGGCAGCACACACTGGCTGGTCCGAGGCCCCCCAACATAGATACAGCAGAGGACTGCTTTGTCTGGCCTCAGTGAGAGAAGATACACCTAACCCTTGAGAAACTTGGGGCCCCAGGGAATAGAGAGGTCTGGTGGAATATGTCGGGGGGGGGAGGAATGGGACGAGGAACTGTCAGGGGACAGAACAGGAGAGGTTTAGTGACTAAACTGTGATGGAAGATTAAAGCTAATCTTTTTTAATTTAAAAATTGATGCCAATTGGCTACAGGGCGTTAAATGCCATGTTTACTGTCCTAAATACAGTCCCTTTGAAAGTGAAAGGAAAAAAGCAAAACAAAATAAAACAAAACATAAATGCCACATATGCTGTGCTCCATATAAAACATGAAGAAATACAACATAAAACAAGTGGAAGCTTTTTATGATGTAGGGGATAGAAGGGTCCTGAGAAGGCGACAGCCCCTCACAGCTCTTCAATCTTCCAGAAGAGAACTTCCTAAATAGACCTAGGATGGAATGTTTCAGGCAACATCACAGTCAGATGGTCGCCTCCCAAGCATGTCATGGCGTATCCACTAAAGATGAGCTGGAGACAACCTGGAGATTCCTGTCTGCTAGCAGAGCAGCTGGTGTGTCAGAGCCCCACGTGATACAAACTCGACAGATACAAAACAAAACAAGACATACATACAGATGACATGCCAATCACTTGTAACTTGTTATTTTCAGCCAGTGGCGGGCACTAAGCTTCTCCAGAGATTACCGGAGTTACTTTCCCCTTATATCCGAAAACACTCCTAAAATTATAGCCATTGACACGTGGACAGTCTCTAGGCACTCGGAGGGTTCAGTATCCTCTGATGTACCCTCCACTCCCAGCCACCCCACTGCTCGGAGATAACAGGCAGCAGAGAGCTCCTGACATCCATCCGAAAAGCATCTGAAAGCTGTTGTCTGGCATCACAGACACAGGAGGCTGTTCCCTCACAGGGAAAACATGTTTGCTTTTTCCTCAAAGGCATCAGGCCTCAGGAAGACATTGTGTCATGCTCAAGTTTCTTGTAAATGCAACGCACGTCTGTCACTGCACCGGAAATGTGAATCTAACAAAGTTCCCCCAGGATAAGAGATGGTCAGGAGATCTCAAAGAGGGCTAAACCAAAGGCATACTGGACACAGTAGCATGCAACCTGGTTCCTTTGTTACTCTGTGTCATCTTCAAACAGCATGCTTCCCCATCTTCCATGGGAAGTCTCCGCACCCTGCTATACCACTCTGCATCTCTGATGCCTAGGAACAAGGATGGACTTGTAGAATATTTTCTTCCAGACGTAAAGAAACAGTGAATAAATAATTTCAGGAGGAGAGAAAAATTTAGCCCTGGTACTCAGATGAATTTAAAAAGCTTCTGTGCATATTAAAATATTAAGTTGTTCAAGATGTTAAAAGAAAAAAAATCAGGTTTTCAGCTAAGGAATGTCGATAATGAGAAAATAGTCTTCCCAGAGAAGGGCACACTAGTTATCCAATAACCAATTATTGCTTATGTAATACCACATGGTCACCCCATAAAACATGCAAACAAGGAGTATTAATCAGGCTGGGCGGTTGTATTTGTATATCTCAGAAAACACACACACACACACACATATGCATATATGTACACAAAAATGACAAATGAGATGAAACACCATAAATTGAGAAAGAGCAAGGAAGGGCATGTGGGAGGCTTTGAAGGACATAAAAGGGAAGAGGTAAATGATGCAGTTAATAATAACATACGAACTAATTCTGCAATGCTAGGTCTGTAGCAGTGCATAAATGAGCAAGAGAAAAAGCAAAGGTAGATGGGGCAGGTATGAACTGCTGGGACTGGGAGAGAAAAGAGAAAAGAGAAGGGGAATGTGTCTGTCTGATGAGGAACTTCGATTAGCACTAGGGCTGACCTGAAATGGGCTGCTCTTGATAATACGCAGTAATCAACTGCCTCATGTGCAGGAAGACAGGAAAAAGAGTAAAGAAAAAGAAAAGGTTTGAGGGTCCAGCAAGGCCAGGAGGAGATACAGGCAAAGGTAAGGACAGCAGAACAGAGAGGCCACGTGTGGAGCCGGTGCACACGCAGAGCACACTATGTAGCTGTTTCATTTAGCCATCCTGACAAAGGCGTTACTCATTTCCTTATTTTCCTGGCCTTATTTTACCGCCTCCTCGCATGCTTTTTGCTCACAGCAGGTACTTAAGAAACACTGGCTGATTGGCTGATTAAAACGGGGGGGGGGGGGGATATGACAGAGAGGCATTTTGTGCAGCTTAGGTGAGAGATAACGCAGCCCAGCGTGAGCTTCTTTAAAGATCCCAGGCCTGTGTGTTCCTTTGAGCTCATTTTGTAGGTTGCAAGCAAAGAGGCTCAGTAAGAATGGCCGCCCAACCTGGACAGAGCTGACTGCTTATCTTTCTCTGCAGCTGTAACTGCCTTTTGCTTCATTCACGGTCTGCTGCACCGCAGAAGAAATGTCTAAGATTGCATTTCTGCTGTGACTCATCTCAACACTGCAAGACAGGAAAAACAGGCACCAGACACCTCACAATCCCCAGAATAATGAGCAAGGAGCCCATCAGCCCATGGTACAGAGTAGAAATGCACGAACTTCACAACGTGGCTGGTTTTTAAAAAGTTAACAAATGTGAAAGAGAAAGAAGGGGGAGAAGAAGGAGGATTAGGAAGGAGAAGGAGGGGAGAGGAAACATAGGAGAGGGGATGGCAAATGACAATGTGGGGTCCATTTCAGAGAACTTTTCATTTAAGAGACTGTTTATAATAGCAATGTATGCAAATTCTTTCTATTTTATCTTTTGCTTTTGATTCTTCCTAGAGCAACTTAAAAAGGTATCACTTTCTTCATGGGGGGCAAAGTGGTTCCTAATTCACCATCAACTTGATGGCACATTGCGTAGCCTCAAAAATAACATTACTCATCTCTGTGGTAGCATAGAAAACAAAAGGCTGTCTACTCTCTCCTCTCTCCAGCTCGGATGAGCTATGTCGTAGGATGTCTGTAAACATTAAACAAGAATGGACAAGATTAATTTGATCAGAATCAGGACAATATCCTAGCTACCCAAAGAAACCCTCAAGGAAGGTCATCAAAGAAGGAGGAGGAGGAGGAGGAGGAGGAGCTTTGTAGAGTGTTTCTCTTTTTAAAATGAATGTGTTTCTGAGCAGGCTGGAAAATAAGGGAAATTCTCAGGGGCCAGAAGTGGCGAGAAATCAAATAACCACAGTGCCAAGCAAGGACCTGAGTCAGCATTTGCCTTGTGGGTGTCTTTGTGACTCAGAAGGACCAAGAACTCAGTGCCAATAAGTTAAAGAAACAACACCAAAGCTAGGATTCTCAAAAGTCACCAGTGTCAAAGGCACACTGAGGAACTCTCCCATTTCACTCTATAGTCAATATGTGGAAAAATTAAAACTGCATCAGAAACCTACAGGCAAAATCCTTCAGCCAGAGTAAGCAAAGGGCCTCTGAGCGCCAACCCTGTGATGATCTAGTAATGATAATGAAGCCAGAAACAGCCTGATAAATTCCCAGGTTTTTAAAGCCATCAAGCCCCTGACAGTAGTAAAATTACCAAGCCAAAGCAAAGGTTCTTACATGGGTCCCATAGCCCCATATTCACAGGGTCTATAAAAATGAGTAGGGAACTGTTATGAATTTGCTTTTATAACTGGTGTTTCATCACCTAGTATTTCTTATTACCATGAGCGTAAAAAGCAGAAATTGTGATCATTATAACAAAAACCAGCTTTTTCTCTAGTATGTCAGATATTTTCCTATCATGACAACTGCTCTAACTACTACTAACCATCATTTGTGCTTGTTAGGATTCTATCACTCACCTTGATCAGCTTCGAGCCTCTTGCTATTTAATGTATTTATTTTAAAGTGTACACTGTCACCAGTCTTGATATCAGGGGCCTGCTTAGAAATGGAGGTTTGAGACTAGCCTGAGCTACAGAGTGAATTCACGGCCAACCTAGGCAACTTAGTGAGGTGCTGTCTTTGAAAATAAATAATAAACACAGGTGAGAAGATTTAGCTCCGTGGTGGAGCACACCGCCAGTCTGAGTCTATAGTCTCAATGCCCAGGACTATAAAATATGTGTGGGCATATACTATAAAAAATCCACAATGGGTTTTTACACTTGTGTGTGTTTTTAGCTGTATTGCAGCATGATTAGCTTCTGTTATTATTTATTATTGTTTGAAGTATTCCTAGGATACATCTAACAAAGTCACCTGTGTTAAAAACAATGTTACAAAAAGCAAATTCAGAAATATCACTCTGGACATACAAAAGGCCGTACAACTATCAGTTTGGTAGAAGTTTATAGAATTAGGAAAGAAAGGCAGAAGAGCGGAATGGGGAGGTGGGTGGCTTCTTGAAAATATCAGTCAAATTTAATTCCTCTCCAGTTTTACATGCAAAAGAAATGTAATTAAAATATTTTTGTTGGGGCCATCCTGTTCTATTACAGAGATCTGTCACCAGTTCAGAAGTGCAAGAAGGGTGGAAATTGGAGAGGGACTTTGCAGGTCATCCCGCTGCAGTCCCCGGGATTACTTAAATGCCTTTAGGTCCTCCTAATTAATTCCAGCTCACTAATCGAAGAATTTATGCTGCAAATTACAAACTTTCCTTTTCACTTTCCTGAGAAAATAAACTGCTTACATTTACCACTTGGCACTTAAAGCATAATTTAGTTTTCAGATGTTGCTAAGCAAGAACCTGAGTTTAGGTATTCTGCAGTTTAGTAAAATGAGGCTGAGTGGTCACACTCCATCTTCAGTCTCTTGGACAAATCTAAAGGGCAGACACTCCCTACCAGAACTTCAAAGAAGGCTCTGAGGGGCAGCGCTTGAGGGGCGTGACTTGTTCTAGTCTAGCTGGAGGATCTTTCCCAGTCCCTAGCTGTTTACTCTAGCAGTGTTTGAGGCTCCTTTCATCTCCAGTTCTCAGACTCCAGAACAATAGCCCCGCTCTGACATCATCCAACCCTTAGCTGTCACAGGAGCTACATGCTTTGATGATTCTGTGGCTGCCCTTGCTTGGATAACTGCAGTGTACACTACCTGGCATGAGTAACCTATCGGAAAGTCAACGCTGAAGTCTCCAGAGAGCTTGTATTGAGACATCCTCAGGTCTTCTTGTGGAAGGGCAGACTTGGGAGGACTCTCTACTGGTAGCCACACTTCAAAGCTGATTTCGCTAAGACTCATAGTTTGAGATCTCTGATGCTGTCTTGTGACTCCAGTGAATCCAAACATCTTCTACTTCCAATCTCAGACATCAGCAAGGGGGCTGGCATATCCAGGACAGAAAATCAGTATTTTCTGAATGTTTCCTAAAAGGATTCAATCAATTATATCTTCCACGCCAGCCAAAATTTTCCCCAGCCTCCTCCCCCACATCCCCTCATTTTCCAGCAGAGGCTCTCCTCTTTCTTGATACCATTAAATGGCAAAAGGTTGGAGCAGAAGAACCCATAGTCTGTTACATTTTGTGTCAATCAGAGGGGGAAATGGAAAAAATCACACCTACATATTTCTGTGAAAGGAACAAGCAAGTAGAAACCTGAATACTTCGTAGTTGGTTACCAAGAAGAGATGAAGGGAAAGAAATTAAAAGGGGGTTATAAGTCTATACCACGTGGTTGAAAATGTCAAGGTATGCCATGACATTATCTTGATATCATATTACTGAAAGGATGGATGAAGCTGATTTAAAAATAAAGAAAAAGGAAGAAAAAAACTACAACGACGAAGCCAATATTTATTGGAAAGAATACTTCCAACAAAACAGGTAAGGTGGGGAATTAAGTTATGACTCCAGAGAACTCAGGACAGGATTGTTCACTTGCTCTTGGCAAAGTGTGGGGCAGGGGTTGAAAGCAACAAACGGGACCTGTCATCTTAGTCGGTCTGCTCTTTTACAGTACACATAAAGCACTCCTGGAATAATTTAAAACTACCATAAGATGAGCAAGTGGATACATACAGAAGCATTCCCTTTACTACAGATGCTTATGTGTATAAATATACACATAGCCAGAACATGTGGGTGTCTGTCTTTATTATGCCTGCCTACCTATTGTAAGGATGTCCACAGAAAGGCTAAACACAAGGTGCCTCAGTAGCAGTGAGTACACGAACTTCAGCCTCTAATGTCATGCGTCATTCATGAGAACAGGGAGCCCTAAGTTCCACAGCCCTGGACTTCACTCAACAGCTTTCAAACTAACTTTTCAATTACCTTGAGTAACTGGATATTGTTAAGGGCTGGAAAGGCATCTTAGTAGTGATGAGCCTTGGGGACTCTACCAGAGGACACATGGTACAGTCTCACCATCCACATGGGAGCCAGCAACTGCCTGAACTCAAATTCCAGGGGATCCGACATGTCCTCTGGCTTCCATGGTTACCAGACATATGGAAGTTACACAGACATCTATCCAGGCAAAATATTCGCACACATCAAATAAGTCTTTTAACTTGAATAATGTTACTGTTATTTAGAAATCTCTGCTTCATAACCTCTTTCCCTCAGCTTAACATTTTTGTCAAATCAAGTTCTTCAGGTGTTTTTATCAAAGAACATGTTAAAATCTTTAACGACTCCTATTTATATCAAAACAAAAGTGAGCCATCGATAAAGGTTCACTGGGTTTTGAAATATTTGAGAAAGAGATGAACACATTTAGATACACATAGCCATGCTTACACACATGTCACTGGAAGTAATATTTAGAAATCATCCTATAGGCAATGGTGGTGTTACTGTGGAAAACCCATTTCTTTTTTTTTTTTTTTTTTTTTTACGACCTAGTGGACTCTTGACCTCTTTAGAAATAACTCAATGAACACCTTTTAAATAATTTACTTATTTTTGTTTCACGTGTATTAGTGTTTTTCCTGAATGCATGTGTGTGAGAGGGGGTCATATACCCTGGAACTAGGGTTACAGACAGTTTTTAGCTGCCATATGGTTGGTTGCTGGGAATGGAAGCTGGTTCCCTGGAAAAGCAGCCAGAGCTTTTAACCCCTGAGTCACATCTCCAGCCCCTGGGCTCCTCTTTTTAATCACAAAGAAGCATACGCTTTCTGTTCTCTCTCTCTCTCTCTCTCTCTCTCTCTCTCTCTCTCTCTCTCTCTCTCTCTCTCTCTCACACACACACACACACACATTTGGCATTGATCTTAATTGATCTTATAGTTTCTTTACCAATGACAGCCAGCAAGTGTCACAGATGTAGACACTGTAAACAGCAGTTTAGTTATGAACAAAGATAAGTACACGGCCTAGCATGCTTTTCTTATATTACAGCTGTCAGTGGCTGCCTTCTGGGACATACCTGGATGGTATCAGAAGAGAGCCCTGTAAAATTCCTACTCTACCTGCAAGTAGCTCAGCCTATTCACTATTACTAAAGCCAATGAAAAAGAGGCTTGGCCAAAGCCTAGGAGGAACGAAATGGTTAAGCCAGTGCCCTACCTAGGATCAGACCGTACCAGTTTGTCAGTAAACACTGGTGTCATGAAATCTCACAACAGAAAAAAGAAAACTGGATTATTTGGCTCTATTGATGCTCTCTTCAAAAATAAAAGGTAAGATTAAAACAATGTTTTAACAATGACACCCCTGGAGCTAAATTCGTCATTTTGATCTCTATTCTAGAATTTCCAGAAGAGAGTCTATGTTGTGTCTATTTCTTATGTCAACTGACCCGATCAGCAGGCAGGCATAATGAAGTCAATGTATGAAAAGGTTATTTTTGCTGCAGAGTCTCACTACAAACCAGTCTTTTCACACTGCACGCAACAAGCCTGTTTTCTTAAAACAAATGATGTTTATACTTAAAATATCGAAACTCATTTTCTAGGTAGTGAACTATCTATAAAGTGAAAAGGTATAGAATATATTGTTTCTATACTTTATGGGCTATTAGCAAAGAGTAAATGGACATTACACAGTCCTGCAGGTGCGGTTCTGATGTCTGAGCTGTGTGCCCAGTATTCTGTCTTAAGTTCTATTGCACAGAACACTGATTAGAAATGTAGAGATACACATCAATGTTCTGTTACTGTGTTTCCAATGGATTCAGGTGTCCATTGAGTGACGTATATTAAATGTTGGGGGCGTGTCGTGTCAGAACCTGGCTTCTATTTTGTCCACAGCTTAGATTTGTTCGGTTGTCAAAACTGTCCTCCACCACCACCTCCCAAAAAAATGGTGTGACACATACTCATGCATAAACTGTTAAAATGAGCATCTTTGTATTTGTATTGTTTTCAACATTGCCACGGTGCTATGGGAAATTAAAATTACAAAATTAGAAAAAAATAAAATTATTGAAAAAAAAACAAAAAAAGAAAAGAGTAAATGGGGGTTGGGCAGGCATAGTGTATTAGTGTTGAAGGAACATTCAAAGATTATCATCTTTAATTCAATGACTAGAGATTGGCCTAAAAGGGGTAGTATTGTTTATTGTTTAAATTGCTTTTCTTTTCATTACTAAAAACTTGATCTGAGCACCTGTAACTGGAATCTCTGTGTTCTAGGTCGGATCAAACACTCTGTCACAATGCCTGAAATAAATATCTACCATCTTGATGAAAAACAGGTTTAGCTTCTAGCAGAGATGTGTATTCTTATTGATGAAAATGACAATAAAATTGGGGCTGACACCAAAAATAATTGTCACCTGAATGAAAACATCAACAAAGGATTATTACATCGCACTTTTAGTGTCTTCTTGTTTAATAGTGACAATAAGCTCCTGTTACAGCAGAGATCAGATGCTAAAATTACCTTTCCAGGTTGTTTCACCAATAGTTGCTGCAGCCATCCATTAAGTAACCCAGGTGAGCTGGAAGAAAATGATGCCATCGGCGTAAAACGAGCAGCACAGAGGCGCTTAAAAGAAGAGTTGGGAATACCCGTGGAAGAGGTTAATCTAAATGAAATGAATTATCGAACAAGAATTTACTACAAGGCCCAATCTGATGGTATCTGGGGTGAACATGAAATCGATTACATTTTGTTTCTGAGGAAGAATGTAACCTTGAATCCGGATCCCAACGGTAATTAAAAGCTACTGCCATGTATCAAAGGAAGAACTTAAAGAAATTCTGAAGAAGGCAGCCAGTGGTGAAATTAAGTTAACTCCATGGTTTAAGATTATTGCAGACACTTTTCTCTTTAAATGGTGGGATAACTTAAACCATTTGAATCCATTTGTTGACCATGAGAAAATACACAGAATGTGAATGTGTTAGTGATTTGAGAATTTTTCTACCTAGTAAAAATGGTGTGGTTTGGTTTTAAATTGGGCTCCCTTGTATGATACATAGGTATTTTACAACCAAAATTTGTTTTGAGAAAAGATAAAAAAGAAAAACCCAACTAACTTACAGTTTTATATTATATACCACATATATATATATATATACATACATACATACACACACACACACACACACACACACACACACACACACTGATATTTGTAGAAAAACAAATCATTTAGGAGAGGTTATTGTGAAATTATGCCATAAATAAGATTAATTTAACCTGTCCAAATACCTGGCTATGACAAGATTGAAAAAAAAAAACAGAACTCCTCACATTTTGACAAACACTTTCAGAACACTTTGTTAATTGCCAAGTGTTTTTTATATCATTAGATTTCTATCATAGGTTAAAAATTTGAACAGAAGACACTTCTTAGTTGCGTTGAAACAGCACTAAGGATTAAATGGGCAGGGTTGGGGACAGAGCTCAGCGGTGCCATGATTGCCTTGCAGGCATGAGGCCGTGGGTTGTTGGGTCCCTAACCCTAAAGATAATTGTAACAACAATAACAGCAGGTTCAGAGGATAGTAACTGACTCCTTCAGTCTTCACACAGGATGATTAATTTCAGGAATTCCTGTACTCTGGTACCAATACTCTGGATGCTCAAGTCTAGAGAAGATGATACTGCATTTGCATATAACTTATGTACATCTTCCCCCACACTTCACCTCATCTCTGGTGTGGTTGTAGCACCGAGCACAGCGTAAATGCTAACATAGATGATGTCTTACTGTGCATGTGCAGTACAGATCAAATATTAGTAAACAGTTGCTCTGAGCCCTTGGGTGTTTGACTCAGGTTTGAAAGGCCAGTTCTGTGCACTAACGTTTTGTCATTCTCAGTTGATCTGGTGCTGTAACCATCCTGAAATTATTATTTTACTACTTAAAGGTAACTGTTACTTTTGGTAGTAATGGTGAATGATTAGCTATTCAGCAAATCTGTTTGCAAACACAGTGAAAAAGATGGTTAGTCATAAGGTGTGAGTGAGTTCTACTTTAAAGAGTTGAGAAAACCTTTGACACTAACATTGCTGGGCCAGGGCCATCATGTTGTAGGGGTCTGGCCTGTGTCAGATGTTTAGTAGCATTAGCACCCCTTTGTTAAGACAACCCAAGGAAGGAAGAAAGAACTGGGAAGAGTGGGGAGGGGTGTTTTGAGACAGGGTTTCTTTCTCTATGTAGCCCTGGCTATTCTAGAACTCAATTTGTAGACCAGGCTAGCCTCAGAACTCAGAGATCCACCTTCCTCTGTCTCCCAAGTTCTGGGATTAAAGGTGTGCACCACATGCCCAGCAACAAACAGAATTTTAAAGTTTGATACCAAGGGTTCCATAATGGGCTACTGTTCTATAATCAGGGCTTATAGATGTGGAAGCAGGAGGGAGTAGCAATGAGGAAACTTACAATGACTAGATTGATGTTCCAGAATAGGCATATATTAAGATTTTGAGGTTATAGAATAGGCATATATTGATATTGTGTTTTGATTAACATTCTTTTTAAAACTTGCCACAGATGTGTCAAAGCTCTTCAGACAGCTTTATTCATAAAAACTGCATAATGGGTACTTTTTTTCTTATAAAAATTTTATAAATTTTTGCTAACTCAGGACAGTTGGTTTATCATTGGGGATATGATTATGTAGCAAGTATTTATTGAAACTTAAAAATAAATTATTTTAATACTGAAAAAAAAAGACTTGATCCCACTTTGTGTGATGGTTAATATTGCCAACCTGACGAAATCTGTTATTATCTGAGCAGGTCTGTGGTATATCTTGTTTAAAGAATTGCCCACTATGGGTGGCACCATTTCTTGCCTGGGATTTCAGCAGCCAATGGTGAAAGAGATCAGGGCATCTATTGCCGTCTTTCTCTTGACTGTAGTTGCATTGTGACAAGCTGCTTCAAATTCATGTTGTCTTGATTTTCCAGACATGGTGAACTGCACTTTGAACTGTTAACTATAATAAACCCTTTCCCCCTGAAGTTGGATTCTCTCAGAGTATCTGATCACAACAGGAAAAAAAATTCAGATACTGTGAAAATCATCCTATACTCTGGACTCCCTGTTCTTTATTTAAGCTTTTAAAGTTATGTTATTTTATTACAAATATGTATGAGGACAAATATTTAAAATGTAGTTTGAGAGTGTGCTGATTTACAAAAGTGGTGGCTATAGGGTTTCCTTCAAATCCATATCAATATCCCTGGGTAGTTGGCCAGGTTCCAGTAGCAGGCATGGTTTCCTTCTTGCTGAGCAGGTCTGAAGTTCAATTAGAGAGCTATTGGTTACAAACAACCGTGTGCCACTACTGACAATTTAGGGCTATTATGCCACGCTGTCAGTTTATGATTCATGGGTTTCATAGCTGGGTATGACTGTTGGTTGCTTGCTTTCTCCTTGGAAGCTTGCGCGGCACCTTCTGGTACCATACAAGCTAGTCCTCAGGAAGGAGGCTTTCCCGCACTCTGAACCCTATGTGTGAAGTGCATGGTGTCTTCAGCAATGACTGTTAACTCCCTGAGGACAGCCATAGGCAATAGATATGGTCTGTTGTGTTTTCTTTTAAGCAACAAATTCAATTCAATGACATTTGAAAAATAAAAAACTCCTAGTGCCTCCTGTGTTGCAGATGTTGTTAGATGGTCTTTGGCCCTTGACAGAAGCTTGTTATTCCAGATGAGGATGTTCCATCTAAAGTCTCAGGGGCAGAGAGCAAGGGAGAGGGGGAACAGGGGTGAAGAACTCTGGGAGGGGCGCTGGGAAGGGGGCATTTGGAATGTAAGTAAATAAAGGAAATTACAAAGTTATAATAAGTGAGCTTCTTCTAATGATACATGATTTTAATGCTACAATGTGATTTTATACTATGTAATAAAATTTCATTTTACTCATGCTTACTATACCATCTAACAAATAATTATAGTTAAGTCAGACCGACATTTATATATACACACTCATACAATATTTGCAAACAGAATATGTATATATTCATTTATACAGAATATGTGTGTATTCATTTTTATAGAATATGTGTGTATTCACTTATACAGAATATGTATGTATTCATTTATACAGAATATGTGTATTCATTTATACAGAATATGTGTATATTCACTTATACAGAGTATGTGTATATTCATTTATACAGAATATGTGTATATTCACCAATACAGAATATGTGCATATTCATTTTTACAGAATATGTGTATATTCATCAAAACAGAATATATGTATATTCATTTATAGAGTATGTTTCACTCAATTCCAAATCCTACCAGCCTCTTATAAGTTTTAAGTCAGCAAAATCCATGTAGAGGATGATAAGTCTTTAGATGAAATTTGATCTAAATGAGTTTTAAAGTAACAGTTTCAATGAGACTAAGAAAGGAAGATTATTACAGCGTTTATGATTCTTCTGACTTCTAACCATCATAAAGAGGCTTTAATGCTGCTGATGTTAAGTGATGAGCCTTTTCTCCTGAGATGGCTTCTGCTTCTGCTGATGTGTTTATCGCTCTTCTACTTTTTCGTTCTTTTGTTTTTCGATACAGGTTTCTATAATAGCCCTGGCTGTCCTTGGCAGACCATGCTGGCCTTGAACTCAGAAATCTGCCTCCATTCGCCTCCTGAGAGCTGGGATTAAAGGCATGTACCACCGCCTCCTGGCTTCAGATATATATGTTTTGAAGTAGAAAATAGAAAAATAAAACTTCTCTTCCCTGCTAGCCACCTTCCATCCCACTGTCATGTTTAAGACCATTAGAATTTTAAAACTGTCTCCTAAGAAGAAAGTTCACTCACTAGAAAGAAAGGCATTCACTTTTTTAAGGTGGCAAATTTCTGTGAATAAACAAGACAACAATTAGGAGTTTTTTCTACAGTGTAAATAAGGAAGTTAAAGAGGCGTCAGTACTTTTCACAAAGTTGTCAATAAAGCACTGGGTGGTGATAGTTGGGGCAGGGGGAAGGGTGTTTTCTTTATCAGGATGGATTTCCATGGAGCTATAAAATGTCCTAGCTGCCTTGGGTCTCATTTTACAGTGTGAACCAGATAAAGACAGGAGACATTTTTATTGATCTCTAAAGCAAAAAAAAAAAAAAAAAAAAAAAAAAAAAAAGCTCTCAATTTTGTAGGCTAACAAAATCAACTCTGACCTAATGGTAAGATCATAAATACTTTATCCTCTACAGTGGTGATTTTGCATTTAGTCAGACACCAGTCAAAATGTTGCCTTGAAGCTCTTTTATGTGTAATTAATTTAATCAATACACTTTGGGCAGGAAAGAATTCCCAGAATGTGAGCGAGCACGCCTCACCCAGTCAGATGAAGGCCACTGCTGCAAAGACAGGTGTCCTGAGGGGACAGGGGACAGACTCCTCCAGAAACATTGAAGGTGGCCTCCAGTGCACGCACCTTAGAGCACTCTCTCTCTCTCTCTCTCTCTCTCTCTCTCTCTCTCTCTCTCTCTCTCTCTCTCTCTCTGTCTGTCTGTCTCTCTCTCTCTCTCTCTCTCTCTCTCTCTCTCTCTCTCTCTCTCTCTCTCTCTCTCTCTCTCTCTCTCTCTCTCCTTCTATGTGAATGTGAAATGTTTCCTGGACAAAGCATCATATTCCTCAGACATTTGGCCATGGAGGTTATTGTTCTATCTAAATCCATCCAGAACTCCTTCAGCTGTCAACAGCATTTCAACAGTTTAGGCCATCACATTCTTACTCTTCAGTAAACTGTCGAATTACAGAAGCAAAAGTAATAAAAAGACCCTAGACATTACAACCATCAGGATGGATACACACTTCTATTGCAATACACACACACACCTCAACAATCAGTGAAAAATACAAATGTCACATAGTCTTAGTCACTTATTGTAACAGAAAGAAATCTTGACCCAGTTGAAGCCACACTGAAGAATTCAAGAGAAAGAGCTGGAGAAGATGGCTTTCAGTGGCTGCTTTTCCCAAGAGCTCAGGTTCAAGTCTAACCACCCCATATGGCGGCTCACAACTGTTGGGTGCCTTCTATAGATTATACACATGCACACACGGTATATATATAATATAAAAAATAAGAATGGCTTAAAATAACATATTTTTAATGATAGAAAATATATACCTTTATTTAAAAACAATCCAGAAGACCCAAAGTTACAAAAGAAGTCAAAGCCAGTGTCCAAGTCAACAACCATGAATCCTTCAAATATAACTTGGCCATCTACCTCTCTTTTAAACAAACATATATTGCCTTTTATTTATAAATCTACTGTTTATAACATGATAATTTATAGAAATATAATGATTATAAATTGAAAGACACTGTTTCACTGAACCTTGAAAAGCATGCCCATATCAATGGCTGAGAGATTTTATAATCCTCGTATTTTAGTTAATTTTCAGACCACAATATGAATACATATTATTGGCTCTACCACTTGATATTTTTTTCTGAATACTTTTATTAAGTATTCCTCAAAGTCTAGAGGCTGAATAATATTTACAGTATGGATCAGCAACCCAGACCTATCAAAACATATCTGCTATTTTTGGATATCCATGTTGCTAACCAGCTTTCACTCTCACAACTCAATTACAGAGATAGTAAAGGAGTACTCACTCCTTACCATGAGATGGAATACTACTATTCAGCTGCTAAGAATGAAGACATGAGTTCTGCAGGCAAATGGATGGAACTAGAAAATATCATCCTGAGGGAGGTAACTCAGACTGGAAAGAACATTCATGGTATGTACTCACTAGTAAGTGGATATTAGCCAAAACAGTACAGAATACCATCCACAGAACTCAAGAAGGTTAGAAAGCCAAGCCAAGTGGTCCGAGTAAGGATGTTTCAATCACATGTGAGAGGGAGAAGAAAGCAATCACAGGAAAGGGGTGCAGAGGTGCAGAGGGAAGGAAGGACCTGGGTGGGAGAAAGGAGGGGAGAAAGGAGGAAGATGATCAGGTACTGGAGAAAATAGTTCCTGAGAGCCAGCAGAAAGAATAGAAACAGGACCCTCTAGAAAGTACCAGAGACCTGGGAAGTAATAGACTCTCGGGAATCAAAAGGAGGGACCTTAGATGAAATGCCCAATAGTGGGGAGTGGGAACTTGTAGAGTTCACCTCCAGCAGAAAGACAGCGCATCAAGGAGAGGGATGGGTGGCCATCCCACAGTCAAAACCTCTGACCCAGAGTTGTTCTTGTCTAAAAGGACTGAAGGGGCAGAAAGGGAGAAGAGACTGGGGGAAAGGAGGTTCAGTGACAGGCCCAAATTGGGATCCATCTCAAGGATAGGCCCCAAGGCCTGACACTATTACTGATGCTGTGCTGTGTTTACAGATGGGAGCCTAGCATGGCTGTCCTTGAGAGGCCCAACAGACAGCTGACACAGAGGCAGATACTTACACCCAACCAATAAACTGAAGTAGAGGACCCCTGTGGTTTAATTATAGAAAGGCTGGAAGAAGGTGAGGAGGAGAGTGACCCCATAGGAAGACCAGCAGTTCTAACTAACCTGGACCCTGATATCTCCCAGACACTGAGCCACCAGCCAGGCAGCACACACTGGCTGGTCTGAGGCCCAGGACACATGCACAACAGAGGACTGCCTGGTCTGGCCTCAGTGAGAGAAGGTGCAGCTAACCCTTGAGAGACTTGAGGCCCCAGAGAATAGGGAGGCCTTGAGGGTGGGGTGGGGTGGGATGGGGGTGATGGTAGGGGTGGGTGGGATGGGGGTGGTGGTAGGGGTGGGTGGGATGGGGGTGATGGTAGGGGTGGGTGGGATGGGGGTGGTGGGGTCCTCCTCTTGAAGACAGGGGAGGAGAAATGGGATGAGGAACTATTGGTGTGACTGGGAGGGAGATAAAGACTGGACTGTAAAAAGAGGTTAGAGATAATTTTTAAAAAACAAACAAATACAGAGTCAAGAGTGATGTGTAGCTTCCTTTCCAGCATGTACAGTTTTAAAGTAATTAGATTATTAGAAAAGATAATTTTTTATTTTTTAAGTCTTACAAACACTTATCAGCTAATTGGAACAGATATAGATTAGAAACCTACTATCTAATAAATTCTAATGGCAGATCAAGACAATGCTCATTAATAAAAATGCTCTTAATATTTTAAGTGTGTGTGCCTGAACGTATATGCACCACATGTGTATATGAGCTGGCAGACATTAGAAGAGAGAATCAGATCTTTTGGAACTGGTGGTTTGGAGCTGCCGTGTGGGTGCTGGGAATTGAACCTATATCCTCTGAAAGAGCAGTAAGAGTGCTAATCCACTGAACCAGTCCCCACAGCTAATATATTAACCCTCATGCAAAATGACAGTGAGGAAGTTGATTACGGAGGAGTGCTCATATGCTATTCATCAACCTCAGCACCATTAAAACTGAGGCAACCGGAAATAACATCATTCTGGTGTGTTGAAACAAGAACACATACCACAAATACACAGTCTTGCCAAGAGCAAGTCCAACCTCTCATTTGAGGTACAAGAAATAACGGGGAGAAAAAACATCTCTTGACATTACAAATCAAGTATCAGCTAGAGGTAGAATATGATACACCGAGGCAAAGCACCCTACTTATCAAACCCAGGACAATGAGCAAGCAAAGAACTTGTCATGTCTCCCTGGACTTTGATATGAAAGGAATATATAAAAATATATTATTAGGTGGGCATAATGGTGTAACTATCCAGCTTGCCCCACCATCACCAAAACTAAATGTGTTTAGAAACATTTATTTAATTTCAATGCATTTTTCTTTTGTAATTAATATTTTTATATGAAATGATTTGAAATTTTCTGTAATATTAGGGTATTTATATCTTTTGATGTTTGGACCATCCAGCTGCAGTCTTAATATCCTTAATAGGTATGAATTATAGGAGCTTTCATACACGTTGTAGGACAAAACTTTTCTTAGGGAGTCACTACACACATGTCTACCCACAACAAACCAAAGTATGAATAGTACCAAAGTCCAACTTAATTGACTAATGAGATCTATTGGGGTTATTTACAGGAATTTGGGTGAGGGGTTACCTACAGGAGCAGAATGATTGAGAGACAGCTGCATCACCAAAGTCCACTTCAGCATGGGGAAAGCTCACAATGCCAGGAGCCTTGAGTACACTGTAGAACCTGAGGCAGCTCAGTAGGTCGGAGAGTGTTCTAAACACTCAGGTGGTCTAAACATCTTTCAGGCAGCATGGATAGCTTCTGCATCTTCCAGGGAGCTGGGCTGGTCTCAAGTCTTCTTTGCAGCTTAGCTTTTCCATGTCTGAGAGAGACTCTCAGCTTTCATCACTTACTCTGGCAGGGAGGGGTCTAGTAAATCTTGTCCACTTCAGGGACTTCCTAAAGCTATTGAGTGGTTTGCCTTAAGGATCTTCCTGTACTATAAAGTGTTTCAGTCTCAGAGAAAACAATAGTATACTAAACTAACAACTCTCCTTTATCTGATACCAAATATTCTTATCGTGAATATTCTCTCACTACTCTGCTTATGCTTAGGAAGGTCTGGTGCTCAGCAGGAGAGGGTGATGTAGACCCATAACCCCAAGACTTGATTCTGAGGCAAAACAGTTGCCACAACTTCAAGACCAGCCTATATTACACAGAAAGACCTCAGATGAAATATGATGCTTCAATAAAAACTCTGAAATCCATTCTGTGGCATGGCTTGTGGTGACAACTAGGAGCTTCATTATTTCACAAACAGTTAAGTAATCATTTTCATTTTTTTCTACTGAGATACCACCTGGACAGAATCTTCATAAACTCAATGTGTTTCTGAACTTTTCTTGTTTCTTTATTGTTTTTAGTAGGAGAATGGGCCTGCCATTATATGTTTGTGGAAATCAGAGGCCGGACTCAGAGTCATCTGTGGTGACTGTAGAACTTGTGAGTGAAAGAAACAAAATTGTCATCATAGGCATAAGGACCTGGAACAAGCACAACACTCATAGTCAATAAGATTTGCACATTCTTCTCTGTTCGTGCCAACACATCTCAAGCATGAGATATCTGAACCTGTGATCTAGGCCTTCTAAAAGCACACAGTAGGGTAGCAAAGAGCTATAAAGCACATAAGGGCCTAGGGTGGAAGCTGGATGGAGTTCTGTCCCTGTTCTCACTTTGTGTCCGACTTCTGTATCTTATAGTGGTAATTATCTGCCTTTCCTTTTGCCGCCGGTGCTGGCTTTTCTGCTCTTCTACCTGCCCAAGCCCTGATGGTGTGCTAGTCTGTCCCAAACATATGTGACACCACAGTTTTTTTTTTTTTCTTATGTCAACTTGGACTCATGGGCATGACTACAGGCTTGGTGCGCAGATCTAAACTTTGACTGAGTAACAGACGGTGCCAGGGGAGAGTGGGCGGTGCCAGGCTCAGGTTGAGCTTGTGCAGACACACTAGGTTCACTAGTTACACTAGGCACACTAGATTCACATTTGCACTTTTCTCAGGTGGGAGAAGTTGGCCTCTGCTAAAATTTAACACCCACGAATAACTTCTTAGCCTACTGTGGCTTCTGTAGCTTTTAATAGTGGGGTTTTCTCATTGTTTCAAGTCTGTTATTTATGTGTGAACATCATGTCACACTTAACTTTAATCCACTCAATATTCTTTCTTTATTGACATCCACATTATACTCACAGGACTGGGCCACATATAAACAAACACAGTCATGATTGCCCTTCCTAAAATGACCAAGTACAAACCAGGGCCCCAAACTAAGTAAATAGGTCTAGACGCCTTTTTCTTCTCCTGTACTGAGGTGCTAAAATTAAGCAGTCAGTGTTTGGAAATTGGAAAGTCAGTGTTATCATATTGAAAAATATGGAGCACAAGCTGAGAGAAGTCAAACAGCTACAATTAACACAACTAAATTTTGAGCTAGGCCCTCTAATATCATCGCATGGTGTGGTCGTATTCCCCAAATTTCTTACAACTTTCAGATAAGGGGGGAGAGAAAGAAAAAGAGAGGGATGGGAGGAGGAGAGGAAGAGAGAGAGAGAGAGAGAGAGAGAGAGAGAGAGAGAGAATACACTTATGGACAAACTATCCTTATGAAACATGAAACACAAGGTGCTGAGATTTTTCACAATTTTAATGAAATAGAAGAATGAAATCCAGGTTTTCTCATCACTGACAGCCAAGTCACTGCTGCTCCCTGCACTATGCACAAACCAAGTTAAAAAGAAGCACATGTGTTGATCTAGTATGTACTTGCTATGATGTTTGATTTTGCTTCCTTAATTTTCCGATAAATAACTGAGGCCAGGAGAAGTTAACTTGTGTTCATCACAAAACCTTACCCTGGCTGTGCTCAGATGTCAATGCAATTAGTCTGATTGCAGAGCTCTGAGTCCTTCCCGTAGTCCTAAGTGGGCTCAGAAAAAGAAGAGAGGAAAAAAAGTAAGAAAAGCTTTGTTCTAGTTGACTTTCTGTTGATGTGGGAAAGACCACGACTAAGAGCAACCCGGGAAAGAACAGGTTTGTTTGGTTTAATGCCCCCATCATGAGCCAGCACCGTAACTATAGCAAGGCAGGAACCTGGAAGCAGAAACTGAAGCAGAGAAGCAGACACTGGAGTGTAAATATGATCCATGCGTGGATGGTGGGAAATGACACGTGTGCCCCATCGTTTAGAGAAAAACTGCAGGGTCGGGTAGTGGGTCAAATTCAAGCTGCCAGCTTGCTTGGCAAAGGCTTTACCTACCGACCCATCTCACTACCCGCCCCCACACACTTTTAAGTTTTAATAGCTATGATCACTAACATAACACTCTTTTCGCCAGCTACCTCTCTAGAAAAGTGTGTCTATAGTATAAAGATCTCAGAATATATCAAGTGGAAATTCAACTAAGCTGTTCCAGAATGCAAAGGTCCTGTTCCACTCCCTCTCCCTCCTGACATCTCCGAACTAAAACCTCCCAGTGATGAGGCAAACGGATAAACACACCCACGTCTGGAGCCTTGTGGTCATCTTTGCATATTTATTCTGGTTTCTTTCAATGCCAGCAATCTATACACCACAGTCTATACCGGACATTTCTTTTATTTTGCAGAAACAATGCTATCTTCTAGAGATGATTGAGCAAGCCTCATAGTTCATCATCAGCCAAAAAAACACAGACGGAAAACCTGAACAATTGCAATTCCTTTAAATGAAGGTTTTAGAAAGATTTCTAAATTTACTGAGCACTGCCTTACCTGCTTTTGATGCAAAGATTTGGTAAAAGAGAACGTGTTTCTAATGTGTACTACTGGACATCTGTTTGGAACACATGTTACTAGTCCTGCACTGCGCTCGAGGGACAGCTCATAGATAATTTCATAGATGTTTCAAAGGTATTCCTTCCTTTTTCTCCAGGCCTGAGAGATTAGTGGCTATGCAGTGTTTCTTCCCTGAATCATTCAGCCCACCATCTTCCAAAGGCCTTTAGTCTGAGCCTTCATAAACCCAGAAAGTTCTTCTAATGAATTGCACTGTACCATTTGTAACTAATTGCAATGGAGATTTGTGCAAAGTCATATCAAAAGAGGAATAAGAAATACATTGGTGGGAAGCGCCTTGTGTTTTCTTCGAGTGTCAAGCAGTTTCGGTCCCTCTCCTTACTCCAATAGTTACTAGCAGACTATCAGACTAACTTGGGACACTTTTATAAAAATACTCTGATCAGATGACCTTGTTGAACATCAATGGGAGGAGAGGCCCTTGGTCCTGTCAAGGCTCGATGCCCCACAGTGTAGGGGAATGTCAGGGTGGGGAGGTGGGAAAGGATGGGTGGGTGGGGGAGCACCCTCATAGAAGCAAGGGGAGAAAGGATGAGATAGGGGCTTTCTGAAGGGGAAACTGGCAAAGGGCTATCATTTGAAATGTAAGTAAAATGTTCATTAAATGAAAAAAAAAGAAATTAACATTAAACATTAAAAAAGAAAGGAAAGGCAATTGGACAACACTATAACATGACTTCTGCCAGTGCTGCAGAAGGGGTAAATATCCTCTGATCTAACCAGCCTATAAAAGTGCCATAGCTTATAATTACCCATAAAGGCTACCACAAGAATCAAGTGAAAATGTACTGGTATAACAAAAATTCTTGCCCCAGACTAGACTGTATATAAACGCCAGCTACAGTTACAATGAAAACGGTGAGGGCTGCTACTGGAAGGGTGTTTATCCGGATCATTTACAGCTCTGTTTCCCGCTGGCTTTTACAGTTGGCTGCCACCCCTAGTTTGACCATCCAGAGACTCATAGGACTTTTCTTTGTGTTAATTATTAACTACTGGCCCCTCTCTTAAAGAATACATTGGTCTTCGGTTTGGGAAACATTAGGCTCACTCAGTGGAATATTTAAGGGATGTGGGGTGGCTGCAACCTGATGCGCCAAACAGGAGATTGCACAACTGGGCTTCACAGACTCAAGTACAGTCGCCCACACACCCAGGAAGCACAGGGGTATGTGGAAGTCAGTTCTTTATCTGCTATGTACACTCCAGAGCGGTAAACAAGGCCATGTGAGGACTCAGCTAGGACACTTCCTCTGAGTCAGTATTAAACAAACTTCCGAGCTGTTAGGGAAGGAAATAAAGCCACTGTGCCCCCCCCCCAGTGACACCCACAACCGTGTGCCAGGAACTATAAGAGATGGATTCAACATTTTGTCAGAAGCTGATGCAATATTAAGATGTGGTTCGTACTTTCTAATGTCGTTTGATCACCAGTAACTAGCTTGGTTGGAGTGGGCCATCGTCTCCCTGGGAGAATGCTATGAGAAATGACCTCCCATGTAAAATGCCACAGGACGTTGAAGAGTGATGGTGCTTCCTTCATGTGACTGAGCAACAGCAAACACGGCCTTCTGTTTAGCGATAGAGACTTCAGTCCCATTGTATCCAATGTGACTTTGATGTGAAATGTGTAAGGCAAAGATCTCTTCAATGGCAAAAAACCTTACAGGTCACTCAAATATCACAGCATTATCTGGTGTCAGAAATAGTCCACAGAAGCTTGTACTTCCTGGGTACTTTATAGTTTATAGTCTTGAGACCTCAAATCACAACCTCTTAGAAGATCTCCATCTTCATATCTAGAAGTTCATCACATTTGCAAGCTTTTCCTTAGAACCCTAGCCACGTAGACAATGTGCTACAACCATTAAGCGTCATCAGGTCATTTAAAACATCAGGTCACGAAAATCTGAAAGAAATCATGTTTAGAACACACTAGAACTGTTTGCTTAAAATAGACAATAAGTTTAACGCGTGGCTCCTCTTTGGCCTGCAGCATGCCCTGCTATTTAAGAAGGCAGACAGGCTGATATCACTTGTAACTAGATGTCTACACTCAGCTGAGTCCAGAGTAGAGAACACTTCTTATGTGTGGAGGCTTTAATTTCTGAGTTTTAGAAGGCTGGGTAAAGATATCCAAGCTCGTTTTTTAATAAACAAAAAAGGAAGTAGCTCAATCATTATAAAGCATCTGAATCCTTCCCGATGTCCACAAAGTAGACTGTCTCACCAAGGGCAGTCTGAGTGCTCAGACAGTAAAGGACATTAACATTTCCGGCAACCCAAAGTCTGACCTTACATTTGGACTTTGGAGGTAAACTTCCTGAGAGGAAATTAAGTACAGAGAACCTGGTGCAACTTGGAACTCTAGTCTTGCCAAAAACACTGTGAGAAACTCTCGCACTAAATTAATATTCCACTTTGCCTTTAAAATATCAAAGCCAATAAAAAAGACAATAATTTTTTTATTTAGAATGGGAAATGAAATCAAAGACCAAGAGGTCCAAAATATTTTTTTTTCTCCTTGCTCATAGGCCTATACAAATAAACTCAAAAATAAAATAAAATAGTTCTGCCTTCTTTTCCTATAAGAGTTTTACTTAAACTCTAATCTCCAGACATTAAAAACAAAAGCATCACACCAAAAGGCGTACTATGGCAGTTATAATTTAGCTATGTGCCATGTAGAAATCAAACTAAATGTGAAAAAAAAAATGTTCACAGTATTTTCTCACTCAGGGTCCCCAAGATCACTCAGGTTCTTTATCCTTTGGGAGGCCACCTTCTTCCTCTGGGCTTAGCAGACACTCTGGGGGTCAAACAGAGTCCATCCTTCAAGCAGATGAGATGCTGTCTATTTTTAAAAGACCCCAAAAAAAGGAAATTCCATAAGCTACCCCAGTTACACATTCCAGAGTCTATCAAACCTCACTGTCTGAACATTTTTCCTTCTCAGTTATCTAAATCCCTCATGGTACAACGTAAGCCTCTTGCCTCTGTCTGGTCCCGGAGGATAATCATTTTTCTTCCCCCGGCATGCTCACGTACTGGCTCTTGCGGAGCTCTGCAAGCCAGGCCTGCGTTTGTTTCTAACTCTCTTGGTCTGCTGCCGCTCAGTCATCATTGTGACTCACGGGTGGTTTCCTTCTGATTCTTCTTCTCCACTTTGTATTCAAAATAGTTTTCTTTAAAAAAGCATTAATAAGATCCTCCACTGAAGTCTCCAGGCTCAGTCCGATGGTTGGCTATGAGCATCTGCTTCTATATTTGTCAGGCTCTGGCAGAATCTCCCAGGGGACAGGTATACTGGCTCCTCTCAGCGAGCACATCTTGGCATCAGCAATAGCATCAGGGTTTGGTATCTGTGAATGGGATGCATCCCCTAGGTGGGGTGGTCTCTGGGTGGACTTTCCTGTAGTCTCTGCTCCATTTTTTATCGGTCTTTCCAATGGACAGGAACATTTTGGGGTTAAAATTTTTGAGATGCATGGGAGGCCCCATCCCTCAACTGGGGGCCGTGCCTATCTACTGGAAGTGGTCTCTACAGATTGTATCTTCCCTTTGTTGGGCATTTCAGGTGAAGTCATTGCCATTGTTTCCTGAGAGCCTTTCACTTCCTTGGATACCGAGACTTTTCTACAGGCTAGTACCCCCCCCAAGTTCCCGACCTCCCAATGTTACACATTTCTGTTCAATTTTCAGAGAAAGACTGAAGGAACTGAAGGGGATTGCAACCCTGTGGGAAAAACAGTATTAACTAATTGGACCACCCAGAGTTCCCAGGGACTAAACCACCATCCAAAGAGTGTAAATGGAGGGAGCCATGGCTCCAGATACACATGTAGCAGAGGATGTCCTTATCTGACATCATTGTGGAGGAGGCCCTTGGTCCTGTGGAGGTTTGATGCTTTATTGTAGGGGAATGCTAGACCAGTGAGACAGGAGTGGGTGAGTGGGTGGAGGAGCACTCTCACAGAGGCAAAGGGGAAGAGGGGGAGAGGGAATGGGATAGGGTTCTGTGGAAGGGGGGGATATTATTTGAAATTTAAATGAATAAAATGATTAATTTTAAAGAAGCAATAATAATGAAAGCTATTCTGTATTTTTAAAACTTATCTTTAATCACTTTTTACAGTCCAGTCATTATCCCCTCCCAGTCTGCCCTCTGACAGCTCCTCATTCCATTCCTTCTCTCCCCACCCTCTGTCTCCAAGAGGATGTCCCCACACCCCCAACTCCTCACTCCACCCCACCGGACTTCCCCACCCCATGGCGTCTCAAGTCTCTCAAGGGTTAGGTGCATCTTCTCTCACTGAGGCCAGACCCACAGTCCTCTGCTGTATAAGTGTCAGGGGATTCACATAAGCTGGTGAATGCTGCCTGGTTGGTGGCTCAGTGTCTGAGAAATCTCAGGGCCCAGGTTAGTTGAGACTGCTGGTCTTCCTATGGGGTCGCCCACCTCCTCAGCTTCTTCCAGCCTTTCCTTCATACAACCACAGTGGTTCCTGACTTCAGTTCTTTGGTTGGGTGTAAGTATCTGCCTCTGTCTCTGTTGGTCATCTGTTTGTTGGGCCTCTCAGAGGGCAGCCATGCTAGGCTCCTGTCTATAAGCACACCATAGCATCAGTAATAGTGTCAGGCCTTGAAACCTCCCCTTGTCGCCTATTCGTCACTGGACCTCCTTTCCTTCGGTGTCTTCCCCCTTTTTGTCCCTGTAGTTCTTTTAGACAGCGTATTCTGTATTTTTATGACATTAAATCTACCTATATCCTGTCACCTGCCCTCCCCCATTACATGTATCATTGAACCCAAGAGATATAAACTACTTTGTTGAACTTATTAAGGTTTTTTTAGATTCCTTCTATCATCATAATGCAAAACATACTCAGAATGCTGTATTTTATCATAGAATATGAAGTCCTGTTCACGGTTTGAAGACTTTCTTCTTTTACTCAGTAGAGTTAAATTATATAAAAAACACTAAAATACTCAGCTAGATCCTAGGGATTTAATGCATGCAAAAAAAATAGATCCTGGTTACCATAAAAGAAAGTATATAGAGATGACTTTAAAATGCAGATGATCCTGGCATAGCTGTCTGTGCTGCGGAACAGTATACAGTGGACTGATAAAGATGGGCTTCAAAAGACCCATGGCTGTGGAACTTTTCTGGTGATCAGAAGGGCCAAAAAATACTTACTGCCTCCCTAGAAGGCAGAGCAACTGCAGACTGAAGACCCGTAAAGAGCAAAGATTGAGTGGGTCTCTGAGAAGTAGCGAAGGCAGCACAGCCGCCTGAGAGCACCAAAATCTCTGGATATCAATATCAACATCAGCAAGCATTCAGCCATTATTAAATTTTTTTTAAGTTTTACTACTAGAATGAAACAAGGAAATAGCATAAACAATAGAATCTGTGTTATTTACCTTTTTTTTTTACTGTGAGAAAATATCCCATACTATTAATAAAGGGGGAAATTACTTTATTCTGTGGTTTTAATCCATGGACATGTATCCCTATTATGATAAGCCTGTGACAGTGTAGTACAGCAGAGACAGACAGACAGACACCTCCCTCTGGTTGGGAATATGTATCAGTGAGCAAAAACTTTCCCAGAATGCATAATGCCCTGGAGTTACCGCCAGCACCACAAAGGAAGCATTATCCCTGATATTCTTTTTATTCAGGACACGAACATAAAAGAAAACCATCTGTAAAGATGAGGACAGAGCTGGGGGTTAAGACACATGCCTTTTCCCCAGCACTTGGAAGGGTCAGCTAATGTGGCAACCTTGATGTCAGCTTTGGCTTCATAAGACTTTGTCTTGAGAGTAAAAGAAAGATAAAAAGATGAGGACACCAGGTCTCCTGGGAGCAGGGATGCAAATGTAAAGCCTTGATAACTTGAGTCTTTGTGGGTGTGGAGGAAATGTATTTCGTAGACAACGAAAGGCCACTAACGTTTCTCAGATGCCACACAACATATTACATAAGAGCTATCTAATTTAGAATCTAGTTTGAGAACATTCGAGATAGAATGTGGCCTGTAGGGTGCTGGGGGAGAAAAGACATCCATGATTCCATCCACCACTGGACCCTGCATGTTACAATATGCATGCAAGATTGCACACAGAGCAATACTGGCATGGTACTAACGGGGTGTTCCTGCAACCAGCAACTTTCTGATTGAATATGAGGCTTGCCTCATGAGCGGGATTTTATTCTTCACACTATAAACCTGGTCAAAAGTCCATGACCAGGAAATCAGAGGCCATAGGTGGAAACCCATGTTTCCAGACAAGGTAACTGTTAATTACTTTGATAATGGTCACCCTGACAAACTGCCTTGTAAATATTCATCTTTACACCCGTAGATTTATTCTGGCTCTGCTTTGGTCAGAGCAGCATTTTCTTCTTGCACTTCTTCATGAGTGGGGTATGGGTAAGTGTGGGTGCTAAGCTGCAGGCGAATCGTCCACAGCAATCTCCCTCATCCTTGGCTAAGGGGACAGAAGGGATATAAGAACTGCAGGGTAGAAAGGAGAGCTGTGGAATGCCGACTTCTGTTATAACATGGCTGTTCTCACAAGGATTCATGGCCATTGTGGTTGCCTGAGCAACATAAAGTCAGTCAGAATGAAGCACGAATTGAAAATGGAATCTGAAGGCTCTCTAGCAGAGAGGCCCTTAGTAGTTGAAGTCTGATTCTTTGATGATTTTGCCACTGGTAGGCTGCCCATGCATTGCCATAGATGGAGGAGTTCCCATGTTGCATTGGGTACCCGGATAAGCATGTGCACATGGACAGTACTAAGTGTTCGGGGGGTTAATGATATCAAAAATTGTATGAGGAGAAGACAGGATAAGGGTTTCAGGAAAAGCTGGAGAAAAGCAGTGGTGGGTAAATACGCTCAAAATATTTGTGTCATATTTTGAATGTGCATGGATGTGAAAAGTTTTCAAAACGTAAGACATTTTTAAAATAAAAAGAGCCTTTCTTTGAAATAATATCCTTTACTCTGTTTAACAATGATAATAACCCTGGATAAGTGTTTAAAATAATAATAACAGAGGGCAAGAATGGCTCATCTTCTGCTAAAACAATGGGGGCAGCAGACAATAGGGGATGTGTAAGCACTAAAGTAAAAACTGAAACCAAAATCACGGCTCTCAGAGAGTGTGGCCACCGGTAGGTTCCCCACATTCCGTCGTGTGGCCCCATGTGTGAGAGCATGCCCATAGCACTATAGGACTTCATGGGTTTTCAAAGAAAAGAAAAGGGCACCATGTTAGGAGAGGGCCAGGTTGGAGGAATCCATCCAAACAAGGTTTATTCTCAAGAATAAAGAAAGTTATTTAGAAATAATAACAGATGTCCTTTAAAATGAAGATATGAAATTGGGACAAAAATAGGCTGGAAGAGTCTATTAAAATATATTGTACTCATGTATAAAATTTTAAGAGGTGGGAGAGGGGAGAGGGAAAAGGGGGTGGTGAGGATCAAGTATTGGAGGAGACAGAAGAGAAGCCAGAGGGCCAAGAGAATGAATAGAAATATGTAGCAGTGTAGGTTGGGGATGGGGAAAACCACTAGAAAGCCCCATATACTAGAGATGTAAGAGGCTCCCAGGACCCAGTGGGGATGACATTAGCCCAAATACCCTACAGTGGGGAGATGGAACCTGAAGAGACCACAGCCAGTGGATAGACATGGTCCCATTTAAGACATGGGACAACCCACCCATCTTCAAAATTCTTGATCCAGAAGTGTTCCTAACTAAAGGAAATGCAGGAAAAAATGGAGCAGGAATTTAAGGAAAGGTCATCCTCAATTGCACAGGAAACCAAACCCTGATACTTTTACTGATGCCATGTTGTGCTTGCAGACAGGAGCCTAGCATGGCTGCTCTCTGAGAGGCTCTACTAGCATCTAGCTAAGACAGATACAGATGCTCACAGATAACCACTATGCACAGGGACCACTATGGAAGAGTTAGGGGAAGGACTGAAGGAGCTGAAGGACATTGCAACCCCATAGGAAGAACAAAAGTCTCAACTTACCCGGACCCCTCAGAGCTCCCAGAGACTAAGCCACCAACCAAAGAGCATACGTAAATCGCTCCATGACTCCCAGACATATGCAGCAGAGGACTGCCTTGTCTGGCTTCAGTGGGAGAGGATGCACTTAATCCTGTACAAATGTGATGCCCCAGGGAAGGGAAATGCTAATGGGGTGAGGTGGGAGTGGGGGGGGGACAGCACCCTCGCAGAAGCAAAGGGGGAGAGAGTGAAAAACTTGTGGAGGGAGAACCAGGAAAGGAGGCAATATTCCAAATGTAAATAAAGAAAATAGCTAATAAAATATTCTTAAAAGAATAAATAAAACGTTATTTACAAAACAAAATCAATATAAAAAATAGTCAGAGGGCAGTATCCAGTGAAAATATATTTAAAGAAAATAGAGTTTCCCAGATAAATGCAAACTCAGGAAACACACTGCCAGCAAGTCTGTTCTCAGCAAAGTTACTTAGGTTGAAGAAATGACAGTGCAGACTTGGAAAAGAACAAGAGACAATCAGACGTGATTGACAAGTACAGGGTTCCCTGATGCTCTCTTTTTTAAAAATTACAGCCGAAAACTGAAACATTTCTAAGAATTAATAAACTTCTGTGGACATTCTTGACACAGTAATCAGGAACTTTATCAGTGCACGGAATTTGAAATCTCAGAAAGCTTTCGATAAAGAACAATGGGTTTTTTCCAAGGAGGAAAAGCATCTCTATGCGGGATTATACAGGATTTTATCAGGAATCTTTCCACAGCAGGACTAGAAACAAGACAGGAGAGTCTCCAGACACGTGCAGAAATCATTGCTGACTTGTACATTACCCAGCTGTGGGAAGGGGGCAGAAACTTCTGGTTTTCAGAGTTCAAAGGGAGGTTGCCTTCCTGAGCTCTCTCCACAGCTATGAGCCACGTGCCTCAAGAAAGCAGGCACAGGTACAAGAAACATCAGGGAACAACTTCGAGATGCCTCGGGAGTGTAAGATGTTGAAATGAAAGCAGATTGTTTAGGGAAAAAAAATAGCCATAAGACGAAGTACTTCCATCACCCCTTGGACCACCTCGTAAGGGGACCCTTTATATTTGGCATTGCAAAAGCTTTTAGAAATCCTGTCGAATTTCCTATTGACACTCCTACCTGCCTATGCTCTTTCTTAACACGTGTCGGGACGCAGCAGGATGGTCATAGGATGAAGCAGAGCGGAGAATAAAGGCACCGAGGTTTAAGGATTGTTCCCGTTTGAGTTTTAACAAGAGCAGGATGAGGGCTTGAAAGAGTCGGGCATGACAGACTCAGGGAAAACGGAAAGAAACAGAGGCAGTCCGCGAGGGCTTTGTCATCATCATCATTGTGTGAACTGACTGTCTGGAACCTTCTGAGGTACATGTGGAACAACTTTTGAGATCAATTTCTAGAGGATCCGCCATGTTCATCTGTGAGCTTACAGCCCACATTTGTGGAAATCTTGTCCGGGGATGAAAACCCGGGTATACCTCCCCGCTGACCATGATCACCCGAACAGAGGTCTCCCCCAAGGGCAAGTATGGCGCTGCAAACGTCTGAGGGCAAAAGTGTAAAACGTCTGCTGCCAGAGAAAAACATCAGCATGACATAAGCCAAACTACCCGCTGAAGCTACACTGTAATCAAAGATGAGGCCAAGAGGATATGAGTCAGGGAGCCAGAGGCAGCCCGCACAGGCTGGCCTTTGTACCACTCAGCTACCCTATGCCTTACAGTTAATTACCTCTCAGGCTTCAAGGCAGCTGTCAGCCAGCCAGTCTCTACATGTGACCTGATAGAACAAAACAGCCTTCCCTCCCGAAACTGGTCCTGCGCCCTACTTGACAGCCATCAGGTCTTTCCACCACCCATATTAGGTTTCCCTCACGATCATTCGGCACTTTTTCTAACCGAATAAGGTGACTCAGACCTTCCACCCAGAACAGTGTAAGACCATGGCTACCTTGCTCTGGTCGGGCCCCGTCTTGCTGGAGTTAGAGTTCATCTTTCTCACTGGGCATGGGAAGGTGAAGAGAGTCTCTTGATTATTTTTGCCAATAGCAGAGATGACTTGTGAAAATTAGTGGAGCTCACTGTGATATCTCTTACAGCACACATGCATCGTGAGCACACACCTGCCCTCCTAACTCCAACCCCTCCCAGCCAGATCCTAGAAACAACGTTCCTACCTCCAGGCCTAATTTCTGAAGTGGATAATCTCACATTTGCACACTGGAAAGCAAAGCAATACTTGTCCTTTGCTGTCTGTCTTGTTTTGTTTAGCATGACATTCATTTCTATCCACTCTTACAGATGTCCAGTTCTTGTCCTTCTCACGGCTGCATAGTATTCCACATCTACTTTTCTGCTTGTCTACTGACAGTCAGCTATGGGTCATGTGCTTTGCCTGTGATGTTCTGCCTTCATTTCCTTTGAATAACAGGGCTTGACAACTTGGCCATGTGCTAAGTCTACTTACAGTTCAGGAGGATTCTACCTACTGCTTTTCAAAAGGAACCTAAGGACTGCCGTGCCCACGCACAAAAACATAAGGATTCCTTTTTATGCACATCCTCACCAGCACTTTGGTTTTGTTTTTTTGTTTGTTTGTTTGTTTTGTTTTGTTTTGTTTTGGTAGTAGTCATTCTAACTGTGATCTGATAAAATTTGATGTGATTTTGATTTTGATTTCCATGGCGACGGATGACAGAGAAAACTTTCCAGATGTTCACGGAATAATTGTATTTCTTTTTTTTAAGGCATCTTTAAATTCTTACGTTTAACAATGTTTCAGCTACCACAAATTACCCAAAGATTAGTTTTTAAAGTCTTCTTATCATAATCTCCTGCAGGGAGAGTCTGGCACTAGACTTGATAGCTGGGCTTCTACCTGGAAGCCAAGCCTCGAGGAAGGCAATAAGCCACCAGAGCTCAAGGAGACCACGAGGAGTTGGAACACTCTCCAAATGACTCCAAGAATACTTTCTTCTGAAGAAATCTACTCCTCCAAATGCATAACCCCATGCTTTTTAGGCTTTTTTTTTTTTTTTTTTTTTTTTTTATGTAATCCTGAATAAGCAACTACTATACACTATATGATAATATAGTCATTAGCACAATTAATCTAATGCACGTTCTGTTTACAAATTTGGTCCAGATTTGTGTCTCACAAGTTAACATTCTAACTTCAAAGAATTCTCTTAACTTTTTTGGAACCTTCAACTTCCCTTTCTTAAAGGGGAGAAAGCTATTAATCGGCTACAGAATTGTGCTGCCAAGTATTACTCTCATGTGCATTCGTTAAGTCAACATTAGGAGTCTTCAGTTCCTGTATGTCCTGAGCTTTGTTCTGTAAAGATTACATCCAAAAATATTATTATACTGTTGCTTATACAATGGATTTAATTGACACTTGTCACTTATCAGTTTCCTTTGGCTTATATGTTTGTTTATTTATTCAGTGTGTTTGTTTGTGGTACTGAGGTTTAAACCAAGGGTCTTCACACGCTGAGCTAGCTCTCTATCACTGAGGTACATCCCTAACTACTTTTTGATAATTTTCATTTTGAGACAACTGTTGTTTTTCCCTTGCCTCTGCTTCTTCATTTTTAATGATTTATTTTATGTACGTTGGTGTTTTGCCTGCGTGCCTACGTGAAAGGGTTGGATCCTTTGGTACTGGAATCACAGACAGTTAGGACCTGTCATGTGGGTGTTTGGGAATTCCTTTGGAACAGCAGCTACTACCCTAAACTGCCAAAGCCATCTCTCCAGCCCCCTGCCTCTGTTTCTTCTTCTTTTTTAATCATCATATTATTTATTTACATTTCAAATAATATTCCCCTTCCCCATTACCCCTCCACAAATCCTCCTTCTCATCTTCCTTCCTCTTTGGCTTTATGAGTCCTCCACCAACTCTGCCACTCCTGCCTTGCCGCTCTAGCATTCCCCCTACATTGAGGCATCAAGCCTTTCTCCCCTCCCACTGATGTCAGATAAGGCCATCCCCTGCTACATATATATCTTGAATCCTGGTTCCCTCCATGTATACTCTTTGGTTGGTAGATTAGTCCCTGGGAGCTCTGAGTGGTCCAGTTAATTGATATTATTCTTCCCGTGTGGTTGCAATCCCCTTCAGTTCCTTCAGTCCTTCCCCTGGCTCTTCCATTTGAGTCCCCAGGCTCAATCTGATGGTTGACTGTATCTACATCTGTATTGGTCAGATGCTTGTAGAACCTCTCAAGGGACAGACATACTAGGCTCCTGTCTAGAGATGTGATGGATCACTAGCTAGGCAGTCTCTGGATGTCCTTTCCTTCAGTCTATGTCCCCCCCCTTGGTTTTTCTTTGGACAGTAACATTTTGGGTTAAAATTTTTTAGATGGGTGGGTGGCCCCATTGCTAAACTGGGGTCTATGCTTATCTACTAGAGGTGATCTCTACAGGTTGTATCTCCCTTGGGTATTTCAACTAAAGTCATTGCCATTGACAAAAGAAGCCAGGGTCTGTGAGTACTTAGAGGCAGTGTGGAGCTGCTAAGATAAAGATACCTCACAGTGTCATGTGGTCTTACCAGAGCCAGTATTGGCTTGAGATAAAAGATTATCACAATTTACTATTTACAACAACAGTCTTCCTCCTTCTTAAGCTGCATATGGTTTGTGGGTTGTATTGTGAGTATTCTGAGTTTTGGAGCTAAATTCCACTTATCAGTGAGTACATACCATGTGTGTTCTTTTGTGTCTGGGTTACCTCACTCAAGATGACATTTTCTAGTTCTATCCAACCGCCTGTGAATTTCATGAAGTCATTGATTTTGATAGTTGAGTAGCACGCCATTGTGTAGATGTACCACATTTTCTGTATCCATGCCTCTGTTGAGGGACATCTGGGTTATTTCCAGCTTTTGGCTATTATAAATAAGGCTGCTATGAACATGGTGTAGCATGCGTCCTTGTTAGATATTGAAGCATTTTTTGGGTACATGCCCAGGAGTGGTATAGCTGGTTCCTCAGGTAGCATTATGTCCAATTTTCTGAAGAACCCCCAGATTGATTTCCAGATCAATGATTACCAACTTGCAGTCTCACCAGAAAAGAGGAGTGTTCTTCTTTCTCCACATCCTCACCAGCATGTGCTGTCACCTGAGTTTTTTATTTTAGCCATTCTGACTGGTACAAGGTGTTTTGACTTGCATTTTCCTGATGACTAAGGATGTCGAATATTTCTTTAGGTGCTTCTCAGGCATTCAAGATTTCTCAATTGAGGACTCTTTGCTTAATTCTGTCTCCCATTTAATAGGGTTATTTAGTTCTCTAGAGTCTAACTTCTTGAGTTTTTGTGTATTTTATATATTAGACCTCAAAACAATCTTATTAAGCTGCTAAGACTAATCATAAACTCCCTTTACATTCCAGGCAGGCTGTGAACTCGTTAGCCTCCTCCCTCAGCCTCCATTAGCCTCCTCCCTCAGCCTCCCAACTAATTGTTATGGCAGGTCTCCACTGTCAGGCCTGGCCTTTTATCTGCCTTAGAATGTTTCTGTCATTATATTGCATATGGGAAGTCAAGCATTAAAATATTTTTTGAACCTGGGAAATGGCATTCACACACGTATACACATATGTTCACACCTTCACACACACCTGAACACAGAAATAAATTCAACTTCAGATACAACATGGATTTAAATAGCTCAACAGATAACTTGTGAGTCTGATATAGATTATATTTTATCTCTAAAATGGTAAAGACACTCAGCAAGAGAACTAGAAACTAAACTGAGAAAAGTAATTTATAAAGAAGGCAGAATATGAAACAGAAAATAGTGAAGAGGGAAATAGTACCAGAATCCCTTTTAATGATATAGTTACATATATAATGCAATATATTTCATTGTTATTATAATTTATTAAAGTCAGCTAACCAGCGTTGATACATAATTGCTAAGTAAGGCCCTTGCTTTATTAGAATTTTCTTAGTTAATATCTAATCTCACCTTTTTTGTTCTGGATCTCATCTACGGTACACAATACATTTAGTTGCCACGTCTTAGGTTCTTCTTGGTGGTGACAGGTTCACTGGCTTCTTTTGTTTTTGATAAGCTTAACAGTTTGTGTAGTACTGGCAAGCATTCTAAGAAACGCCTATCTGTTAGAATTGGCTTGGTGTTTTTCTCATGGGGTTTTGAGCAACTTGGAGGACAACCACAGAGGTGAAGTGTCATTGCTGTGATCTCAAATCAAGGGTGCATACTATCAGGATGATTTATCACCGCTAGTGTTGACCTTGCCTTTTTGTCTGGGCCAGTGTTTACCAGGCTTCTCTGTGATAAATCTACTGTTTTTCCCCTTCGCCTGCTGACTATTTGAAGAAGGCTTCTGTGAGAGTTCATACTTGAGGAATGAAGATTTATGTGCCACTTTCTCAAAGGAGGAGGACTTACATAAATTATTTGAAACTTTTCTGCATGACAGATTTTACTTCACTTTATTTATTTATATAGAAATTTATATCAGAAAGTGGCATATTTGCTGTGATATACCTCACCATGAAAAGGATGATATGAATGAATAATTGAGAGAGATAAAAACACGTATACACACACAAATTTTAAATTCAAATTAAGAAAGTTTTAAGGGATACCTCTACATGTCTTTTATCACTGAATAACTAGAAACTTTACTGATGTAGAAGCACACCTTAATTTTTTTTTATTGGAGGATTTATTTTCTACTATCTGAGAAACAAACATTTTATCAACAAATCCAGAGTGTCTGGCTCAACAGCATAATACCATCAACGAAACAGACAAGTGTAAAACATTAGGACACAGATACGTGATGACTATTCCTGAGAACTAGCCTATGGTGCGGGGCAGTTGGAGGACGAGCAATGCTGCACTGTTGTCCTTGCCAGGTGAAAGCACATCGCTCCCTGTGGGACCTGCAGACATAGATGAGCAGGGAAGTATTTGCTAGAGAAATGCTGAATACCAGGCGCCAGGAACTGGTTCAGTTTGCTGAAAAACAAACCGTTTCCATCATTCAGACAAAGGACCTAATGGTCAATGAACTTAACTGGGCTCACATTTCAGGGCTACACCCATCCCATGGAGAAGGCATGGTGACGCTAACCTCCAGCTGTGTCAGATGAGCGTGTGGGGGCTGTTATACTAGAAGAATGGACCTCCTGCTGCAGTCACAGACCTCATGACCTCAGCTCGCCAATACTTGTAGAACCGTGATGCCATGGGGCCAGGGATCCAGAGGGTCTCTGCACTGCAACCACATCCTGGGAGACGTCACTTGACGCAGATGCCCAGCAGGTTCTTAAACGAGTGAAATCTTCCTATGAACAGTAACCCTGCAGCCTCCTGCTTATGAGACCTGAAAAGTTGTAGAAAAGATAAGCAAATATAGCAACATAGCAGGAAACAGAATCAGTGGGCACAAATCGATACTTTTATATACAGTAACAACAGAGAGAGACAGAGCTATCATGTTCACACTCGTACTCACAATAGCCTCAAAATATAAATAAAATATTTAGGAATAAACCAAACCAATACACTTCTGAAAGAGATGGAAAAAGAAACTAGAAAATAGACATCCTGATCAATCATGGATTGTTAGAATTGATATTGTAAAAATGGCCATTAACCAAAATTTATCTATAGATTCAGTCCAACCCCAAACAAAATGTCCACCTAGTTCCTTGCAAAAACTTCCAAGTGTTTCAGCACTCGGCCCATAATTTTAACTGGACTCACTCTTTTCCTCAACAAACTGAACATATTCATATCTTTCTACTCTTTTCCTGCTCTCTTACTATAATGCTTCACTACATTTGCTGATAAATAAAACTATCACATCTTAAATACTATGTTGTCATGCAATTTCCTCCATCAAACACATTAGTCTATCACTGTTTTAAAAAACTTATTTATTTTATGTATATGAATACACCGTCACTGTCTTCAGACACACCAGAGGAGGGCACCAGATCTCGTTGCAAATGGTTGTGAGCCACTATATGGATGCTGGGAATTGAACTCAGGACCTCTGGAAGAGCAATTAGTGTTATTAACCACTGAGTTATCTCTCCATTCCAGTCTATCAATTTTGAATAAAGCCTCACATGAATTTTTAGGAACTAGACTGAATGCAGCCAGAGCCTTTGAGAGAATACAGTATTAATGGCTTCGGTCTCCGTTTGTGATTGAGCCTTTGTTACTCTTTGAAGCTTCATGAATGTCAATCATCATTCTCATCTCCCAAAGCTCACCAGACTTCCCAGTTAACCTCTAGACTGTCTAGAAGTTCTCTAGCCTGTCATTCCAAAACTTTCTCCATTCCCTCTGCAAACCCACATAGTTCCAAAAGCCTATGAACCCTACTCCTGGTACCAATTTTCTATGTTAGTTAACTTTTTGCTGTGACAAGTAAGTAACATTAAACAACTTAAGGAAGAAAGGATTTCTTTTGCTTGTGGTTTGAGGGTCTGTAGTCCATTCCTGTAGAGACAATACAAAAGCTAAAGCATCAGGAATGTCTAACTGCCTACACAGACCTGGATGTGGGGGTGGAATGAGAAGTGGGGTGGGCTACAAACTTCAAAGCCTACCCTTATAGCAGAAATCTATTTTCTCCAGTTAGGCCCCACCTCCCAAATTTTCTACAAACTCTCAAAATGATGCAGCTATCTGAGGACCAACTGTTCCAACAGAATACACTTTGCATCTAAATAATAACAGGTATAATACTAATACTACTACTACTACTACTACTAATAATAATAATAATAATAATAATAATAATATCTAAGTATGGGTTTATTACAATTTTATATACTGTATTTTACAATTTTTTAGTTTCAAACCATTCTTTAATTTTTTTTCTAGAGAAATTAGGAGATGCCTAAGAGATATTTTTTAAAAATAACAATATTTATACCTTTTTTTAAAAACTAAAAATAAGATATTCTCTAAGTATCTTATTAGAAACTTCCTAAACTGTGAAAAGAATCAAGGCATTTTGTGGGGCATTTCCATTGTTATTTGGTTTGTTTTGCTTGGAGCTCATTTGTTTGTTCAGACAGGACCTCACCATGTAGTTCTTGCTAACTTAGAATTTACTATGTAGACCAGGCCAGCCTTGAATTCATAAAGATCTTCTTGCCTTTGCTTACCAAAATTGAAGGTGTGTGCCACCTCCTGCCTTAAAAAAAGGAAAATCAATAAATTTTTATATAAATTAAACAACAAGTTGCTTGTTTTTAATCTCAAACTAAACAGAAGAGGCGGGGGGGGTACACTCAACATAAAGCAACAATTATGAGTTCATGCTCTTTGGAGGAGAAATGGGGAGATGTGAGAGACACAAGATCTAAAGAAAGGCTACAGAATGCTGTCTTCTGGGCAAATCATGAACCTAGTGTAATGCCCCCCCACACACACACAATATGCCTGATTAAGAGTAGGCCTGCTCAGGACACTGTGGGTAACAGTGTAGTGAGACCTCATTTCCCTCACCTTTGGCATGGCCCATTACACTTTTACCAAAAATGTGATTATCAGATGCCTCATTTGCCAGCCCTTCAACAGTTCCTGAATTCCGAAGTTCCAGTGTCAGAAGGAAAGTGGGAACCACCAGGCCTGGTTTCAATCTGTCCCCTCGGGTGTGCTTCATGATGGTTTGCTTAGACCTTTCAGTTAGAAGCATTTGATAAGCCGCCAGCTAGCTCACTGAGACCTTATTACAGAGAGCAGGTCTCAGCGCTCCTGCCCTGCTCTCCCTCCCTCACAGTCAGGGAGGTGGGGAGAGCATTGGGGTGGCGGCTTCCAGCCTGACCAGAGCTCTCACCAGTTTAATCTAGAGAGACTACACAAGTCTTGTGTAAGCCCTTTTGTCTGAATTGCCATCTTGTTTAGAACTTTGAAACAATAGTTTTTTGCAGAGAAGATCTGCAGCAGGAGGATTACTCTCAGCACAGGACCTTTAGAGCAGAACATGTAAATTCTTACAGTTATCAGTATACATATGCTTTCTGGTTCCCAAATGAAATCAACTTTTTTTTCATATTTTTATCACCGGTTTTTTGATCCATGGTTTTGCTGTATACTACAGGCCAGCCTTGAACCCACAATCCTCCTGCTTCAGCGTTCTGAGGCATTTGCTGTCTGCCACACCTGGATCCCAAGCTTTTCTTTAAGTGGTCTTGATTGACTTGGGTTGGACATCTTAAGCAATCTGTGAATTTTTTTGTGCAAGGCTGAGTCTCATGTAGCCGAGTTTAATATTTGTGTTACTTACTAAAGTACCTACCACCAAAATGTACCAGCTCGTAGTTTTATATGAATGTTGATACATCCTTAATTTGTGCAATATTGTATGAAGAGATTTAGTTATCAATTAAAAAAAAAAACACCTCTTTATGATCCTAAAAAAAAAAAAAAAAAAAGAGTAGGCCTGCTAACAGCCATCCACAGGAGGGGAGAGAGCATGAGGCCCTCCCTCTTCATGTTGGAGTTCTGGGAACTGAGTGTCCCTGCCCTCAGCTGTACAACTAATGTGCTCACCAGGTTCTAATGCCTACTCCTAGAAACCGGGTCAAGAGATGACAGCTGAGCAGGTCATAGACCCCTGTGGGAAACCTGCGACTACTGTTTTCATAAGTGGACATGTGAACAAATTGCCTTCTGGATGCTCCTGCTTAAATCCAAAGATTAGTGCTTCTCTTGGCATTTGTCAGAAACTTTTTACTGCACTAGAAGTGGTTAATTCAGATACTCTAACCAGTCAGCGTTAGAATGAGGACAGTGGAGTGCTCAGTACTAATCAAATCATCTATATCAGCCTCTCTAGATCTTGGGGAGCATCAAAAAAGTGGAGGTAGAAAAAAGATAGAAAGGCCATTGGGTGGGGAAGCTTATTGTGAAAGGTCTTATAAACTCACTACAATGTGGCCACCAGCATCAGACTGGCACAAGTTTGGGCCTGCCAACATTTCATCATGGATAGAAATAAGGTTCATAAGGCCCCACCCCTCCCTGTGGGGGCTGTGGATAGTTATGGTTGCTGAGGGAAGGGGTGTCACAGTCTTCCATGCTACACCCACTGGTAAGTTGCCTGTGCTCTAGTAAATAACTTCCCATGGGTTTATGCTAGTAACTGGAACTGAACTCAGTGGGAGGTGTTCATACACATATCTCTGTGTATACACACACACACACACACACACACAAACACACACACAAACACATACATTTATATGAAGTCATCAAAAATAAATATGTAGATGATTTTTACAAGTGTGGTTATTTTATATACACACATATACATCTGGCTCCACTCAATAAAGTATCTAACTAGTTTCAGAAGGCAATGCCAGCGAGTGACAGATATATAAACATGAGAGCCTTTGAAGTGTTGTGACATGGGACTCCAACACCCTACTTTAGAGATTGACAAACTTTTGTGTAATGTGTGAATACTTGAGTATAGCAGTGTTCCGGCACACAAGCACGAGGCCAGGCTTAGTCAGTGAGCCGTATGATCAGGAAAGTAGCAAAGGCCTAAGAAAATGAATGACATGAAATTACACATACTGTATGATCTTCACTCCAAAAGGTGATGTAACAATGCTACAGAAAAGAGCTTTAAATAACAATATCTTCTCCTTTATGCCGAGTAACAATGATTTGGTCCCTGTTTTCTTACACTTTCACTTTTGAATGTATTAAAAATGAGGAAACGGTCACTGTTGGGGAGAGGCTGCCTCTCGGAGTCCAGGGTCAGCCTGAACAACGTGAAGAGGGCTGTCAATAAGTACAATGACATAAATAATTTAAAAGAAAAAGAGAAGAGGAAGAAGTGGGGGTAAGGAAAAGAAATGGAAAAGGAAAACAAATGACTGTGCTGTTGCTAGGAAACCAGAGATTCCCAGGCCTATTAAGGTTTGAAAATAATCCTTTGGACATATTGATATGAATTCAGGAAAACACTTGTTACTTTCGTCTTGATTCTCATTTGAAACATAGGCATGTATTAAGCTTCAGAATTGACACTTTGGACTCTTCTTTTTTTCCTCAAATGAATTCAGATTGTTGGTGATTGGAGAAATGCTTCAGCTTGTCCGGAGTCTGGGGCTTCATGGAGCTCCCCCAGAGCCACAGTGCTGGAAAATGCTGCCTGCTTTTCTAAAGCTCTTTTTAATGACTCATGTTCTTAATCGCCTCTGTTCAATGACAAAAGAAGCACTGTTGTTAGGCGGGCTGCGCAGCGCATTACACAAGTTTACCCTGGCAGGCCGCTGGGCTCAACTGCAAGCCTGTGTCAGCACTTTTCAGTCCCACTAATAGGAATACAGATGGATGTGCGAGCAGTTGGGACATCTCACAGGGCCAAGCAAAACATGGAAAACAAAGGCTTTTATCAGATCCATGCTAACCACAGCTCCCTACGGTATTGCTAAATCCATATTCCACTCTTAACTTTCCATAGACAAAATAGTTCTCACCTGAGAGAAACCAGATTTCACTGACAGCCTAGGGCCCCAGTTTGTTTTTCTGCAGGGTGCATAATTACCCCCTTAGGAAATGGGAAAATGAAGTCTTTTTGGACCTTTCTTTGGAACTTAAAAAACAACTTAACAGCTTTGAACACACAAGATGCAAATGGAAGACAGTGGCCGCGGTTGGGCTAAAGCTGAGCAAGTGTGGGAAAGGGAAAGTGGTATCTGAGGCTTAAAAGGAGAGAAACTTTTCTTGAAGAATCTTCTGTTTTGCGAGCCTTCCTCATGCACCATAAAAGTGGCCACCTCCTTGTCTTCAGCTCACACTAATCTACCTCAGAAAAACACTCTCTCCTAAGAGAATGTCATTCCCGAGACAATTTAACTTACTTTGTCTATGATAGATATGTGCTCTTATTGGGGGGGGGGGGAGTCCTGTGTGTCTGGGGGGGGAGGGAGAGAGAAAGAGTGTCTGTGGAATATTTACTGGAAACAAACAATTTAGTTGAAAACTGGATGGCCAGTCCAACTGTTGATGCTTTAGCTCTGACTGCAGTGAAATGTCTCCTGCTTTAAGGGCGTGTAACAATCACCCCAAGAGTCAGCAACTGATGTGAGCAAGCAGTCATTTTTCCCACAGTCTACAGGCCTATGGTGAATGTAAGTCTTGGCAGCAATCAGACCTTAGTCTGGCATCATTCTGGGCCCTGCAGCCACTGGGCACTAACAATGGAGCACAGGAAGGAGAGACAGCTGAGAATAAGGCATCAACTGGGGAGCAACATGAAGCTGCTGCTGCTGATTTCCACTGGTCTAAGAAAACCCAAGATCAGGAGTTCAGGGAAACAGTAGCAGCAATATACCAGGAGGAAGAAGAAAGGAAGATTTGTAGGAAAATGGTGATTCTACTATGTTAAATAAGTAAAGCTCATAAAGTTTCAACTTCTGGAGAGAAAGGTAATTTCAGCTTGTCCAGTATTAAGGCTCTTGTGATGAGCAATGGCTTTAACATTTTTTATTACATTTACTAAGTGTCTTAGTCAGGGTTTCTATTCCTGCACAAAACATCATGACCAAGAAGCAAGCTGAAAAGAAAAGGGTTTATTCAGCTTATACTTCCACATTGCTGTTCATCTCCAAAAAAAGTCAGGACTGGAACTCAAGCAGGTCAGGAAGCAGGAGCTGATGCAGAGGCCATAAAGGAATGTTGCTCAGCCTGCTTTCTTATAGAGCCCAGGTCTACCAGCCCAGGGATGGCACCACCCACAATGGACTGGGCCCTCCCCCCTTGATCACTAGTTGAGAAAATGCCTTACAGCTGGATCTCATGGAGGCATTTCCTCAACTGAGGCTACTTTCTCTGTGATAACTCCAGCTTGTGTCACACAAAACCAGCCAGTACATTAAGGGGTGGGAGAGTTGGTACACATTCCATGGTGTGTAAATAAAGTTCAGAGGCTAACAGGATTTGATTCTTTCCTAGCAGGTAGGTTCCAGGGATTGAACTTGGGTCATTGGGCTTGGCAGCAAATGCCTTTCCCCACTAAATCATTCCCACTTTGACCAAGGGATTGGTATACATGGGTGCCAGGCAGAGGCTTAAAATCAAGTCATGTTTTCCTCATAGATAGACTACAGTTAAAGAACAATATGACCAGCACCACGAGATCTGTACAAAGCCTCACAGGAGCAGATACTGAGGTGAACTATCCTGTTGCTCTGGCTACATCCTTACAAATATATAAGAATTAGGGATGAGAAAGGAAATGAAATGGGCTGGGAGGTGTTAGACACCATCGACAATGTTTACTCTGGCAGTGAAGAAAAGATCTGAAGTAGACAGAGAAAATTGTCCTCTGATGAATCTAGACACCTGAAGGAGAAGGACCGACATCTGTTTTATGGTTTGAAATATTTCAACATTAAAATATTTGAGTTACTTTTAATATTGGGCAGAGAAGCAAATCTGGTTCTTACAGGCCATGGCATGCGAGAGAAAAGATTGGAAGTGAGCAAAAGGGGTAAGGTTCCTGGGGCTGCTGAAACTGGTCACAAAAAATCCCAGAAGCTTCCTGTCCAGGAGCTGAGAATAGAGACATCTGAGCACTGTCTACATTGTGATGTTCTGAGGGGAATCTTTTTTCAGTCTCTCCCTCTCTTTTTTTTTTTTTTTTTTTTTAGGATTTATTCATTTATTTATACATAAGTGCACTATAGCTATCTTCAGACACAGCAGAAGAGGGCATCAGATCTTGTGAGCCACCATGTGGTTGCTGGGAATTGAACTCTGGACCTCTGAAAGAGCAGTCGGTGCTCTAACCACTGAACCATCTCTCCAGCCCTTCAGCCTCTGTGACCATCAATCCTTGACCTTCTCTGGCTGGTAAATACAGCACCCGATCTTTGCTTTCCCTTTGTGTCATGCATGTGGCCATCTTCCCACTGCGTCCCTGTATCCAAGTTTCCTCTACCTACACGGATGCGTACTTCACTAGGAAAAGGACACCATGTTAGTATGAAGTCATCTTAATTTGACTGGTAACATTTGAAACTCTTTTACCAACTAAAGGCATGGGGTTTTTTGTTTGTTTTTTGTTTTTTTGTTGTTGTTGTTGTTGGTTTTTTTTTTTTTTTTTTTTTTTTTTTGCTGTTTTTGGCAGGGTTGTTATGTTTTTTTTTTTTTAATAAATGCAATATACAAACTTTATTTAACAAAACGGGTAAAGTGAAATGGCACTAATATTATGAAAAAACAAGAAAATCTATCTGTAGTGACGTAAAATAACCTCCCTGCAGTAGCACTTGACTGAGCTGTTGCTGTGAAGAATGCAGCTCATGCACAGGTACGGATGGAAGAGTTGTACGCTTTTACAAGTGCTCACTGAATGCCACCCTACATACACACATACACTAGATTTGAAAGACTAGAGGGTCCCAGCTGTGCTCACCTCTGCTGTTCTTTTGGTCGTCTGAAGAGAAGAATATGCGGTCCTGGCTCATGAATCATGGAATGAACCCATCCTAGACTCTGTTGCACACCAAGTCTCTTCGGACATCAGATGAGTTTTTGGGTACTTGTTTAGAGCCTTCTCTGGGTAACATGGCATGCCGGTACTCAGAGTGCTCATTGGAATACTTGTCTGAGTAGTAGATCTGCTTGTGGCCCGTCCTGCTTGCGCACAGAGGAGAAAATGGGAACAGGAAACGGCCGACACAACGACTTGAATGAGGCTTGTTTGTTTGTTTATTGAGGTACTAGAAATTAGAACTTCACTGGATATTTCCAGAAGATACAAATCAACCTGTAGGAGGAGCCAAGGTACTGCTATTGTTTGCTTATTATTATCAAATATTTATATGTGCCTAAATCCATAGGGAAGGTATCATGTGCTGCTAACCTCCTAATGTGCTCCTGGGGAACCAAAGGCTTTCTTCCCTCACTGAAGAAGACTAGATCTTCTGCTTCCTCCATCCTGCCTCTCAGATCCACCCACACCTTACTCATCACAAACCAGCCCACACGGGGTGACTCACTGCCATGCTCCCCTGCCCATTACTGCATCATTTTATTACCCAGGGAGAAAATCCTTCTGGGTATGGCCACAAATTCCCAGGTTGCATACTTTGCCCTGGGGCTACCTTTTAATCCTTAGCTCTTCCACAATTTCTTTGAACAACACAATCTGGCAGCAGGGGTCAGCTTCACTTTCCCTAATTTGTTTTTCAGACATTATCTCTGATCTGGTGTGAGAACTGAGCAGACTATATATACAGCCTGGCTCTTGCCAACTTCCCCATCTTTCGCCAGATACCCTCCACTGTGAGATAGCCTCTACATGCACTGAATCTTGAACTAAACTGAGACCTTTCTACCCTATACATTTTTTTGAAGCTGGTCCTTGACAGAGGCTCTGGGTTATTCTTGCAGGTACTTGGATATCAGCTCATTCTTGGAACTAACTGAAGTAGGAACTTAAGGGTCCTTTGGAAAGTTGGTTGGGTGGTGTTTTACTGGGGCAAACATATAAAAGAATGTTTAGTTAGTTAAAGTGGACACGGGTGTGAAAGGCTAAGGCTGACGCATGAGGGAATGTTTTACTGAAGTAGACACAGGAGAGAGGATGCTCTGCTAAAGCAAGCACGTGAGAGGACACGTGATGGAGGGTGCTTTGCTGAGCACACTAATGTATTAGTCTGCCTTACACGCATAGTTGAGCTGCATTTGTCTGGATTCCATAGAAACACACCAACAATCTTCTGGTGGTGTGCTAGAGTTTTTTGCCACTCCCATGGACTCGGGCTGGTTGGATGCACTTGCGTGGCAATTGCTGTGCTGAGGCAAGGCACATGGGAGGCATGTGATGCTTGCAGGGTATAAAGAGCTCTCTACAGAGTCACAGAGGCCGAGCTTAGCTTGCTGGTGCAGCCAGCTGTCCGATGCTTGTGGGTCTTGGGTCTTTGCCTACCTTTGCTTCCCTGAGAAAGGCACAGCTGAGGACTTCTCCTGGTGTTCCTGCTGATCCCTCCTGCTGACTTGAGCCAAGGCTGATGTCTGGCTGTCTCTGCTAGGTCCTGATACCACTGTTGCTCATCTGACTCTACCGAACTGGACTGCTGGTGTATCCATGAAATGTTTGGGAATGGATGGAGCTACCACTGCCTGCTGACCTGTGAACTGAGCTGCCCATTTCCAGACAACACAGACAGGAGTTACTGTAAAGAACCTTTCTGAACAGATCCATTTCCCCATATCCATTTCTTCTCACTACCTCTGGTGGGTGGTGGGCTACAAGAGAGGTTATAGTGCTTTAAGGCCTATCATTAAAATTAAGTTTGAAAAAATTAAAGTTACAACTAACTTACATCTTTAAACATCACTTTTTTGTAAAGGTTCTTCTCGGATCCCCATACACACACACACACACACACACACACACACACACACATACACACCATCATCATTCTCACTGAATCATTCTTCTATGCATTTCTCTTTAGAGTTATTCCATTCTTTTTGTGCTAGTATATGTCTTGTTTGTAAAAAAAATAAATGTGCTATCAGTTTGTCTGTCTGCACCCTTTGTATTTGATAGCTTTTTGGCTATCTTGTTGTTAACCTTCTTCAAGAAACTTGGCTCATTTACCAAGTAATGTGGTGTGTGTGTGTGTGTGTGTGTGTGTGTGTGTGCGCGCGTGCGCGCGCGCACGCGTGTTGTAGATTTAGTTCATTAGAAACTTTTCTTCCACCTAATAAAATGGCATCTAATAGATGTCTAATAAATGTGAATAAAGTTAAAAAATAGCTTTGCCTTCCAAAATCTTCACATTTTTGAACACAAATCAGAAAGCATAGAATTATATTACCTTGGCCACTTGTTTGCACTGGTGTCTAGATTCTGGTAGCCAGATACCTGTCCTAAGTTACTGTCACTGCATTTTGCAGTCTCTTATACTGAAGTCTTAGCTTCAAATTTCTGGTTTCTTCCATTAGTGTATGAAACAGGAACCTAGAATATCAACCGTTCTCCCCGGACCCTCCTGGACTTTGACATACCGTGTGTAGATTTCTGGTTTCTTCCATTAGTCTATGAAACAGGAGCCTAGAATATCAACCGTTCTCCCGGCCCTCCTGGACTTTGACATACCGTGTGTAGAGCAGCAGCAGCTTGTGCTCCCCTGTGCCTTAGGGAAGAGCGGCAGAAGGACCACAGCTGCCTCTGCGTCTTGCCTTGAGACCTGATTCTGTTCTCCTTGTATCTCATCTGTGCCTCCCCCATCTAGATCTGCCTTATGATTGTAACCCTTTCTGGCTTGGCACGGCTGTGGGCATAAAAGCGAATCCAGATTAAACTAACACGGCAACCTATGTTACATTTGTTAGCCATGTTAACCTGTGTGGTCTCCTATTGGAAACTGCACAGAACTCGGGATATTTGTCTTGTGAAAAGCAGAGACCCTCCCCACCAACCACTGAGATGTGTGTCTTTACCAACTTCAGTGTGGACATGAACAGTTTCATTTAGCTCTGTACGCTTTTTAACAATTTTAGGCGGAAATGAGATCATTGATACAATTAACAGTGCTTAAGCCTTGAAAACACATCATGTTAACCCAGTGTCAGTGCCCAGAGGACACTTAAGAAAAGCTCCTGAGGGTGGCCTAGATTTTTCCCATGCTCTGGATACCATTGTCTCTCAGAGTGTAGGTCAGGCTAGAGACATCTTGGAACTGTGATTGTTAAACTGGTGTAAAAGTTTGACCCAGTCTCTTAAATAATCATCATTTGTTTAGCAAGTTCCTGTGAAGAAAGTTATGCAGCTATCTTGTGAAGTGGCTTCTAAAAAGCTTTTATTTTGTCTAGCCGTGATAAGAATCATTACATGGCGGGTCTAACTGATGGTGTGGAGTTCGTGTGCGACCCAGCAATGTCTATGAGGAAAAGAATTCGACAGTAAATACCAATGATTTAATATAGACTATGTTTCCAATTCAATTTGCTTTGATAAAATCAAATAATCCCCAGGAACACAAATATTTGTCTATGGTGATTGGATAGTCTTCTAAAATTGGCCTTCTCAGTGCCTCAGAAAGTCGTTTGTCCTTTCTACAGCCCACACGTTGCCAGGAGGTGAACAATGCTGAGAAATTCCTGTGGTGTTCTAAGCGTCTGTGCTATCTAGCAGGGAAACATCAGGGTCCCTGTGCTTCTTCTAAACGTAGCATGCCTTTTACTCGCCGCCTCTGTCTTAATAAATAAAACAAAACAGACTCTTGAACCCTAAAAGCACTGTAAATTCATAACATTTTTCCTTTGAAGTAAAAATATCCTACGCGACTGCAGTGAACTATGAAAACGATTCATATAATCAGGAGACTTGATAACCACAAATGTAAAACTTTTCCCCAGTAGAATAGGCTAAATTTCTCAAAGAAAACGTGTATTGTTAAAGAGTTTGGTAATGTGATTTTATTTTAATATGGTGTTTTATACTTTAGGATATATTAAAAATGAGTCAACTCTAAGTATACATATATTATATGCATACACTAGCCCTATTTAGATTTTTTAAATGTCCCATTTTATCTTAGTATTAAGTTTCCTAACTTATATACTAATATATAATTATAGTTATATATATATATATATACTAATTAATATATAGTTACATAATTCTAATCAGGAAATAATGTCCTTTTAAAAAAAGGATAAGTTATTTACTCCAATAAACTCATCACAGCTTAAAGAGTTATCAAAAGTGCCACATACATGAAAATTAGAAAACATCACAGCATTAAATATAGATAGCTCTGTACCCTTTCAAGGTTAAATCAAACACACCTGATTCATTTTTTAACTTTATTTTAAAAAACAAAGATAAAAGTACAAATTTTCACCATTTTTGCATAAAAGTATATGAATACATTTTTAAGGTATTTAAGGTAATTAAGTATTTGTGGGTATATATACATACACATATGTATATATATAACAACAATATAGAAAAAGAGGCTATTAATTTGAGAGGATAGGAGAGAGACTAGGAGTGATACTGTTCTATTTTAATTAAAATATATTCTTTTTTGTTGTTGTTGTTGAACTTCACACAGTCTGTGAGTTGTTTCTGGGGTGTTCAGAGCTTTCTGGAGTTAGTACCCCATTATCAGTGACTGCATATTATGTCTGTTCTTTTGTGACTGGGTTATCTCACTCAGGATGATATTCTCTAGATGCATCCATTTTCCTAGGAATTTCATAAAGTCATTGTTTCTGATAGCTGAGTAAATGTACCACAATTTTTGTATTTATTCATCTACTGAAGGACATCTGTGTTCTTTCCAGCTTCTGATTATTATAAATAGAGCTGCAATGAACATTGTGGTGCATGTATCTTTGTTGTATGTTGGAGCATCTCTGGGGTAAATGCCCAGAAGTGGAATAACTGGGTCTTCAGGTAGTACTGTGTGCATTTTTCTGAGGAACCGCCAGACTGATTTCCAGAGTGGTTGTACCAGTTTACAACCCCACCAACAGTGGAGAAGTGTTCCTCTTTCTCCACATCCTCGACAGCATCTGTTGTCATCTGAGTTTTGGATCTTGGCCAATCTGACTAGTGTGAGGTGGAATCTCAGGGTTGTTTTGATTTGCATTTCCCTGATGGCTAAGGATGTCGAGCACTTCCTTAGATATTTCTCAGCCATTCCATATATTCCTCAATTGAGAACGTTTTGTTTAAGTCTGTACCCCATTTTTTTAATAGGGTTGTTTAATTCTCTGGTGTCTAGCTTTTTGAGTTCTTTGTATACCTTGGATATTAGGCCTCTATCTGATGTGGGGTTGGTAAAGATCTTCTCCCACTCTGTTGGCTGCTGTTTTGTTTTCTTGACAGTGTCCTTAGCCTTACAGAAACTTTGCAATCTCATCAAGTCCCATTTGTCAATCTTTGACCTTAGAGTTCGAGCCATTGGTGTTCTGTTCAGGAAATTTTCTTCTGTGCCTGAACACACCTGATTCTTACATGTAAGCTTTCAGGAAAAGATGGCTAACAATCAGCAAGACGTGGAAATTAACATTCTTCCCTTAAATCAAAAGCATACATAGCTTCCCTCAACCAGCCTCGGGTGTTCTGAGACAATGATGCAGTGAGTGAGAAGAAGCATCGCACTGAGCTTTGGAAGATGAGACTCAGAGACTGCGAGTTATACAGATCCCATTAGTCACCACAGCAAGCCTGTGACTACCAAAGGGCACTTCGATGAACTCCATCTGTCTTAAAGACTATAATAGGTATTTCTCTCCTCTTCCTACACCATCTTATGGATGGACTTGAAGTTCTCCCACCACCTTTATCTACCTGACTCGCTGACCACGCTGTTCCCTCTCCCCTCTATGAGCCATGCTCCCTGCCCTTCCATCTTCTCCCTGACCCTGCTAATGAGTCTGAGATAATCCCTGCTTTGTCCCACATCATCACTAAAGCTTTGCTTTCATAGTCAGTGCTCCAGGTTGGCCTTGGCGCTGTGAACAGCAGCAGGTCTCTTTAAGAGCTTTGCTTCTAGAGACACTAAACCTGTGCTCCAATCCCAACTCATTTCCTACTGCCCTGAAGCAGGTTAACCAACCCCACTAAATGTCTGTGACTGCCCCGTCCATAGATTGAGACTTTAGAACTTCTCTAGAAGATAGTTTAGAAAGAGGGGGTCCAGAAAAAAATTCACTACAATGATGGTAGAAAATAAATATGCAATAAATGTCAGGTTTCCTTTGCGTTTATACTTCTCATTTCACCAACACAGAAGTTCCACCCCGCGCAAAGGTGTTTCTATCATTTTTATGTCTCCGAGTAACTCTTATGAGTCTCATGCTTGATCTAAAATCAGTATAAGTCATCCAGTAGCTCACATGCACTTGCCAAAGAACAGAAGCACTGAACAGAGATGGTTCCAGGCGATTCCACATGAGGAGGTCGCTGTGTCAGCCCTGCCTCTTGCTTGCCGAATGGAGCACACACAAGGTCTGTACAAATTACATAAAGGAATGATTTGTTCAGGACAAGAGTGAATTCAAGGGACAGTTGAAAGTCTTGACTTCTCTTCTTACATGAGATAACATGAGTTCAGAAACCCCCACACAAAGTTCTAAAATATCTCTCTTAAAGAAAAACTTGTTGGGCTGGGGGGGGGGGGGAGGGATGGCTCACTGGTTAAGAGCACTGACTGCTCTTCCAGAGGTCCTGAGTTCAAATCCCAGCAACCACATGGTGGCTCACAACCATCTGTAATGAGATCAGATGCCTTCTTCTGGTGTGTCTGGTGACAGCTACAGTGTGTTCATATAAATAAATAAATAAATCTTTTTTAAAAAAAAGAAGAAAAGAAAAACTTGTCTTCTCCCATGATTTCTTCCAAAGTATATGGACCAGAGGAATATGCTCAGCTCCGAGGTAAGAGGGTTCAAGAAACTGATCATGGGAAAATAGACTTGTGCCCATGTGAAAACCGGAATGAAGGTTTTGTGTGCATAGTAAAGGCTCCCTGTGTTCATAAAGAAGCGCTGTGCTGTCTAAGTCTCAAATGACTTTATCAGAAGACATGTTTGACCATGCTTCCCGGGTCTACTAACAAAACTACCTTAGAAAACTTTTACACTCACATCTACTTTGTAAGCTTATCAATATTTTTAAAGTATGTATATATAAGTTCTAATAGTGCTGGAGATTGAACCCAGGGCCTTATGCATCCTAGGTAAGCACTCTGGGGCTGCCTCTGAGCCATAACCCACACACCAAAATACCACTAAACCTGGTAAGGAAGGGAGACACGTTCCCCCTTAGGGCCTGTTCAAAACAGACAAACCCCTTAAAAGAACATCCAAAGTAGACCCTCATCCTACACACTTTAAAGTACAATACATTGTAAATTGTAATGCGGATATTTGGACATGTTCTATCTTTTATAAGACTGGGTCTATTTACCAAACACTCATATAGACAATTGAAAAGTTCCAGTACAGACCCTTTCTTTGATGTCCATGTCCTTCAAACATGAACTGTGCTAAGCTGGGCAGACACTGAATGTCAAAGGACAGTTCTCACTGTGATAGTTTTGCTCTGTCTTAGCTCCAGCCAGTCACGTACACTCATAGGAGTCACATGACTCCCAACGGCCTTTTCATTTTCTCCTCTTGACCTTCACAGTCTCTCATTTGTCTCCTGACAGCTTTATTTCCAAGGTGAACTTCTAAAATCTCTGCTTTATCGTACTTTGATAGCTAACTTACCATAATCTCAACTATTGTACTTTTTAAAATGTGACTACTGATAACCTGTTAAAACTTTGCATTTGAAGATAAAATATCTACTTTGCACTGGAGTAAGAAGTGAGTTTAGGAAATTAAAAAAAAAAAAAAAAACAGTCCAATATGTGCTCCTCAGTATATAGATTAAAGGCAGGTGGTAATTTATGTCACACAGCACAAAGTTAGGTCAAGTTTAGGGTAACCAATTTTTCTTTATACCAATTTATGTACCTAGAAAACGCCTGAATTTTTTATCATAAAAATGTGTTGAGATTTATATCTGATCAATAAACATTCTCAGAGAAGAGGGACCCAAATAGCTATTGGTTTCAGTTTATTACATGCAGTGTCTTAGGCACATTGGAGCCCCAGCCCTTCCTCAACCTTAGGCAGCTCGGGACAGGAGTAAAATGTGGTAGACAGGATAAGACATGCAGTGTGTGTGTGGGGGGGGTGGGTGGGTGTGTGCTGTGTGTGCCAAGGAAGCCAGAAGAGGGTCCTGGAGCTGTAGTTACAGGTGGTTGTAAGTTGCCTGACATAGGTGCTTGGAATCAAACTCTGGTCCTCGGGAAGAGCAGAAAGCACCTTATGAAGTTACCCCTCAGCCTCATAAAGTTATTCAGAGGGAGTTTAAGGCAGGAAACTCTATATACTTGTTTCTTCAAACCAAAGGGTAGGACATGGAAATTTATGGGCTAGACAGAGAAGTTGCTGGCTGTACAATAGTGATGGAAATAATTTCTGTGATCTTGGACCCCTTGTATGGTCAAGTTTACATAAGCTTCAAAAGTGTTTGTGTGTTAAGTGCCTAAAGATGCCTAAGGAATAATAGCTTCTCAGTGCAGGTATATGCACTCCCTTTCCGTCATAGGCTCTGTTGCTACATTTTCAATATGTTTGCAAGCCTCCAAAGACATTCTGGATGCCTATCTGGAAATGTTTGATTTTTCAAAAGTACCAGTGGGCTTGGCATATTGAAAGTCACTTTGCATTATTAGCAAGTAGAAAGGCTATTAATAGACAGGAAACTCATGCTTTAGACCGATTGGGCACTGGGTGGTGTAGTGTACAAGAAAGGACAATGAACTCCTTGTTAAAAAACATAAATTCTCATCTCACTCTTTCATTATAAAACTCGAGCCCTGAAAAAAAAGAAGAAGACAACTAAAAAAGTTATTGTCCTTTGTGAAGGAATTATTTATATTTTTAATTATAATTTTGTCATTTCCCCCTTTCCTTTCCCCTTCCTACCTCCAGCATCTCCCATGAATGACCCTGCTCACACTCTGTCTCTCTCTCTGTGCCTCTCCCTCCCCCCCTTTCTCCCTCCTCCCTCCCTCCCTCCCTCTCTCTCTCTCTCTCTCTCTCTCTCTCTCTCCCCCTCTCTCTCCCTCTCTCTCTCTCTCTCCCTCCCTCCCTCCCTCCCTCCCTCCCTCCCTCTTTCTCTCTCTCTCTCTCTCTCTCTCTCTCTCTCTCTCTCCATCTCGCTCTTGCTCTCTCTTGACAGCTATGATAATGGTGCTTCATGGGTGTAGCTTCTCTGACATTTTTAGAAGACACAATCTCCCATCACCATGGCTTTAGCAAGGTCTTGCACATTTCTGAGCCTCACTTTCCTATTCTCTAACATGAAGTACCTCTTCCTTAAAAATTTGGTTTTAAACAACTGAATAATAAATTCTGGTTAAAACACTTCTGGTATTTGTTAAGGGTTTATGAATCAATTTCTTCATGTTTATCCTCCAGTTAAAATTCAAATTGTCAAGCTGCTAGTGTATGCTCTCTCCAGTTTCTTTTTGGAGGCACTCAGAGCTATGACTTTTCCTCTTAGCACAGCTTTCATTGTGTCCCATAAGTCTGGTGTGTTGTGCCTTCATTTTCATTAAATTCTAAAAGGTCTTTTTTTTCCCTTGACCAATTTACCATTGAGTAGAGCCTTGTTCAGTTTTCACGTGAATGTGGCTTTCCGTTACTTGTCACTTCTTGTGTTTGCAAGTGGTAAGCTGCGTTTGCTTGTTTGCATGTGCTTGGCTACACACTTATAATCACATTTAAAATATCAGACAGTTCCATTAAGCTGCAGGAGGACAGTATTCAGGATTGCCTAGCATTGCTGAGGGGGAACATGGTATGTTGGGACTTCAAGGTTAAGGGACTCCTCAGAGGAAACTGATCTGCTCATCAACAGTTGCAGGTGTCTCTAAAGCCCTCCCACTGCATCCCAAGCCACTGACAAAGAGACAGCAGCCAGGGCAACGGGCAAAGCATCCTCGCCAGGGCAACGGGCAAAGCATCCTCGAGTTATGGGGGAAATCACAGCACGTCACATGGTTTGGAGAACACAGACATGCAAATATATTGTGAAGTCTGCACAGACTCTGGACTGCCGCAGGAGACAGCAGGTCATTTGAGTGAAAATCAGCTTCAAATCAAGAAATGTCAGGAAAGGCTGGCGCAGTGTGGGATAGTACCTGGCGCTCTGACAGGCACAGATCAGATGGGATAAAGCACAGAGAAGCAGACCAGACCCGGCGATGCTCAGTGGCGCTTCCCTAACCTATGGACTGCATTAGACAGAATGTGCTGTACTCGATATCCCTTTCCCTCCATGCTGTGTGTAATATGTAGATTAATTGTGAACTTGCCTTGTGGTTTACACTAAGTTTATCTCAAAATGATACACAGACCTATTAAGAAAAATCAGATAAATTGGCATGACATCAAACATTTACAGAAACAGGACACAAACCAGCAGGTGGCCAGAGGAAGCCCCAGTCTTATTTGAGGGCACTGCCTCCACTGTGGGCTTTTATTCTGACTATGGTACTTCTCATGTTGCTTACCACAAGACCAGGTTTTAAATGCTCTGAAAACTGGCTTTCTATACACCAGAGCAACACAAAGATGGGTTTTATTGATTTAGTGGGAGGAGAGAATCATTCTTTCTGTTTCCATGACAACTCAAAATGAAATGATCTGCCTGAAGTTCACTGTCCTCATTGACTCTTCTGTGACCAATTCCTTATCTTCCCCTTTGTTAAAACGATTACAGCTTCTTTCCCCAGATACTATTGCTATTTTCCCCACTTTATAGCAACAAGAATCATTTTCCTATTGAGAATATTTACAGTCATTCTGGCTTTTCCTTTCTTTTAATTTTATTTTAATATTTTATAGAAGACAGACCTTCCTCCCACAGTAGAATCCCTGCCAGAAAGAGCTACCACCCATCGGCCCACTTTCCCTGCTCGTCTCACCCTAGGAGTAAGAAAACCCAGACATTTATCTGGATATAAAACCGGCCTTGCCTGAGAAAGTATGAAACTCTGAGACAAGAGAGGAAATGCCTCAGACAATAGCAGAAGCTACACAGTTCATAAACTCTCAAATCAAGCCACACCCATTGGCGTGATCTTGAGCCAGTAAACACACAGTGCTCTTAGCACCGTGACTTACAGGAGACAGAAAGAGAAAAGTCATCCGTCTTAGAAGCTCAACTCCAAATATGATGCCCATAAAAGTGGGACACTCACTTTTAGGAGCCAGACCACTACACAGGAAGTCCTTTGCTTCCTAACAATGGTGTTTTCCTAGAGCATGAGCACAGCAGTTCTGCAGAGCCGCCAACACGATCAGTACTTTCATATGGAGCTGTAAAAAGGAAAAGGACTGAGGGCAGGGACCATCGGTCTGGAAATCTTAACAAACTGGCCGTGACAATTTTCAAATGCCCCTTGAAGGTCAGTACAAGCATACTCCAGCAGATCACACATCTGGAGAATTCAAAGCTAAGAAAAGAAAGCACTATCAGGAAACCTTAAGTCGTCTCTATGAATTATATTTACAATGGAATCTTCGTGTTTAGTCTTGTAACTGTAAAAGAAAGCCTGACTAAGCAGGAAGAAATGTTCAACATGTAACATAAAATAGCATTTGATTCTTATGAAAAGTATTGTGATGAGTAAAGAAAAGGCGTCCTGATGATGCAGACATACTCAAGTGGTCCATTCTTCCCCTGCCCGAGCCAGCTTCCCCTAACTGATGATGCTCTAAGAACTTCCAGAAATCTTTCAGTCTCCTTCCTTCCTCTGTTGTGTCTCATGACCAAGTCCAGAAGATACAGATTTGCTTCTCACTATCTCCTCCTAATGAGATGCCTGCCCAGAACCTCACCACTAGCATTTACAATGGGTCTCCTGTTTCCATGCTTCCCATGAGTCATGCTGATGTCCTTCAGTGTCACCTTGGACTGAATCATAGCCTTTCTTCTAGTCTGTTAAATGCTTCCAGCATAAATAAACAGCTTACAGGTGACCTCTTCTGCCTTCTAATTTGAGTGTTTTTAATAGTCCCAGAATTCCTTCCCTTTATCACCATTCAGATACACCCAGACGCCAAGAATCAGCATTCAGCTCTTTTGAAAAAGAAAAGAAAAGAAAAAGGTCAAAGCCAGGATTGTAGATGAGACTCCCAAAACATACATCCTATCACTGCTGCCCTTGGTTGTCCTCCACAGGGAGATGGTAAATCTCTATTCCTGAGGACACCACGCACGTCAGAAACAGGGCCCAGAGCACCCTGAACTAGACCTGGCTTGAATGTCCTCTCCCTGAGGTCTAGCTTTCATGATACTAGAAGAATCCATGCAAGCTTCCAAAGAAGGAAAGAAATTAACAGTCTAACATGGCAATGATGCCCATGGACCACAACACTGACTAGCGTAGCATGATATCCCTAAGGGTTCGGTGGTGGCACACGTATGCTGTCAGTAAGCAAAGTTCTCTAACTGGTATTAAGATCCATGCAACAAGAGGGAAAATGTGACTGGTATTAGAAACCTAGCTAACGACTCAATACTAGTGAAATCAAAGTACTGGAGAACAATCTACAACTCTTAACTTACTAAAAGAGCATAATCCTTAGCAGCGGTCTATCAACATTTGTCCTTACACCCACAGATAAGTATAGTCTTCACACTCATCACGAAAACACCTCTTCGCAACAGAGAAAAGCCACAACTAATCAAAATGGAAAGTTGTGGAACCAGTCCTGATAAATGAATCTACAAAACACTCCCAGGCTAAGGCTCAGGGAACACTGAACAAAGAAACAAAATATAAGAGCCAGAGGATCGGGGGGGGGGGGGGGGTTGTGTCTCCAAGTGATGTCAGAAGCTACACCCATAAAGACTCACCAGCATGACCATCCAAGCATGAGCTGAAGAAGAATGACATCAATAGACAGGCTGAACTGGACTGGGACAGGGCTGGTGGGGAGGGACAGGATGACTCAGCCCTGCACAGAAGTTATAGGTGACTGAGGAAAGGTAGGAGCAGGAAGGGTAGACGTTCTCAGGGAAGAGCACACCAGCTGGTCGTCCAGTGCCAAATGCTCATCCCTAAAAATATACATACAAGTATATTTTAAAATATACATTTACGTGCAGAAATATACATACAAGTAACATTATACAGACTGAACGGTGTATACTTAGGAACACATACACAATGGTGCACAGGTGTGTGTGTGCGTGCGTACATTAATAAAAATTAGTAAAACAAGAGGCTATAAAGTTGAAAGGTAGCAAGCAGTATATGGAAGAATTTGGAGAAGTGGAAAAAAGAAATGTAGTAATTAGCTTATAATCTCAAAATAAATAAATAAGGTCAAAGTTTGTTCTCATTTATACCTTAGTACATTCTCATACTATATAATTTATCTTTGTGTTTTTGGAAATGATAGATGGATCCACAATTTTTTTAAATTATCCAAACAAGAGGACTTGTTACATCACAATCACGGGTAGAGCTCTTCCTTCTGTGTCTCTCTAGACTGTTCATGTAAATGCTTACAGACATTGAAATGTAAACACTTACAGACACTGAAAGGCAGAGTTCCCTGAATTTTGGGGGAGGGGTATGATATAAAAGAGAAATGTACAGTTTTTAAAACTGACGCTTTCATATAACACTGTCTTACAGATCTCTGTAAGTACATATATAAATCCTATTTTGTTTTTCACATTTTACAGACTTAATTCCTCATATAAGTGATAATTGATTCAATAGTTTTACTCTTAATGGATATGCATTTTATATGATTGGTCCTGTAAGTAATATAACTGTACATACACACAAACACACTTGCACACACAGAAACATATCTGGAAAAAAGTGACTCTGTAACACAGGCTGGACTCATTTGTAAATTCTCCTGCTGCTACTGTCTGAGTGGTGGGCTGCAAGGATGTACCAAAGCCATGTTGACGTTCATCAGTGTTCTTGTCTATAAGACAAAGGACTCACATTCCATTTGGTAAATGTCTTATTACGCTTTCTCTGGATGTGATAAAACACCAGGACCAAAAGCAAGTTGGGGCAGAAAGAGTTTATTCGAGCTTGCAGTTGTAGTGTCATCTTGAAGTCTGGGTAAAATCTTCGAGAGGGAATCTGAAGGCAGAAAGTGGAACATAGGCCTTGAAGGAGCGCTGCTGACAGGCCTGCTTTCCTATACCCAGGACTTTCTTCTCAGTGAACCAGGCCCTTCAAAATAAATAATAAAAACTCACTCACAGACTTATCCCCAGGCCAGTCTGGTGGAGGCAATTCCTCGGATTTCTCTAGGTTTTCGTCAAGTCGACAAAAAACGAACATGCACAATGGAAGTTGGTGCCGGGTTTATGAGGCATTGCTGCCGTGGCAGACCTGACCATGTTGCCTAGAAGATGATTCTGGAAGGACTTTGGAATTTCAGGATTGAGAAGCTTTTGACTGCTCAAAGCTTGATGAACTGCTGTGGGGATGTGGAAGAAAAAATACAGATGATGGAACCTGGTTTGTGATGTTTCAGAACAAAACAAAGACTCAGGGAAGTTTATGATATTTTGAATTACAGATATGTAGTTTCTGGTCAGGTGAGATTGTAAACCAGATGCCCTGAGGTAAGAATCATAAACTAATGGCCATGTGGGTTGGCTAATTGGAGTTAATTGTAGCCCAGACCTAACATGGTAAATTATATAATGGGATTATTGGCTGGAAAATAGACATACTAGCATAGAGAAGATATCTCCCCAGCTCTTGTACTGATTAAGGCTTATTGTAAATATAAAGATTGCGTATCTTTTTCTCCAGGAAGTAGATGGGCAAAAGCCAGGTAGAAATCCTGGATTGGGATTAAATATTTTCAACAACAGGTATCCCCTGGGCAGGTGGTCTACACTGTATAAGAAAGCAGATGAGCAAGCAGGAAAGTAAGCAGCATTCCTCCATGCCTCTGCCACAGGGCAGTCCTGCTTTGGCTACTCTCACTGTAGCAGGACCTAGATAAGTAAGTCAGATAAATTCTTCCTTCCTCACGTTGGTTTTGGTCATGGTGTCCTGTCACAGCAATAAAACAAGCTAGGTGGCAATCATTAATTCAGAACAAAGAGTTAACATAAGAAGCAACACACACACACTCACACAGGATGGGATATGAAGTAGATTTGATTAATTTTCACTTTATAAACTTTCTAATATTTAAACATCTAAAGGCATCCTTCGGTGTAACATTCTGCTCTGTGTCTCTGTCTCTTTCATATATACACAAAGACAGAAATTCTTAGCCACAACTTTCTTATTTCCAAAGTCCCATATGTTTTTATAACTCTTTGAATGCAGAACAAGGATCAGCTGCCTTTCTATGTGCTTCCTTGGTTGTAATGTCTTCATTGTAACTTCTTCAGTTATAAGATGGGTTTAGCTGGATGGTGGTGTCATATGCCTTTAACCTCAGCAGTAGGACGGCAGAGGCAAGCAGATCTCTGACTCTAAGGTCAACCCCATCTGCAGAGACAGCAGGGCTACACAGAGAAACCCTGTTTCCAAAACCGAAACAATAGCAACAAACGACAGCACACAAAGAATGAATTTGACTTTTCAAGTAGCCAAGATAACCATAGCCAGATAACATAAAATTAAAGCTGAGCTATGGATGTGGCTCAGTAGGTGAGGTGTCTGCCATGGAAGCATGAAGACTGAAGTTTGGGTCTTCTGTAACACCATAAAAACCAACTGGGCAACCCCAGTGATTAGGAGGTGGAGCCAAGGGATCTCTGGGGGAATATTAGCTAATGATCTTAACCAAATCTGCAAGTTCCAGGCTCATCAAGACATAGCTTTAGTACATAAACCAAAGAGCAGTTGAGGAACACACTCCAAGTGACCTCTGCATGCACACATATAAACCAGCATGCATGTAAACATGTATAAGTACATACATGCACATGCAAAAAAAACAAATAAAATAAAATTAGTTATCAAGCAACATAAAAACTGTGGCTAATAATCTCTGTCTTTGTGTATATGTAGAAGAGACTGAGAAAGGGGCAGGTAAACAGATAGAGTTGGTGACACAGTGAAAAACTAGTTTGGATGGATGTTTCCGGAAAGTATTTAAGTATGTTTTATGACAGTGTGTCTAAAATGTTCCCAAGGTCATGGCTCTGAAGGACAATTCCCATTTGGATGCAGACATTATGGCATGTTTACTTTAAAAGATTGATGATTTTATAGCTACAACTCATAAAGCTGGTGGTCATAAAACACCTAGCTCTCTCCTGGAGGCAGACCACACTGACTATGTAAATACTGCTACCAACTTCTAACATAACTGAAAATACCCTGGACATGGCAAGGTGAGAGAGTACCCCATAGCCATGGTCCTTCCTCATCTCATATGGCAGATAAAACTTCCAGTGAGCTTGAATATGTGTGTGTGTGTGTGTGTGTGTGTGTGTGTGTGTGTGTGTGTGTATTCATTAAATGATGAGAAAAGATGGAAAAGTAAAAATACTTTCCAAAACAGAAAAAAACATAGTATTTTTAGGGACATTTTTGATTGTTATAAAGAGCCTTAAAATCAAAGAGAAAAAGTTTTCCATCTGGGGTTTGAACAATGACTACACCCTTCTTAGCTGCCCATTTTTCACAGACCTGTTATTGTGACAATTCAGTTTCAACCAACTTAGCTCCTCCCACTTCTCTTCCCAGTGGGGCTTTACAATAGATTGTTTGCTTATTTAAGGCTCTTAACATAAACCTCATTTTCTACCCACATTATCTCCACGCTTCATTTTCCCATTCCCAGCACCATTCCCTGACATGCGAGTTAAAATTTTTCTGAACACCTTAAATCATTAATAATCCAAGAGCTAAGATAATAGCCTTGTGGCAATTTTTGGTATTTACAGATCATTATGCTTAATGTATACTCAACAAGAAATCTGCTTCCATGTTACGTTCCATCCTACAGGTACTTCATGCTTCTGGTAACTAGTGGGATTTCAATGCATGCTATCAAACCTCTATAAGAATTAAGTACTAACAAAAATATTCATATAATGTTATGCCTAAATGCCTTTAAAAATCTGTATATGTATCCCTCTTTTTTTTCAAATAAAGTGGTAAGAAAAAAAAATAAATAATAAAAAATATTTCCTGAGCAAAGTCAAAGCTTTAAGTCACAAATGTTGATTCAAATCTTGGTCCTTAGTGATGATCTCAGAAAATAAAACAAAGCTTTCATGGGTTTAAAAAAAATTCTGTTTAGACCAAACGCTCAGGCCATTTGCCACCCGAAACAGTGGAGATCCAAGGACGCAGAACTGGCGAGACTGCACTGCGAGTAGCCGGGGCACCGAGAGGGCTAGGCCTGGCATGCATAAAGCGTGCCCCCCCTATTAGATCAGGGGAGCAGGAACTCTGCCGTAGGGACTTAGTTTCCACCTGGAAGGCCCTTGTACACACTCAAGTCATTTGCCACCAAAAACAGCAGAGATCCAGAGACACAGGCAAGGTATATGGGAGACACAAGAACCAATCACAGAAAACAAGATCACGTATAATCACAGACAACAAAATGGCAAGAGGAAAGTGAAAGAACTTACCCAATGGAAACCAAGACAACCTGGCAACATTAGAACCCAGCTCTCCTATCACAATAAACAGCAGAATGCCAAACACTCCAGAAAAAGAAGAATCAGACCAGAAATCATACCTCAAGGTGATGATGAAGATCTTTAAACAAGAAATGGAGAAAAAGCATAAAGAAATAGAAGCATTAAAGAGGAAACAGGAAAAACACTGAAAGAAATCAAAGAACTAGAGAAAAACAGAACCAAAGAGACGAAGGAGCTGAAGAAGGAATATAAAATGAAAATGGAAACAATAAAAAAAAATACTAAAAGAGACAAGCCTGAAGATAAAAAACCTAAAAAAGAAATCAGTAGTCACAGATGCAAGCATCTCCAACAGACTTAAAGAGATGAAAGAGAGAATCTCAGGGGCTGAAGACAACATTGAAAACATAGACAAAACAGTCAGAGAAGATGCAAAAACCAAAAAGCTCCTAACCCAAAATGTCCAGGAGATCCAGGACACAATGAGAAGACCAAACCTAAGGGTAATAGGAATAGAAGAGGGCAAAGAATATCAACTGAGAGGCACAGTAAACATCTTCAACAAGATCATAGAAGAAAACTTCCCTATCCTTAAGAATGAGATGACCATGAGCATAAAAGAAGCCTACAGAACTCCAAATAGAGTGGACCAGAAAAGAAATTCTTCCTGACACATAATAGTCAAAACACCAAGTATTCAAAACAAAGAAAGAATACTAAAAGCAATAAGGGAAAAAGGTCATGTAACATATAAAGGCAGACCAATCAGAATCACACCCGATTTCTCAACAGAGACTATGAAAGCTAGAAGATCCTGGACAGACATCATGCAGACCAGAAGAGAAAACAAGTGCCAGCCCAAACTGCTATACCCAGCAAAACTCTCAATCACCATAGATGGAGAGACCAAAATATTCCAGGACAAAACTAAATTTACACAATATCTGACCACAAACCCAGCACTACAATGAATTATAGGTGGAAAACCCAATACAAGGATGGAAACTACAACCCAGTAAAAAGAAGAAAATACCTAAGCAAGAAAACCAAAAGAAGAAAGACACACAGGTACAATGCTACCTCTAAAAGCAAAAATAACAGGAAACCGCAACCACTATTCCTTAATATCTGTTAACATAAATGTACTCAATTCCCCAATAAAAAGACATAGGCTATCAGACTGGATACATAAACAGAATCCAGCATTTTGCTGCATACAGGAAACTCATCTCAGAGACAAAGACAGACTATCTCAGAGTAAAAGGTTGGGAAAGCACCTTCGAAGAAAATGGCCCCAAGAAACAAGCTGGAGTAGCCATTCTAATATTGAATGAGTAGATTTTCAACCAAAAATTACCAAAAAAAAAATAAGGAAGGACACTTTTTACTCATTACAGGAAAAATTTGTCAGGAGGAACTTTCAGTCCTTAACATATATGCTCCAAATACAAGAGCACCCATATTCATAAAAGAAACCCTACTAACGCTCAAAAAATACCCCACACAATAATAATGGAAGACCCTAACACCTACTCTCATCAATGGACAGATCATGGAAACAGAAACTGAACAAGGATGCAGTGAAACTAGCAGAGGTTATGAACCAATTGGAATTAATAGACATCTACAGAACATACACCCACTTCAAAGCACCTCAAGGTATCTTCTCCAAAATTGACCATATAATCAGTCACAAAACAAGCCTCAATAGATATAAGAAGATTGAAATACTCCCATGCATCCTATCAGATCACCATGATCTAAGGCTGGTCTTTAATAACAAAAAAGACAACAAAAAGTCCATATACACATGGAAACTAAAATAGCAACTTTACAGCACATTTGAAAGCTCTAGAACAAAAGGAAGCAGATGAACCCAAGAGGAGTAGACAGCAAGAAATAATCAAACTCACAGCAAAAATTGACCAAATAGAAACAAAAAGAACCATTCAAAGAATCAACAAAACCAAGAGCTGGTTCTTTGACAAAATTAACAAGATTGATAAACCTTTAGCCAGACTAACTGGAGGGCAAAGAAAGAGTATCCAAATTAACAAAATCAGAAAGGAAAGTGGGGACATAACAACTTAAACTGAATAAATTCAAGAAATCATCAGATCCTACCACAAAAGCCTATACTCAACAAAGCTGGAAAATCTGGAGGAAATGAATGAATTCCTAGACAGATACAAACACCAAAGTTAAACCAGGACCAGGTAAACCATCTAAACAATTCCATATACCTAAAGAAATAGAATCAGTCATCAAAAGCCTCCCAACCAAAAAAAAAAAAGCCTGGGTCCAGATGGGTTCGGTGCAGAATTCTATCAGACATTTATTAACAACCTAATAACAATACTCTCCAAACTATCCCACAAAATAGAGTCAGATGGAACACTACCTAACTAATTTTTCGAGGCCACAATAACTCTTGTTCCTAAACCACACAAACACCCTACAAGGAAAGAAAACTTCAGACCAATCTCACTTATGAACACTGATGCAAAAATACTCAACAAAATCCTTGCAAATCGAATCTAAAAACACATCAAAACGATCATTTACCATGATCAAACAGGCTTCATCCCTGGAATGCAGGGATGGTTTAATATATGGTACTCCATCAACAAAATCCAAAATATAAACAAACTCAAAGAAAAAAACCACATGGTCATCTCAATAGATGCTGAGAAAGCATTTGACAAAATTCAACACCTCTTTATGTTAAAAGTCTTGAAAGAACAGGAATCCAAGGTCCATACCTAAACATAATAAAAGCAATATACAGCAAACCAATATCCAACTTCAAACTTAACAATGAGAAACTTGAAACAATCCCACTAAAATCAGTGACTAGACAAGGTTGCCCACTCTCCCCCATCTATTCAACATAGTACTAGAAGTCCTGGCCGAAGTAATTAGACAGCAAAAGGAAATCAAAGGGATACAAATTGGAAAGGAAGCTGTAAAAATATCACTGTTTGCAGATGGCATGATAGTGAATGCAAGTGACCCCAAAAATTTCACCAGAGAACTTCTACAGCTGATAAACAAGTTCAGCAAAGTGTATGGATATAAAATTAACTCAAACAAATCAACAGCCTTCCTCTACTCAAAGGACAAACATGCGGAGAAAGAAATTAGTGAAAAGATACCCTTCACAATAGTCACAAAAACCATGAAATACCTTGGTGTGACTCTAACTAAGCAAATGAAGGACCTGTATGACAAGAACTTCAAACCTCTAAAGAAGGAAACCGAGGAAGATCTCAGAAAATGGAAAGATCTCCCATGCTCATGGATTAGAAGGATCAACACTGTACAAATGGCCATCTTACCAAAAGCAATCTACAGATTCAATGCAATCTCCATCAAAATTCCAACCCAATTCTTCATAGAGTTTAAAAGAGCAGTGTGCAATTTCATCTGGAATAACAAAAGACCTAGAATAGTGAAATCTATTCTCAACAACCAGAAAACATCTGTGGGAATCACCATCCCTGACCTCAAGCTATATTAAAGGCAATTTTGCTAAAACTGCATGGTACTGGTATAGAGATTGACATATGGATCAATAGAATAGAATAGAAGGTCCAGAAATGAGTCCTCACATATATGGTCACTTGAGTTTTGACAAAAAAGCTGTAAACATTCAAAGGAAAAAGGACAGCCTATTCAACAAATGGTGTTGGTCCAACTGGCACACAGCATGCAGAAGAATGAAAATAGACCCTTTCTTATCTCCTAGTATAAGGCTCAAGTGCAAGTGGATCAAAGATCTCCACATTAAACCAGGTACACTGAAACTATTAGAAGGGAAATTAGGGAAAACCTTAGAACACATAGGCACAGGAGAAAATTTCCTGAACAGAACACCAATGATTTGTGCTCTAAGGTCAAATATCAACAAATGGGAGTTAATGAGATTGCAAAGTTTCTGTAAGGCTAAGAACACTGTCAAGAAAACAAAATGGCAGCCAAAGATTGGGAAAAAATCTTTACCAACCCTACATCTGATACAGTCCTAATATCCAAGGTATACAAAGAACTCAAGAAGTTAGACACCAGAGAATCAAATAACCCTATTAAAAATGGGGTACAGAGCTAGAGAAAAGTTCTTAATTGAAGAATATCGAATGACTGAAAATCATCTAAGAAAGTGCTCAACATCCTTAGTCATTAAGAAAGTGCGAATCAAAACAACCCTGAGATTCCACCTCACACCAGTCAGAATGGCTCATATAAAAAACTCAGATGACAGCAGATGCTGATAAGGATGCAGAGAAAGAGGAAAACTCCTCCACTGTTGATGGAGTTGTAAGTTGGTACAACCACTCTGGAAATCAGTCTGGTGGTTCCTCTGAAAATTGGACATAGTCCTACCTGAAGACCCAGTTATTTCACTTCTGGGCATCTACCCCAGAGAAACTCCAACATACAACAAAGACACATGCACCACAATGTTCATAGCAACCCTATTTATAATAGCCAGAAGCTGGAAAGAACCCAGATGTCCTTCAGTAGATGAATGGATACAAAAATTGTGGTACATTTACACAATGGAGTACTACTCAGCTATCAGAAACAATGACTTTATGAAATTCTTAAGAAAATGGTTGCATCTAGAGAATATCATCCTGAGTGAGGTAACCTAGTCACAAAAGAACAGACATAATATGCAGTCACTGATAATGGGATGCTAACCCCAGAAAGCTCTGAACACCCCAGAAACAACTCACAGACTATATGAAGTTCAAGAAAAACAAAGGCCAAAAAAAAAAAAAAAAGAAAAGAAAAATCATTATGCTTAATCTTTACACACCAAGAAAACTTTGACTAATTCTAGGTTACATCTTGTTTTACATATACTTTATGCTCATTGTAACTAGTAAAATTTTAATGCACGCTATCAAACCTTTAAAAAAATCAAGTACTGACAAAAATGTATTCATATACTTTTATGCAAAAATGCTTAAAAATTGTACATTTATCTTTGTTTTTTAAAAAAGTTGTTCAATTAAAATGCTGTTTAAATTTTTCTAAATGATTTAAGAAATGTGTACCTATAAAAACTGGGGGAAATTATGGCACAAGGCCAGCGATTATCAGCTTGTATGCTTGCATATGCAAATGATACATTCATAGATCTTAGAACGGAAACTTACACAATTCTTATTGTTCTATAGGTTTTTGTTCTTTACATCATTTCAAGCAAATAACTGTCCACCTAACATTCCTGTTAATAGTGACCAAAAAATGTATTACTGCAGAACAATGTGCTGACATTCTGAGTTGATCGTGACAAGATCTCCACTTGGTTTAAAACTTTCCCTAGTTGCGGCCATCTCTTCTCATTCTGTCCCTTACAGTGACACAGATAAGCCTCTTCCCTTTGACACACAGTATACTTTTTAAGTACTAATAATAGTCTCCTCTCTCTGGCCTTTGTCTCTCAGAGCTGTACTTCCTGTGATTTTTCTCTCTTTGTAAGTTTATTTTCTCAGTGCTCTCATCTCTGGGCCTGGGACCATCCCCAGAGCAGCATCTGCCAACCTGCCCCTCTGCCCTGGAGGCCTCTCTTCATCTGCTCCTTATCTTTCAGAGAAAACTCTCTCCCAGCCCTTCTACCGGACTCTTACCTGTTACTCTTTCTTTCATCAGCTTGGCTATAGAAGACACATCTTAAGTGTTTTGGTGAAAACTTGTTCTCCTCACCTCCCAGTCCTGCTGTCTGTCATAAAACTCATGGAGAGTTTCCCACACCTATGTCCACTCTACTTTGGTTGTCAAATTCAGATAAACACACACGTACACACACACACACACACACACACACACATGCACACACACACACACACACACACACACACACACAGTACAGACCAGTCTTCCTAATAAACATAGATGTAAACAAATATCAATAAATACGAATATACTAAATTCAAGATCACATCAGAAAGAACATTCATCATGACCAAGTTGACGTCATTCCACAGTTAAACAAAGACAAATCCATTTATGTTGTCTCTAACATACACAGATAGACTCAAAGATAGAATCACGTGATTATCTCAATAAATACATACCAAAGCCTTTGACAAAATTTAACATCCCTTCATGAAAAAAGTCATGGACTGGGTAGGGATGGAGGGAACATAAATCCATATAACAAAAGCTATCTACAACAAGCCTAAAGCCAATGTCACACTAAATGGGGACATTGAAGCATTCTAATCGAAGCATTCCTGATTAGGGCAAGGCACATATGTCTGCTGTCTGTACTCCTACTCCAGATCGTGTCTGAACTCTTGGCTAGTGCAGTAAGACAAGAGAAGAATAGAGAAGTGATATGAATAGTAAAAGAGAAAGTCCAACTATCATTATTCGAAGATGACATTATTCTATACATGTGACATTAAAGACTCCACCAAGAAAACCCTCTAAAAACTGATAAACCCTTTCAACAAAGTAGCAGGATACAAAACTGAATGATGTCAGCACTGTTTTCTCCTGTACAATCCGTACGTTTAATGTGCAACAGTAATGTGCATTATTAATCTCAAAGGCTTAGTTTAAAAATTACGAAAAAGTGTCACTGTACCACAGCATAAAAAGAGAGCTGTGCTCAGTTAAGTTTTTTTTTTATAAGAGCTTGTTTCTTTTTTTATATATTTTTAAAGTATCTGTACTCTGTTTTGTGGAACTATGAAATACCATATTGAGTGAAGTAACCCAGATGCAGAAAGACAAACACTGAAGGTTCTCTCTCAGCCGTGGTTCCTCGCTCCAGATCTTTAGAGGTGAGTATATAACCTGGAGAAACCACAGAAACCAGAAAAGGAAGAGACTGTCGATCAGGAGTGTAACTCCATGGAAGAGAATCGCAGAATTAAAGTGATATAAAGGGGAAATGGTAAAAACAGAAAATAGGGCTTCAGTAGGGAGGAAGGAGGGAGGCAATACGAAGGGAAAGTAGGAATGGGTAAATAGCACTAAGGATGCTTGAAAAAGGCCCTAGGAAACCATATTGTTGTATAGTTACCTTAAATTACATATAATACATGTAGGTACATGTGTGTGTATGTATAGGTACATAACATAAATAAAGTATTACCACTTTTGGGTAATAATACTCCCCACAAAAGCCATAGCCAGATTATGAAGCAAAACCCCAAGACTAGGTATGAGAAACCTCCTTCTAAGTTGTTCATCACAGTAGTCCAAAATGCTCCCCAAATAATCTAGGCTATAGCTGTTCTCCTAATTACCACCCAAAGTTGAAGGCAAGTCCCTGATGCTGAAGGCACCACAAGTTTCAAACACAGAACTGAGGGGAAAAAGCTGGAAATGACCTGAAAGCCTCCTCCTTGAGGACTGGCATCCAAGTAGCAGAAGATGCCATGCAAGCTGCCAGAGAAAAGAGCAATTCGTTTTATTTATTTTTAAGTAGCTGTATTCTGACTGTGGAGCCAGGAAATACCATATTGAGTGAAGTAATTAAAAGTCTTACCCAGCTGTGACACCTCTAAACTCCAGCAATGACCAGTCCAGCAAGATAGTGGTAATTATTCCTTATTGAACAAGAAAAAAGTCATGGCTGGTACTTTAACCCCAGTCAGCTTTATTTTTGTAATATGTCTCTGTATTATATATGTTGGGTTTTTTTCCTAGAAACAAAGTCCTTGGGTTAAATTTTAGCCACTTCAGAGTAGCACTACACCTCCAGGCTTCTGTTTCTTCAATAGTAGAATAAGGGTAACAGTTACTGCAACCTAAGGTGGCTATTAGGGCGGCTAGTAATGCATGGGCTATGTCTACATCAGCCTGTACCATGTAGAAACTGCACCTTTGTCTCCGTGCTGGAAATGATGATGAGAAGGAATGGATCATAGAGGAAACCCCAGAAGAAGTGTATGAGAGCCTGTCATTGTGAAGTGTTGTTCATCTACACATCAACCATTATTAGAATGCAATTTTGATATTTTTAAATATTAATGATAATTTTTTAGGCAGGAAATTAGGCTTGGACAGATTCTAGTCTGGCTCTGCCCTACCCTTGATTTATATGCTTGGGAAATTGCCTTTCATATTCCTGTGTTTCATTTCTCTAGTGTGTAAAATGGGAAGGAAAAGACCTAGGTATCACCACATAATCACAGAGCCCTCAACATCCTAAAAAGCACCTGACATGCAGTGACTCACTGGGAGACACTTATGATTTCCCATGTTCTCCACTTACCTAAAGGTCTGCTGCAGATGACCAGCATAAGGCAAAATATAAATGCTGACAGTGGCCGACTCACAGGTCATCAAAACACATACAGGTAGCTTATGCCATGCCAGTGGCTGACTGGCTTTTGACAGACTGGCCTAGCACTGAGAAAGCAGGGCTCTCATGTGACTCTAAGAAACCGAGAAAAGAAATAGGAAAAGAATAAAACAAGGGCACTCATGTGTGTGGGACATCTACAGTAGAAATTGTTATAATATAAATCTTATTGAGGCCTCACAATAACCTACGTGAAAGGTTTTATTGCCTGTATTTCAGAGATGAATTCCTCAGGGAGGTTTAAAGTTAGTGCCCAAGACCATAAGCTATTAACTTCAAAAGCAGGATCTGAGAACAGCTAGCTAAGCACAGTTTCGAGTTCCAGGTGAGATCTGAGCCCTTCTGAAGCTGGATCGTTTGAACTTGGCCACTGAACTTCAAGCCTGAGGAGCTCTCTGCCTGAGCGGTGTTACCAAGGCCATGTGTGGTAAGGGAATTCACTTTATTAGGAACAACTGGCCCATAAAGAGAAATGTCCTTCAACCATGACATGTGTAGCAGAGGATGGCCTTGTTGGGCATCAATGGGAAGAGAAACCTGGTCCTGCCAAGTCTGCATGCCCCGGTGTAGGGGAATGTCAGGGTGGGGAGGCAGGAGTGTGTGGGTGATTGGAGAGGCACCCTCATAGAAGCTGGGGGAGGAGAGATGGAATAGGGGGTTTCTGAAAAGGAAACCGGGAAAGGGGATAACATTTGAAATGTAAATAAAATATATCCAATAAAAATATCAAAAAGCAAAAAAACATGACTGACTCAGTCTGGCAAACATCTTCAAAGCTTTAGGCCGAAAGTCTAGTATTTCAAAGGTGCCCTGCTGTGACCATACTTGGCAAGTCTACCTGGAAATTGACTGGGACAGCTCAGCAACAGTGATGGTTCTAACACAGCCACAGAACAGCAGAGAGAAGGCTCTGGGAGGTGACCCGTTTTTGGAAGACATTTGGGGAGTAACTGTGGACTTATTTTTCCTTCTTCTTCCTCCCTCTTTTCCCTCAACTTGATGGATCCCAGAGCACGATCTCATGAGCCTGAAGTCAGCATGGTATTCGTTGCCATGAGGTTCTCAGCCACTGGACTGGAGCATACGTGCCTCTTCAAGGGAAGCAGCATGGAGAGGAGGGAGCAATAGAGCTACAGTCTTGCAATCCAGGAACCCCATTAAACTAGGATACTTGACCTTGAATAAGCAAAATCATAGTTCCGTGTTAAAGATGCATGCCTACTATCTTCTCCATCGGCAGAATAGACACTTTCTCAAGCCCCATAGAGAATAAGGTGCATTACTGCCTTAGGGTCTCACGATTTTATGAGGTAAGCACAATTACTATACCCATATTCAATGAAGGAGCTGAAGCACAGAAATGTTGGGTAACTTTCCAAATGTCACGGGCGGGGGGGGGGGCGCGGGGGGGATAAGAATTCTCACTCTCCCAGTGGCTACGTACTGCCTCGCAGTTTCTGTTTGCCTCTGGAAGGCAGCCATAGTCTCGGCAAGTGCCAATAAATGGGAATTGTTTAAACAAATCATTTTCATGAATTCCCTGACCCACTTAAGCAGTTCTGTATTAGTCAGCCGCTGTAATGAAAACAGACACAAGGACTGGTGGCCTCGCCGGTTAATTCCAGGGACACTTGCTTACAGTGGGATCACAGACCACACAGGCAGAACGGCACTGACCACTGACCTAACACGATGCACAGATTTAGGGGATTAGGTTTCACTGTTCTGATACAAGGGTCTGACTGCAATGTGCATAGCTATTAAGAAGGGACGCTGAAGGAAAGGCCTAAGCGAGGACCTGTACCCATTTATTTCTGCAGTTCACAAATCTACTGTCCTCTTGAAACCATGACGTGCTTTCTTCTTTCTGGGCATTTTTCCTCGGCAAGCCAAGGACTGATAAGAAATGAGAACAGAAAGGCAGGAGCCTTACTGTCTCAAGTGGCTTATAGGCATCTGAAATTTTCACACAGGGTGGCACCCGCTGGGCTGGTTCATACACTTCAGAGCAAGATGTTAGTTTTTGTACCCCTCCTCCCTATTTGGTGAGGCAAGAAACAATACCAAAAATATTTAAAAACAATCTCCCTTGCTCACTGTCTCTCTGTGTCTCTATCTCTCTGTTCCCCTCTGTTTCTACTTCTGTGTGTTGCGCTGTCTCTTTCTGTGTCTCTGTGTCTGTGTCTCCCCCCGCCCCTCCCCCACCCCATTCTCCATCTTTTCTTCCTCTCTGCTCTCTTTTCTCCCCTTACCTCTCAAGCACATAAGGTGTGACCCATCACCAGAGCTGCTAAGATCTGAGTACGTGACTGTACTGGGAGATAGAAGGGGAAGAAAGGTCATTGATAAGAGACTATTACAGACATCTGCCACCAAGACACCATCCTGAGAGTCAAAGCAGGATCCAACCATTGCTCTTCCATTATCTTGGGCAAAGCTCCTTGGGGATTATGGTCCTCGTGACCTGTTACAAGCCTCAGAATGGCCAGGAGGAATGGATGAAATCACAGCCAGCAGACCTTCTGTCAAGACTCAGAAAAAAAAAAAAAAAAAAAAACAGGCAGTGTGTTTCTCTGGGGTTTTTTCTTGCCTCATACTAACCGGGAGCTGCCCTTGATCTTTGGACCTCTTCCCAGGCCCAGGAGAGGTAAAACTCTGATATTGCTTTGGGTGTGACCCCAGCCAGCCTTGTTAATAAACATTCCTTCCTGTTCCTCCACGGTGACAGAGGAGGAGGGAAGCAAGGTCCAAGGACAACAGCAGAGGTCATGCCAGGCAAAAAGCAGCCGGAGGGAGCTAGTGCTGAGTCACTCCCTGCTTTGTTTTTTGTTTTTTCCTATTTGTGTGGTTCATCCATTAAGACCAATCATCCGGAGGTTTGAGGTGCTATGAACTGTAACCCGCCTCTTCCTGCAATTTACAAATGAGTGAGCAATCTCCATTTTTGTCTTCCCTACTTTACTTCTTTTCTCATGGCACCAAGGACTTAATCTTCATTTCCCAGGTGAAGTCTCCTGCCTCACTTCTAATTCCTACATCAGAGGAACACTGTTTCGGCATACTTAACTTTGTGTCTCCTTAAATGCCATTTTAATGGGCTGTTTCAACTCTATGAATGCTTCCCTGTGTTTGAGACTAAAGTGGATTACATTATAAATGAGCAGAATGTCATGATATGTAATGCCAGTGAAGCCTGAGCTCTATATCTGCTTAGCATGCATGAGGTTCTACTTCCAACATACAAAAAACAAGTTCAGTCCTCACTGGCAGCTGGCTTTGACTACCCACAGTCCTTTGCCAGATGAGACCAGTGTCCTGGGCACCTGGCGCTGCATCTCACTCGGAACTGTGCCAAAGATGTACAATTTGGTGCAGATGCTTGAGCATTAACATTTCAAAGTGTAGACCTTTCAGCAGATCAGCAGATGATCTAGCTGTTATAATGGGGCAGAGGGGAAGAGCAGTGATTATTCAGCAGAGTTGGGGAAGTCTCAAAGTGACAAAGGTCACTGTTGCAAAGTCGATTGATTTAAAGGGGACATACAAAAGCACAGGGGATAAACTTGCTCAGGATGTTGCCAATAACACAAGCAAAGAGGCTGGGAATGGCACCACCATAGCCACTGTTCTGGCACGGTCTATTGCCAAGGAGGGCTCTGAGAAGATCAGCAAAGGAGCTAATCCAGTGGAAATCCAGAGAGGTGTAGTGTTGGCTGTTGATGCTGTAACTGCTGAACTTAAGAAACAATCTAAACTTGTGACAGCCACTGAAGAAATTGCTCAGATGGCTACAGTTTCTGCAAATGGAGACAAAGACATTGGGACCATCATTTCTGATGCAATGAAAAATGCTGGAAGAAAGGGAGTCATCGCAGTGAAGGATAGAAAAACCCTGAATGAGGAGCTAGAAATCATTGAAATGTAGTTTGATAAAGGATATATTTCCCCATGTTTTATTAACACACCAAATGGTCAAAAATGTGAATTCCAAGATGCCTGGGTTCTGTTGAATCTAAATCTTAAAGATGTTCAAGCTCATGACTTAGGAAAAGTTGGAGAGATCACTGTTAACAAAGATGACACCATGTTTTTGAAAGTAAAAGGTGACAAGCTCACATTGAAAAAATGTATTCAAGAAATCCCTGAGGAGCTAGACATCACAACTAGTGAATATGAGAAGGAAAAGCTGGACGAGTGACTTGCTGAACTTTCAGATGGAGTCTCTGTGCTGAAGGTGGGAAGGACAAGTGGTGTGGAAGTGAATGAGAAGAAAGACAGAGCTACAGATGCTCTCAGTGCTACAAGGGCGGCTGTTGAAGAAGGTAACTTTTCTCACAGGGGGCTGTGCTCTGCTGTGGTGCATCCCAGCCTTGGATTCATTAAAGCCAGCTAATGGAGATCAGAAAAATGGGTATAGAAATTATTAAGTCAGATTGGCCAAGATCCAAAACTCAGATGACAGCAGATGCTGGCGAGGTTGCGGAGACAGCAGAACATTTCTCCACTGTTGGTGGGGTTATAAACTGATAAAACCACTCTGGAAATCAGTCTGGGGATTCCTCAGAAAATTGGACATAGTACTACCTAAAGATCCAGCTATTCCATCTCTGGGCATATACCCCAAAGACACCTTAGTACACAACAAAGATATATGCACCACAATGTTCATAGCAGCTCTATTTATAATAGCCAGGAGCTGGAAAGAACCCAGATGTCCTTCAGTAGATGAATGGATACAAAAATTGTGGTACATTTACACAATGGAGTACTACTCACCCACCAGAAACAATGACTTTATGAAATTCTTAAGAAAATGGCTGCATCTACAGAATATCATCCTGAGTGAGATAACCCAGTCACAAAAGAACAGACATAATATGCAGTCACTGATAGTGGGATGCTAACCCCAGAGGCTTGCACTCCCCCAGAAACAACTCACAGACTGTATGAAGTCCAAGAAATAAAGAAAACAAAACAAAACAAAAAATATTTACAAAACAAGAAAACTTTAACTATTTCCATGTTACATTTTGTTTTACATGTACTTTAGCTCATTGTAACTATTAAGTTTTCAAGGCATACAATCAAACCTTGAAAAAAATCAAGTACTGACTAAAAAAATATATTCATATAGTTTTATGTAAAAATTATGTTAAAATCTGAAAAAAAAGTACTGACAAAAATGTATAATTTTAAGCAAAAAAATGTTTAAAATCTGTACATTTATCTTTGTTTTGTAAAATAAAGTTGTTTTATAAAAAAAAAGAATAAAAGAAAAGAAAACAAACAAACAAACAAAAAAAAAAGACATTATGCTCAATCCTTACACACCAAGAAAACGTTGACTAATTCCGGGTTACATTCTGTTTTACATGTACTTTTTGCTCATTGTAACTAGTAAGACCTTAATGCAGAGTATCAAACCTTAAAAAAAATGAAAAAAAAAAGCCAAGCACTGACACAACTGTATTTTTATACATTTATGCAAAAATGTTTAAATTTTTTTCTTTTATCTTTGTTTTTTAAAATAAAGTTTTAAAAAAAAGAAATTATTAAAAGAGCACTCAAAATTCCTGCAATGACTATGATAAGAATGTAGGTGGTGAAGGATCTTTGATAGCTGAAAAAACTCTGCAGAGTTCTTCAGAAGCTGGTTATGATGCTATATTCAGAGATTTTCTTGAGCACGGTAGAAAAGGGAATCATTGATCCAACAAAGGTTGGAAGAGCTGCTTCACTGGATGCTGCCGGGGTAACCTCCTTGCTAACTACAGCTGATGTTGTAGGGACAGAAATGCCTACAGAAGAGAAGGACCCTGGAATGGGTGCGATGGATGGAAAGGCAGTGGGTATGGGAGGTGGCGTGTTCTAACTCCTAGAGTAGTGCTTTGCCCTTATCGAGGAACTGTGAATGGAAGCTCAACGCAGGTGGGGGGATGGGGTGGGGTGGGGAGGTTAGAATCTCTCAGACATGCCAGAGACCTGGGATGGGAGAGGCTCCTGGGAGTCTATGGGGGTGACTCTAGATCAGACTCCTAGCAATAGGGGATATGGAGCTTGAAGTAGCCACCTCCTGCAATAATTTGTTGTGCCAGTGTAGGTTGGTACTCAGGGAGGCCTCCCCCTTGTCAGAGGAAAAGGGGAGGGAGAAAAAGGGGGATGAGGCTTGTGAGGTGGGTGCTAGGAGGAAAGGGATATAAAGTGAATGAATGAATGGATGGACAGATGGATGGATGAATGGATGGATGGATGGATAGATGGATGGATGGATGGATGGATGGATGGATGGATGGATGGAGAAAAATAATAAAAATGGGAAAAAAAACAATGCATTGTGCTGGGCATACTGGTACATGCCTTTAAGCCTAGCATTCTGGAGGCAAAAACAGGTGAATCTCTGTGAGTTACAGGTTAGCCTGGCCTACATACTGAGTTCTAGGCTAGCCAGAGCTAGTAAAACATTATCTCAAAAAGAGAAGAATGAATTGTGTTCATATTCGTCTTTTCTAACCCTCTTCCCCCTTCCATCTCCCAGTGACACAGAAGGAGATTTTCTATTCACCATAGCATCACATTTCCAGAACAACATCTACTCCATAGCAGGCACTCACTAAAGTATCCAAGAAACAGTCCACGGTCATCATACCTACATGAAGGTCTTTCTCCTGAGGAACTCTGATTGCCTTTAGTCTTATACTGCATGGAGTGATATCCTCAGAGAGCTGTAAAATGGTAAGAACACAACAATCTTCTGTACTAACTAGTCCAGTTTTAGAAAGAGACTGAAGGGTAAGGGAATGTCATATACACTCTAATGCCTTGGATAATCCTTTGCACACTTTTTGTAATGAGGCAAAACTGAAAAGTGAGTAATAGCACTCAGTGGGGAATGAAAACTGGAATCTAAAATGCCTGGATCTCTAAAACCTTGTGCTTTATTTTCAAAGTTCCAATGAATTTGGTGTTCCAACACATGCAAACAACTTTCGTTTCAGATGGTTGGAGAAATAAATGAGCCCTCTAGGAAGATGTGCCCTGTTTACCATGGAAAATCACCAGGAATTCCAAGTGCTTGTGGCATAAAGATAACCATCTAGAAATGACTTGGCAGGGACCTTAATGAGAGCAGCCCCCTCCCCCCACCCCACCCTCGATGGCTCTCACTTGCCCTTGCCCTCACTACAGAATGAGGACACTCTGCAAAGTGGGAACCAAAGTAAACTCAGAGGGAGACATGGGTGGGAGGTTTGGGGAAATGGCTAAAAGTTCTCTTTCTGCTTCACTGTCTCTTCACACCATCTCCCTCTAAATCCCTGGGTTGCTGTTGGTTGTTGTTGTTTTCCTGTCAATATACTAGATGTAAAACAAACAAACAAAAAACAGTGTAAATCTCCCTCACTCTCAAGAGACCAGAGAGTGGCCATCTGATCCAGTCTTCCAGGACCACGCTCCTGTTCCACACTGTACCTTACATGTCTCCGAGTCCTCATATGGACAGTCTGTGGCCATTCTAAGAAATGTGTTCTCCACATCCCTCCCCTTAAATGGACTAGCAAGGAACCGACACAAACATGTCACAGGCAATTAATATAAATCTTCTAGCTTAGCTCCAAGCTGCCAGGGGAAAAGAATCCTTGTGACTCAGAATGGTTAGTGTCCAATTCATCCATTAGGAAATCACAAGCTTTGGTGCATCCTAAAGAGATCCTTTGTTCTCTGTATCTCTCCGTGTGGAACCAGTAATCACCATTTGCTGGACACTGAAAATTAGACATTTAGAATCCAGATCAATATATACATATATTTGTGATTTTCTTGGTGATTTCCCAAGTTAAATAGGACACATCATCCTGGAGGATTCATTGTTTCTCCAACAATCTGGTGTTTGTGTGTGTGTGTGTGTGTGTGTGTGTGTGTGTGTGTGTGTGTCTGTGTGTGTCTGTGTGTGTGTGTGTCTGTGTGTGTTGGACCCTTTGCTTTAAGGACTTCAGTCAAACTTCCTTGGAATTTAAATCTTACAATCTTATTTTTTCTTTCTGTTTTTGCTTTCCTGTCATCTCAATCCTGCAGAAATATATTATTTAAGGCACACTAAAATTAGATTATTTAATACATTTAAGATAATTGGTCCAAGACTGAAAAGGAATATGTCATGGGTGATCATAAGAGAGTTCTGACCCAAGTATGATGGAGATTTGTACTAAATTTCCCTCATGTCAGAAATGGTTGTTAGTGGGGTGACAAAGGTGGCAGCAATCAATGTCTAACGTTTTATTTTTCATATCTAATGCTACATTCAGTCCAAACCTTTCTTAGAGATTAAAGGTCTTTTCTTGGGTGGGACAACAGGGAGGGATACTTTGATTCATATACACGCTCACATGTTTTTTGTATTTTTTCTTTCCAGTGTTTATTTACTCAGAAGTATAGCCATAGCTGAGGTGCCTTTCATCCCATCCCACACCACAGTGAACGACATTTTCTGCAAATCTTAAGTCACTCAGAAACTCCATAGCTGCCATTCCATGTGCTAATGGGGTCAAATTCCTCCTCCTTCCCATCCATTCTCTCCACCAGTCGTCCCTCCCTTTAATCCTGTGGGCTGTGCTTCGATTAGGTTCAGAGGGTGAAGGTCTAATTATGCAACCTTCCTCTATGGTAGAAGAATATCAGCAAATTATATCCTGTTCAGACAGCTCTTCCGGGAAAGGCTGTGTGGTATGGTGGAGCAAGGAGAGGTAAAATAGAAAGACAGAAGGCAGTGTGGGGGTCTTAGCTTGTGTACTGGACCTACTGCCATGCATGGGTTTCCTCCCTCATGGATGTCCAGGATCTTTTTAAGGGGACTCTATTTTTATTTTTAAATCAAAGAACAAGTGAAAAATAAAGTTGATATTTTTAATGTTATTTATTTTCAATCAATAGAAATGCATTCATTGTAAAAAGCAGTAATTTAGATTTACTATTCCTTCAGCATCCTCCAGTGTGTGAAATTTTGAAGACCCAAAAAGATATGTTTGTGTAAATTAATTGAATGTATGGTATATTATCACATTAAATTTAAACAGAGACCCAGTGAAGTATTTATAAGTGTTGTGCTTGCATGTATGCAAGTCTACACAGCACATATGTCCCTGACGACTGTGGAGGCCAGAAGACATCTGATCCCACTGGGCCTGGAGTTACACACAGATGGGATCTGCCACTTAGGTGCTAGGACTTAAGGTCCTCTAGATCTTCCAGCCCGTGCTTCAGAAGATAAGCCGGTGCTCTTGAAAGCTGAGCCATCTCTCTGACCCCAGGTCCAGTGTAGTAATAAAGGTAGATACTACATACCACATCTCACTGTTTAATGAGATTATCCATTGGATGTATCCTAATCACGTAGTTTTTTTTTTTTTTTTTTTTTTTTTTTTTTTTTTTTTTTTTTTTTGGAACCCACAATCTGCTTTATTTTGTTTAACATTTTTAAGGTTTTAATTAAGTATTTTTGGGTACATATACATACACACATGTATATATGTAACAATAATATAGGAAAAGAGGGTATTAGTTTGAGGGAATGGGAGAGAAACTGGGAGGAGTTGTAGGAAGGAAAGGTGGATGAGATACAGTTCTATTTTAATTAAAATATATTCTTTTTTTTTTCTTGAACTTGACACAGTCTGTGAGTTGTTTCTAGGATGTTCAGAGCTTTCTGGGGTTAGTATTCCATTATCAGTGAGTGTATATTATGTCTGTTCTTTTGTGACTGGGTTACCTCACTCAGGATGATATTCTCTAGATGCATCCATTTTCCTAGGAATTTCATAAAGTCGTTGTTTCTGATAGCTGAGTAGTACTCCATTGTGTAAATGTACCACAATTTTGTATCCATTCATCTACTGAAGGACATCTGGGTTCTTTCCAGCTTCTGGATATTATAAATAGAGTTGCAATGAACATTGTGATTCATGTATCTATGTTGTAAGTTGGAGCTTCTCTGGGGTAAAGTGGAATAACTGGGTCTTCAAGTAGTACTATGTTTATTTTTCTGACGAAGTGCCAGACTGATTTCCAGAGTGGTTCTATCAGTTTACAACCCCACCAACAGTGGAGAAGTGTTCCTCTTTCTCCACATCCTTGCCAGCACCTGCTGTCATCTGAGTTTTGGATCTTGGCCAATCTGACTGGTGTGAGGTGGAATCAGGGTGGTTGTGATTTGCATTTCCCTGATGGCTAAGGATGTTGAGCACTTCCTTAGAAGTTTCTCAGACATTCGATATTCCTCGATTGAGAACTTTTTGTTTAGGTCTGTACCCCATTTTTTAATAGGGTTGTTTGATTCTCTGGTGTCTCGCTTTTTGAGTTCTTTGTATACCTTGGATATTAGGCCTCTATCTGATCAGGGGTTAGTAAATATCTTTTCCCACTCTGTTGGCTGCCGTTTTCTTTTCTTGACAGTGTCTTTAGCCTTACAGAAACTTTGCAATCTCATTAAGTCCCATTTGTCAATCTTTGACCTTAGAGCTCCAGCCATTGGTGTTCTGTTCAGGAAATTTTCTCCTGTGCCTATGTGTTCTAAGGTTTTCCCTACTTTTTCATCTAATAGTTTCAGTGTACCTGGTTTAATGTGAGGATCTTTGATCCACTGGCACTTGAGCTTTGTACAAGGAGATAAGAAAGGGTCTATTTTCATTCTTCAGCATGCTGAGTGCCAGTTGGACCAACAGCATTTGTTGAATAGGCTGTCCTTTTTCCATTAAATATTTACAGCTCCTTTGTCAAAAGTCAGGTTACCATATACGTGAGAGCTCATTTCTGGATCTTCTATTCTATTCCATTGATCCATGTGCCTATTTCTGTACCAGTACCATGCAGTTTTCAGCACAATTGCCTTGTAATATAGCTTGAGGTCAGGGATAGTGATTCCTGCAGATGTTTTCTTGTTGTTGAGGATGGATTTTGCTATTCTAGGTCTTTAGTTGTTCCATATGAAATTGCACATTGATCTTTACAATTCCATGAAGAACTGTGTTGGAATTTTGATGGGGGTTGCATTGAATCTGTAGATTGCTTTTGGTAAGATGGCCATTTTTAAAATGTTGATCTTTCCAATCCATGAGCATGGGAGATCTTTCCATTTTCTGAGATCTTCCTCAATTTCCTTCTTTAGAGGTTTGAAGTTCTTGTCATACAAGTCCTTCACTTGTTTAGTTAGAGTCACACCAAGGTATTTCATGGTTTTGTGACTATTGTGAAGGGTATCTTTTCACTAATTTCTTTCTCCACATGTTTGTCCTTTGAATATAGGAAGACTACTGATTTGTTTGAGTTAATTTTATATCCAGCCACTTTGCTGAACTTGTTTATCAGCTATAGGAGTTCTCTGGTGGAATTTGTGGGGTCGTTTAAGTACACTATCATGTCATCTGCAAATAGTGATGTTTTTACTTCTTCCTTTCCAATTTGTATCTCTTTGATTTCCTTTTACTGTCTAATTGCTCCGGCCAGAACTTCCAGTACTATGTTGAATAGGTAGGGGGAGAGTGGGCAGCCTTGTCGAGTCCCTAATTTTAGTGGGATTGCTTCAAGTTTCCCACTGATAAGTTTGATGTTGGCTGTTGGTTTGCTGTATATTGTCTTTATTATGTTTAGGTATGAGTCTTGGATTCCTGTTCTTTCAAAGATTTTTAACTTGAAGGGGTGTTGAATTTTGTCAAATGCTTTCTGAGCATCTAATGAGATGACCATGTGGTTTTTTATTTGAGTTTGTTTATGTGGTGGATTACATTGATGGATTTCTGTATGTTAAACCATCCCTGCATGCCAGGGATGAAGCCTACTTGATCATGGTGAATGATCGTTTTGATGTGTTCGGTTTGCAAGGATTTTGTTGAGTATTTTTGCATCAATGTTCATATGTGAGATTAGTCTGACGTTCTCTTTCCTTGTAGGGTCTCTGTGTGGTTTAGGAATGAGGGTTATTGTAGCCTCAAAAAATAAGGTAGGTAGTTTTCCATCTGATTCTATTTTGAGGAATAGTTTGGAGAGTATTTGGTATTATGTCATCAATAAATGTCTGATAAAATTCTGCACTAAACCCATCTGAACCTGGGCTTTTTTGGTTGTGAGGCTTTTGATGACTGCCTCTATTTCTTTAGGTGTTATGGGATTATTTAGATGGTTTACCTGGTCCTGATTTAACTTTAGTACCTTGTATCTGTCTAGGAATTCATCCATTTCCTCCAGAGTTTCCAGCTTTGTTGAGTATAGGCTTTTGTAGTATGATCTGATGATTTCTTGCATTTCCTCAGTTTCAGTTGTTATTTCTGTGCTTTTCTTTCTGATTTTGTTATTTGGATACTCTCTCTTTGCCCTCTAGTTAATCTGGCTAAGGGTTTATCAATCTTGTTGATTTTCTCAAAGAACCAGCTCTTGGTTTTGTTGATTCTTTGAGTGGTTCTTTTTGTTCCTATTTGGTCAATTTCTGACCTAAGTTTGATTATTTCTTGCTGTCTACTCCTCTTGGGTGTATCTGCTTCCTTTTGTTCTAGAGCTTTCAGCTGTGCTGTCAAGTTGCTGATGTATGCTCTCTCCAGTTTCTTTTTGGAAGCACTCAGAGCTATGAGTTTTCCTCTCAGTACTGCTTTCATTGCATCCCATAGGTTTGGGTATGTTGTGTTTTAATTTTCATTGAATTGTATAAAATCCTTGATTTCTTTCTTTATTTCTTTTTTGACCCTGCTATCGTTTAATAGAGCATTGTTTAGTTTCCATATGTATGTGGGCTTATGTTGTCTTTGTTGTTATTAAAGACCAGCCTTAGATCATGGTAATATGAGAGGATGCATGGGAGTATTTCAATCTTGTTATATCTATTGAGGCTTTTTTTGTGACCAATTATGTGGGTCAATTTTTGAGAAGCTGCCATGAGGTGCTGAGAAGAAGGTGTATTCTTTTTTTTTTTTTTTTTTTTTTTTTTTAGGATGATATGTTCTGTAGATATCTATTAATTCCAGTTGGTTTATAACCTCTGCTAGTTTTACAGTATCTTTGTTTACTTTTTGTTTCCCTGATCTGTCCATTGGTGAGAGTGTGGCATTGAGGTCTCCCACTATTATTGTGTGGGGCTCAATGTATTTTTTGAGCTTTAGTAGGGTTTCTTTTATGAATATTGGTGCTTTTGTATTTGGAGCATATATGTTAAGGACTGAGAGTTCCTCTTGACAAATTTCCCCTGTAATGAGTAAAAAGTGTCCTTCCTTATCTTTTTAAATAACTTTTGGTTGAAATCTACTTTATTCGATATTATAATGGCCACTTCAGCTTCTTGGGGCCATTTGCTTGAAAGGTTTTTTCCCACCCTTTTACTCTGAGATAGTGTCTGTCTTTGTCTCTGAGATGAGTTTCTTGTATGCAACAAATTGCTGGGTTTTTTTTTTTTTAATGTATCCAGTCTGATTGCCAATGTCTTTTTATTGGATAATTGAGTCCATTTATGTTAACAGATATCAAGGAATAGTGGTTTCAGTTTCCTGCTATTTTTGCTTTTGGAGGTTGAATTGTGCCTCTATTTCTTTCTTCTTTTGGTTTTCTTGCTTAGGAGTTTTCTTGTTTTTATTAGGATGTAGTCCCCTCGTTGTAATTGGTTTTCTACTTATAATTTGTTGTAGTGTTGGGTTTGTTGTCAGATATTGTGTAAATTTAGTTTTGTCTTGGAATATCTTATAGTCTCTCCATCTATGGTGATTGAGAGTTTTGCTGGGTATAGCAACTTTGGCTGGCACCTGTGCTCTCTTAGGGTCTGCATGATGTCTGTCCAGGCTCTTCTAGTTTTCATAGTCTCTGTTGAGAAATCGGGTGTGCTTCTGATTGGTATGCCTTTATATGTTACATGGCCTTTTTCCCTTACTGCTTTCAATATTTTTTCTTTACTTTGGGCACTTGGCGTTTTGACTAATACGTGTCGGGAGGAGTTTCTTTTCTGATCCAATCTATTTGGAGTTCGGTAGGCTTGTTTTATGCTCATGGTCATCTCATTAAGGGTAGGGAAGTTTTCTTCTATGATTTTGTTGAAGACATTTACTGTGCCTCTTAGTTGATATTCTTCTCCCTCTTCTATTCCTATTAGCCTTAGGTTTGGTCTTCTCATTGTGTCCTGGATCTCCTGGACATTTTGGGTTAGGAGCTTTTTGGTTTTTGCATCTTCTCTGACTGTTTTGTCTATGTTTACAATGTTGTCTTCTGCCCCCAAGATTCTCTCTTCCATCTTTTGTAGTCTATTGGAAATGCTTGCATCTGTGACTCCTGATTTCTTTTTTAGGTTTTCTATCTCTAGGATTGTCTCTTTTAATGTTTTCTTTATTGTGTCTATTTCCGTTTTAAATTCCTTCTTCCATTCCTTCATCTCTTTGGTTCTGTTTTCCTCTAGTTCTTTGAGTGTTTTTCTTGTTTCCTCTTTAAAAGCTTCTTATTCTTTATGCTTTTCCTCCCATTCTTATTTAAGGATCTCTATCATCATCTTGAGGTATGATTTCAGGTCTGCGTCTTCTTTTTCTGGAGTGTTTGATATTCCTCTGTTTGCTGTTTTGGGAGAGCTGGGTACTGGTGTTGCCAGGTTTTCTTGGTTTCCCTGGGGTATGTTCTTTCCCTTTCCTCTTGCCATGTTGTTGTCAGTCTTGTGTCGATGCCGGGTTGCTGGTTCCCTGAACTGAGCTGGGGTGGAGAGGGGGACTTGTGAACTGCTCTTTTCTTGCGCTCTACAGAGATCTCTCTGTACCCAGGCTGGTCAGAAAGCGCCTCGTCAGGTGTCCCTGGACCACCGCTGGACCACTGCTGGCTCACCGCTGCTCCCTGTGGCGGACGGTATGAGTGCGCGCCCTGCACTTTACATGGTCCGGCTGGGAACAGCCCGATGCCGGGTCACAGGTTCCCTGAACAGAGCTGGGGCAGGGAGGGGGAACCGGGGGAGCGCACTTTTTTTTTTGCGCGTTAGGCAGAGCTCTCTCCACAGAGATCTCTCTGCACCCCGGCTAGTCGGAATGACTCCTCACCAATCCTGGGCCCCTGGACCACTGCTGGGCCACCCCTGGCTCACGCTGCTCCCCATGGCAGAAGGTCCGAGTGCCCACATAGTATCTTAAAGATGTCTTTTGCTAATAGAATAAGAAGTGAGAAAATACATGGCACAAAGGAGAGTCAGAGAGAGAAAAGCACAAGAAGATTATGAAGGTTGAAGACCATGTCTGTCTTATAAAGATGGGGGTGGGGCATGAGAAGGAAATGAAGAACGATGCTAACCTGGGACCATTGAACAGGTACCAAGGCCAAGACCAGGAAGTAGCTGCAGTTCCTACCCATGCACACTCTGTGCCAAGCTTCTAACCCAAAGATAGGTAAGACAAGGTGGGCATTCTAGACCACTAAGTCTCTGATTGACACACAGCAACAGAAAACAAATATGTTGATATTTTTTATTCTAACAGGATAATCACTGCACCATCGTTATAGTACGGTGATCTAAACAGCTGAGACTTAATCAGCAGAGATAAACAGCAGTAAAGCAATATAGAAAAATACTTAACTTATAATTTTTCTCATCCAAATTTGATCGGAATTTTCGTTTTCTTAAAGTGATTATTCTAGCCTTACCTGGTTTTTTGACCCCGTGGAGTTGAGCACAGGATTTAAGAAACCAGACTCCATAATAATGGACGGAACCTCTGAACTTGGAAGTCAGTCTCAATTAAATTATGTCCTTATAAGAAAAGACAGAAGAAGAAAAGAAACCAGAATTCTCAATTTCTGGTGCTTACTGTTTATACTAAAGGATTTCAGGTGAATTATAAAGTATTGTAAAATTCATTTTCCTAAAACAGTTAAGGGATATTCTCAAAACTTGTAAATAATGAGCTGCCAGTGTTGCGTGGATCACTTAAGCAATCCAGTGAACAACTGTTGTTTATCCGTCTACTCTTCACTCACAAACTGCACAGTCTTCCCTTTGAGAATTCTTCCTTCTCTGGGAATTCAAGAGCTTCCAAGAAAATAGTCATGAATTTGAAAAGCCTTACCATCCTCAGAGACTATTAGATTGGCCCAGAGACTGGAGATGTATTCAGTCTAAGAAGATTCAATCATCTACTGTAAATGTTTAATTCTCTCCAGAGAAAGCACCAATAAGCTCATGACTGGTGGTGAAGGATGTAGGAGGTAGGATTCGGAAAGTGTTGGGAGTGATGTTTCTTGCCATGGCTAAGGAGCCAATCTACAATGAAAGAGAAAAAAGGTGGACCAGCAGGAAAAGCAGAAACAAGAGTTGAAGACAAACACTATGCAGCTGCCCTTTACCCTGCTATGGTTTCATTCCTAGTCCTTCCCCAACATTCCAGGGACCAACATATTTCTCTTTTGTCATAGACTAGTTCAAGATGAATTTGGTCTCTTACAACCAACAGAGACATGACTCACACAACAGAAAATTGTTCTTTTGTTTCAGTCTAGGCAGGGAGCAAGCCTGACACAATCACTAGTCCAGTGCCACAGGGTCCAGGCAGGCAGACTATCCCTGAGACGACCCCCAGCCCTGTACCACACAAGTGGGGAGTGAGCCTAAGATAACCGCTGTCTGGTACCACATGGCAATGTAGGGCAGAGCACTCCTGAGACAACCCCAGACACACAGAGGTCCTGGGTACCGCTAAGATGAGCAAGTAAGTGATGGAGAGATAGAGGAACCAACAGAATGATGTATGCACAATGAAGAGAGGCAGAACTCAAGGGTAATGAGGAGCAACCTGATGTGAGTAGCAGTGATGCCACCTAAGGTTGAGGTTCTGATCTGTGCTGTTATCAAAGTTCCTGTCTGGGTCTATGACCCTGTAGCAGTGTGGGTCTGTTAACACCAAAGGCCAGGTGGACGTCCCTGGTCTGGGCTGCTTCCTGGAGCCATGTTGATGTCTGAAGGCTAGGCAGAACAGGCCCCACTCTTCACCTGGGCATCCTGGGAAATCTGTCCCTGGAAGCAGGAGAACAGGAGAGTAGGTGCCACACGTGGCTCACAAACTACAGTAGAGCTGGCCCTGATTACATGAGTTGTGGGTGAGATGGGTGAGCTGGCCTGAGGCTGTGATCATGGGAAAGATGGTCCCATCAATCCTCTGCCATGTGGAGTTGTGAGTAAGGGAGAGATGCCCCTGCCTCTCCTGACACTTGAGCAAGTGGGAGAACTGGCCCTGTGGTCTTGAGAGTGGGAGATCTGGTCCTTCCTGTCCCTCTCTAGCTACAGCATTCTAGAGAGCCAGCCCTATCCCTTGCCTGACCCTTGTGGAGGAGGGAAGAGGTGGGGGAGGGAAGAGTCTGCCTCCTTGTTGGCTTTGGCACTAGAGGAGCCGGCCAGGAGAGTGCTGGAAAGCTCTCTCTGGTGGTGCAGGCACAGGGGGGCTGACAGGCCGACCAGCTCAGCCACCAACCAGGCTCAGATCTAGAGCCTTAAGTTTCCTGTCCCCCCACCCCAACATTTACGTCATCTATGAACTGCTGGAACCATGAAGGGGCCCAAACTAAAGATCCAAAGCTTCAAGATCTACATGACACAGGGAAAAACAGAAATAAAAAGAAGACATAACAACAAGAAGCTGAGCAAATTCAAAAACTCATCAGATCCTACGCTACTACAACTACTACAATATACTCAACAAAACTGGGAAAATCTGACTGAAATGGACAATGTTCTAGACAGATACAAGGTACCAAAGTTAAATCAGAATCAGATAAACTATCTAAACTATCCCATGACCCCTAAAGAAATAGAAGCAGTCATCAAAACCCTCTCAAACAAAAAAGCCCAGGACCAGATGGGTTTAGTGCAGAATTCTATCAGACTTTCATAGAAGACTTAATGCCAATACTCTCCAAACTATTCCACAAAATAGAAACAGAAGAAACACTTCCCAACTCATTCTTCGAAGTCACAATTACAGTCAAACCTACACTAAACCACACAAAGACCCTACAAAGAAAGAGAACTTCAGACCAATCTCCCTCATAAACATCGATGCAAAAATACACAATAAAATTCTTGCAAACCTAATCCAAAAACATGTCAAAATGATCATTCACCACGATCAAGTATGCTTTATCCTCAGTTGAGGAAATGCCTCCATGAGATCCAGCTGTAAGGCATTTCTCAACTAGTGATCAAGGGGGGGAGGGCCCAGGCCATTGTGGGTGGTGCCATCCCTGGGCTGGTAGACCTGGGTTCTATAAGCAAGCAGGCTGTGCAAGCCAGGGGGAGCAAGTCAGTAAGTAACATCCCTCCATGGCCTCTGCATCAGCTCCTGCTTCCTGACCTGCTTGGGTTCAAGTCCTGACTTCCTCTGGTGATGAACAGTGATATGGAAGTGTAAGATGAATAAACCCTTTCCTCCCCAACTTGCTTCTTGGTCATGATGTTTTGTGCAGGATTAGAAACCCTGACTAAGACAGATGCTGAGAAATCACTTAACAAAATTCAACACCCCTTCATGTTAAAAGTCTTGGAAAAAAACAGGAATCCAAGGCCCATACCTAAACACAGTAATATACAGCAAACCAGTAGCCAACATCAAACTAAACAAGGAGAAACTTAAAGTAATCCCACTAAAATCAGGGACTAAACAAGGCTGTCCACTCTCCCCCTACCTATTCAATATAGTACTGGAAGTCCTAGCCAGAGCAATTAAACAGCAAAAGGAAGTCAAAGGGATACAAATTGGAAAGGAAGAAGTCAAAATATCACTATTTGCAGATGATATGATAGTATACTTAAGTGACCCCAAAAATTCTACCAGAGAACTTCTACAGCTGAGCAAACAACTTCAGCAAAGTGCCTGGATATGAACTTAAGAAATCAATAGCCTTCCTCTACTCAAAGGATAAAGAGGCTGAAAGAAATTAGGGAATCCACACCCTTCACAATAGTCACAAATGATATAAAATACCTTGGTATGACTCTAACTAAGCAAGTGCAGGACCTTTATGACAAGAACTTCAAGTCTCTAAAGAAGGAAATTGAAGAATATCTCAGAAGATGGAAAGATCTCCCATACCCATGGATTGGCAGGATCAACACAGTAAAAATGGCCACCTTGCCAAAGCAATTTACCGATTCAATGGAATCCCCATCAAAATTCCAATTCAATTTTTCATAGAGTTAGAAAGAGCAATTTGTTAATTCATTTGGAATAACCACAACAAAAAACAGGATAGCAAAAACTATTCTCAACAATAAAAGAACCATCCAGGACCTCAAGCTGTAGTACAGATTAACCACAATAAAAAAAAAACTGCATGGTATTGGTACAAATACAGGCAAGTAAATCAATGGAATAGAATTAAAGACCCAGAAATAAACCCACACACCTATGGTCCCTTGATTTTTGACAGAGGAGCTAAAACCTAGTTCAAAAGCTCAGAATATTCAAGAAACAATTCACAGACCTTATGAAGCTCAAAAAGAAGAAAGGCCAGAGGGTGGATGCCTTGGTCCTTCTTAGAAGGGAGAACAAAACACTCACAAGAGGAAATACAGAGACAAATAGAGGAGGAGGGATTGAAGAAAAGATCATCCAGAGACTGCCTCACCTGGAGATCCACCCCATATGCAGTCACCAAACCCAGATACTATTGCTGATGCCAAGAAGTGCTTACTGACAGGAGCCTAATTTGGATGCCTCCTCAGAGGCTCTGCCAGAGTCACACTGATACAGTAGAGGATGATTGCAGCTAACCATTGGACGGAGCACAGAGACCCCAATGAAGGAGCTAGAGAAAGTACTGAAGGAGCTGAAAGGGTTTGCAACCCCATGGCAAGAAAAACAATATAAACCAACCAAAACCTCCAGAGATCCCAGGGACTAAAACACCAACCAATGAGTACACAGGAAAGACACATGGCTCCAGTTGCATATGTAGCAGAGGATAGTATTGTCTGACATCAATGGGAGGAGAGCCCTTTGGTCCAGTGAAGGTTTGTTTTCCTAGTGTAAGGGAATGCCATGGCACTGAAGTGGTTGAGAGTGTGAGCATCCTCATAGAAGTAAGGAGATGGAGAGGGGGAATAGGCATGGGGGGAAAGGGGATAACATTTGAAATGTAAATACAGATAATATCCAATAAAAATTATTTAAAAATACTAATGTAAATCAAACTGTTTTAAAATGATAAATATCATCATGTGGTAGGACAATCTTGTGACCACAAACTCTTCCGAGGTTTTCCAGGACACTGTTCACCTATCTGGCTTCCATTTTTATCTTTGGTTTTCTTGTCAAACCCTGGGCTGCAATGCCAAACGCTGTGCTCATGCACTGCCTTTTGCTCCCAACCATACACAACACTCTTTTCTATTTTGGACATAGACACACGAAGCCTCTAAAGCTACGTTGGATCTATTGGCCTATAAAATTCCAGTTGTACATATTGTCTGCTATTATATCTATTGTTGGAAATGATATTAGTGACTGGAATTAAATTGTTCTACAAGCATTGCATATTTCTAACCATATTTAGCAGGCTTAAACAAAATAGCAAGAAAGGAAAAAAAAATCTATTTCACTGTGAAAGCCCATAGCTTTCTTTCCTGTCTATTCATAGCCTTAGTGGAAAAACTACCACAAATTGAAATCAAGTATAAATGAAAAGCAAAACCTGAAAGAGCAATTATTACATTTTGGTAGTTGATAACTTGTAAGGAAAAGATGATAGCATTAAGTGAGAACTATGATTAATACTTCACAAGTCGAACTATAAGATACTTAGCTTATAATAAAATAAATGGCATTAATCAATTCGAACTTGGTTGAATCTCTGCTTCTTTGTCAGGTGCTTTTAAAGCTCTCTCAAAACCTTTCTTTAAAATTCAGGTGTAATGAGTACTGTGCTTAAGGGTGAGTAGTCTGAAAACAGATGTCTGAGTTCAGACTGACTCCACTACCAGCTCACTCCGAGCTTTAGCAAGTTGTTCATAACATTGGTCCTCACTTTTCCTGCACATCCTAAGATAGGTAGGCAGATAGATATATACCTGTGTGTGTGTGTGTGTGTGTGTGTGTGTGTGTGTGTGTGTGCGCGCGCACGTGTGTGCGAGCGCGTGCGTGCGCGCATACAGATACAAATGAATCTGCACCAGAAGTAGTGGTTTAGATATGAAGTATGTCCCCCAAATTTCATGTGTTAAAGACATGGTCCTCAGATGATCAAAATGAGGATTCTAACATAGTCCATGACTGACCCATTAGTGGATGCATAATTTGATAGCATTCCAAGGTTCAGAAACTTTCAGAGATGGTGCCTACATGAAGGAAGGACGTTACTGAGGAACTTGCGCAAAGTTTTCTCCTTCTCCCTAAATCTCTCCACGGACCTCCCCTTCTTCAGCCCTCTCTGCAGAAGTTAAGCTTCTCTGCAGAGCCAGTTCTTCCCTGACATACTCTGCCTCACAACTACCCAGAAGGAGAGATTCCAGACCAAGCATCAGCTGAACCTCTAAGTTTGGAAGCCAGAAACTAAATCTTTCCTTGGAAAAGGCTGTTTTTCTCCTGGTCCCAAGTTCCCCAGAATAATGACTCAGTCAAGATATATTTACAAATACCCAAGCCATATAGTTAGGCTCATTCCCTGAGTGGCTAATACTTTAAAATAACCATTTATACTGATTACTTCTGCCTGGGTACCATAGGTCCATCCTCCTCACATCTTCCCCAACAACTCTTTCCATGGTCCCTTCTAGCCCAAAATTCTTTCTACCTACTGGATGTCCCACCTTCTAGTCTTCCATTTCCTATGGGTTTTTAAATTGACATGTGATACATCCATGTAATACACAACATATTTTCTCTACATCCCTTCTTTAAAACTTTCTCGGGTATTTATCACTACAGTGAGAAACCTGACTATCATACCACCATGCACAGGGATGACCAAGGCCACATGCTGCATAACAGCAAAATTCATAATACAATGGGACCAAACCAATCAAGGTAATATATTGCCATAAAATCACCCAACTGGATACCATTCAGTGGCATCAATGAACTAAGTTGTATACATGAAAACTGGTGAGTCTCGGAGTAAACTTTCAATAAATTAAGTTGGGAAGAAATTATGCTATAGGGTTTCCCTCACAACAGCTTCAAAAAGAAGCACAGTTCAAGAGTTTATTTTGGAACAACATAGATGGAAAACTAAGGCTGAAGAAAACTCAAGACAGATGTTGGTTCCAGAGCTAGAAAGGGAACAGGGCTATATAGAATGGACACAGATGCATTGAAGCACTGATAAAAATGTTTTAAATTAGAGGTATGTGTGTGGTGTCTGTTTTCTATGTTTTCTATAAAATATATATGTATAATTTTGTCTCTATATTAATTAATATTTATAGTAACTAAAGGCCATATTTTGAGAAAGAAAGATTGACAACAGTGTTTAGCATATTCTAAGCTCTTGATGAAAGATGAAGGGAGAGCAAAATGATGGCATCGTGGCATGCAAACATTAGAAGAAATCATGAAGCCAATCACTGTCTGCTCATCCCATTGTGTTCTGAGACTTTGGGGAGTGCACATAAAACCTAAAGTCTCATCACAGAAGCCATCCTGGTGTGTTTCATGCTTTCCTCAGTACAAGAAAGGACACTTGGATCCTCAGTCAGAGCTAAGATTCTACTGATCACACACCAATGGGCATGTATTCCAGAGAACAACGTGCTCTGTTGCCTAATACCGAAGAATTAACACAACTCTCTAAGAAAAAGAGTGGTCAATTCACAGCCATAGCTCAGTAGATAAAATAACAGACCGGATCAAATGTCTACTTCAAGACATCCTGAAAGTACAAGAATGTAGAAATTATGAAGTACCATACTATCATGTCACTGATTCACTGACTTCTCGGGGAAGGGGCAGGGTTTGGGGAAGTCAGTAAGTTCACTTATCATAGGAAAGAAGGGAGCTGGCAGAGTCCGCAGTGAACTGAAAGATGACATACAGAAGCTGTAGAAACTCTTCAGCAATTGGCATCAACCCGATAGAGTAGAAGGGGCAGTGGATGGGAGTGGAAGGGAAGTGTGTATAGTACGCATGGGTGTGAGCACTGTGTTCTAGATTACCCTTCCAGGGCAACAACAGTTCCAGTCCACTAGCCTTCTCCGAGAACAAAGGCCTAACAGACCACTTCTGGAGTGAACTCTAAATGAACACCTTTGGGGCCAAGCTCCTGGGAAGAACAGAAGTCTGGCAAATATTGGATAGACAATAATATCCTATTACTGTCCCATTCTCACATTCATCTAACATATTTGATGGGCATATATTTCTTCCTCTTGATCACTATATTCTTGAATCACATTATCCCTATGGGAAATTAATGGACGTGATTTAAACCATTCTATACTCTGTCAATCTGAGATAGACAATTATTCAAAAACACAATAGACCGCCCAGAAAAGTCTCTGTACAGACTACTCCCCACAACCCTTATGTCACAAGGACAATTAAACAAAAGCTTGGAAAGAACCTTTCTTTCAGGTTCCTATCAGCTCGAGCCAGCTGATGGAGAACGTAGACCCGATGAGTGAACTCTTGAACCCGGAAAGAATCCATGCAGAGTTTCTGTCTGATCACGTGAGCTGAAACCGTACTGCCATTCCTTGCATTATCTTTATGGCTGACAAATGATTGCCTCGTACTTGCTCTGCGTTCTTGGACACTGGTTATATATTGTTGAGACTGTCACAAACAGGTGATTTCCTTCCTAGAAAAAAAAAATTAATCTAGGTACAGAGTTTAATAAAATGAAGAGCAATTAAATTGCCAAACTGTGTTTTCCTTTTGCCTAACTTCCAGAAAGTCTGGAACCCTATTTAGCAGCTAGAAGGCCTTCTGGGGGCCACCATGGTGGGACATGCCTTTAATCCTAGCACATGGAAGGCAAGGACAGGCAGGTCTCTATGAGTTCAGCTCAAGTCTGATCTACATAAAGAGTTCCGGATCTGCCAGGGCCATATAGTGAGACCCT